>NC_137880.1:32648023-33131367 GCF_963924005.1 Protomyctophum bolini
TTTTCCCCTCCCCCTTCCCACCTCCAGTTCCTCCCCACTCCGCCTCACCTCTCCCTCTTTCTTTTAGCCTTTCTGCATATACATGTCTGTTTTGACTGCGGATGGCATAAAAAGACTTTTATTGCCACAAAGTATATCTGTTTTTCTATTCTATCTGTTGCTCCAAGTAGAAGGCATTTTATGTGGCATGCACACTGTACTGGACTGCAGATACTAACTCTACCTGTAATGTGTCAGACCCCCCTCCCTCCCCCCCCCCTTGCTGTGCTTCTGCATGGGATATGATTGGCAGCCATTTTGTATTGCTTCTATATCTCCACCCATAAATCTCAGGCTATAACTCCCTCCCTCCCTCCCCACGTCCTCCCTAGTCCCTATACACTCTCCTTGCTGGCTAACAGTATATATGTGTTGGTGTGTGTTTTAGGGGTCACAGCGGTGGACTGGTTCCACTGCTGTCCCCCATGTGGCTGCTCCTGCTTCTGAGGCATCCGGTGTCTTTCTGTATGTGTGTGTCTGTGTGTGTCTGTGTGTGTCTGTGTGTGTGTGTGTGTGTGTGTGCGCGTGCTTGCGAGCACGCGTGCGTGCGTGTGTGTCTCTGCTATGTCTGCCAAACCAGCTTGTCTCGTGCTGTACTGTATTGTAATTGTTTTGTCTGTCTGTCTGTATGCCTGTCTGTCTGTCTGTCCATCTGTCCGTCTATCTGTCTGTCTGAATGTGTGTTTTAAAACTGTTAAACCTTACCTCCACCCTTGAATCCTGAGCGAGTTCCACAAGAGGGCAACCAAGGAGCGTGAAGAAAACTCTGGTCGCCTACAAAAGTTAAAACTTAATTGGGTTTGCCACACTTTTACATCCGGTACTCGTACTTAACCGTCGGTTAAGTTGGTGATAAAAGTGTGTACAACAGGTGTGCTTTAGTGCACGTACAAAAGGCACATTCCCGCGGAGGCACATTAAAGAACACAAAATCTACAACAATGTCCATCACCGGTGCTAAGATAATAGGTTACTCAGTTTGGGGAGCAACTGAGTCAAGTCAATCTTCCTAAATCTAATTTCACAGTAATTAATGTCATCACTGCTTGTCATTACCATGTAATCAACACAGTTTAGTGATTAATTTGTAATTATATAGTCCCTGATTGGTGCAAATGATTCTCAGACATCGTGGCTGAAAATCGAGACGTTCACGTCTACTGGTTATTCAAATCTGCCACGGAAGCCGATATTAATCTTGTCTGTTAACTGCGAGTAAAGACAGTCTGTGAGTGGGCTGCATTGCAGCAGCTCATCGTTTGCACTATGGCGTCAATAGCACATTTAATATCCATAAATCTCTACAAAGAGGAGAACTGTTAGTAGCGGTTTAGTTGGGAACAGCTGTTTCACGGCCGCGCTGACAGCCAAGTGGAATGCAGACAGATTAAGCACATTCAATAAATGGGCCACAAATGGAGCCGCTTGAACCATTACCACGTTAGCCTTTGATGAATAGGCCTTGTCAGTGCAATTGGGTTGCTAGGGAACAGCTTGGGTCCAAGTTTATTTCCTGTCAACCTCCGATATTCACAAAGACTGCAATAAAGAAATAAACTTGTACGCATTTAGAATGTGTATGTTCTCAAGTGAGAAAAGTTCTATAGGCCACATCGATTCAAAGGTGATAGGTGAAGGAGGCCGTTTTATAAGAACGTGGTGGGTCTTTGTTTAGAGACAGAGGAACCTGTGGCAGGAGGTGCCGCTATGCCTGATTTTAGTCTTAATAGCTGCGCGCCAGTGTGTCGTGCAGAAATAACAGATCTATGAGCTTACAATTGAGTGTTGTGAGCCTGTTGATCCAACCAAGAATAAATAAGACATTAGGTTGGAAGCATCAAAGTTGAGTTATTTTTGAAAGGCCCAGAGGTGTGGGGGGGGTTTGTGTGTGTGCGTGCACGTGCGTGCGTGCGTGCGTATTAGGGTGTGGAGGAGCTGTAGAGGGCGTAGAGTGAAGTATGATAGGGACGGATCAGTGAGTTTCCTGGTGGCGTCAGGGCCCGGCTTCCGTCAGGGCCCATCGGTCCGGCTGTCACTTGGGTGCGAGCCTCAGATCAGTTTAAAGGTTATTCGGCTGACACATGTCCGCCGAGCATGGGAGGTGCAGCCTAATGGCCGTTCAACAAATCGACCGGCTGACAGGGGCGACTCGCCCGTGTCTGCGGCGGGAGATGCCAATTTAATGCGCCCAAAGCGCGGCCAGCCACATGATGACGGATTAAGAGCTATCTGCCACGGGCCCGCGGCTGTGAAACACCACCCCAGAAGGGAGCACTTCCTCTAGTCAAGAGAGATATGGTTTGTGTAATATCCCAGCATGGCAGTAACTGACCTCTCTCCCTGGTGCCCTCACCGCTCTAAACTTAACATCGTCCACTGTTTAGTGAAGGAGATCAACATCCACATTGGGGAGAAGTCAGACCTCCGTAGGCTGGGGTGTGTGTGCTAAAGAGATAAAAAAGAAAAAAATTATAGCACAGAGCTCAGATTTTCTTTTCCTTTTTTTTTTTTTTGCAGTAGAGGTTGGTAGAAACCTCAACACTGCACAACCAGCATAATCCTTAGAATGTCCTCTTTAACTGCGTGTCCACAGCGAGAGCTGGTTGGTGTGCTGCTGGCTGGCTTTTAATCACCTTCCTGTACCTGTGGTGGGTTTTGGGGGGGGTGAATGAATCTGCCACAGCAGTTCTCTGGGCACAATGTGTGCAGCCCCACAATGGGATTTCAGGCCCCCCCAAAAAAACCACTGACTCACCTACAATTTTGCGCCGTCAAAATCCCATTGACGGCCGGGGTCCATCTGGGTGCGCTGGCTTTCCTCTTTTATGGTGTAGCGCCGGTAAACCCCTGACACACCCATGGGATTCATCTCCAATCCGGAAGCCTCAGCACACATCGGATGGACACGGGGATCAGTCCAGGAGAGGGAGGGAGGGCGGGAGAGGGAGGGGAAGGGGAAACTGCTGTCCTGAGTTTTCTTCATCTGGAACCTCAAAGCTGCTGAGGTAGCCAGTCAGCCACTCAGTCAGTCGAGCGTTTAGCGCTGACTCTATTTGCTTAATTCCTCTTCAAAGGGCAGCATGGGCATTCAGCAGATAGTCGAGCTCTCGTCACGTCTAAGTCCTTCAGACTAATGAGGAAATGGGGAGGGCAGAGCCTAAGATTCACATTTCGATTTTCTCCGTTTTATAATTATTTCTAAACCATTGATGAAGATACCGGTACTTCAACTCTTCACCGGCTGTTTAGTCTTACTCCTCCGCTGCGAGGCTACTATAGGTCGACCTGCCGAGGTCCTTTTTTTTAAATTCCATCCTCATCTCCTTTGGAGGGAAATGAACGCTGTGGTGAACACTGCGATTGCTACAGAGTGGAGAATTACAAAAAGAAGGAAGACGCTTAGAACAAAAGCCCCGTTGGTCTCAACCCGAGCACGGAGAAAAACAAACACAATTCCGTTAAGCAAACCCATTAGAACAGCGGCTGTTTGCCTAGTTCAGACAAAATGTGATTCACAGATGTGCGCAGCTTGTTTAGGAGCTTACACAGGATTAAAGTGTTTACTAACACATCAAGGTCCTCTGCACAGGCTCCTCCAGAGACCTGGTTGCCACGGTTCCTTCCCATCCAAGGGTTCTGTTGATATAGCATGGGAAAGCACCAGTCGCCAAGTGCTGTTAGCCAATAATGAAGTGACGACGTGCAAACAAGGCCAAGACAACAAGGGCACAGTCAATGAGATAAAACAATGTTGCAGATGAAATCGTGCGCGCAGAGCTGCTATTTCCAAGGAGCTTAGGTTGCTGATTGCATTACATTACCATAGCCACACAATCTACTTGACGTGCCTTCACATAAGTATCATTAAACCTGCTGATATTTGGCGACATGCAGTCAGTGGGCACTCAGCTCACACTTAAGATTTTCCCACAGCAAGGACAGTTAGCCGGTTCTGCTTTAATTTTCATTCAAGTTTTATTTATTCGCAAAATTACACTGAGTAATCAAACTCATTTTCAGTGTCGTCGAGTAATACAATCAGATAGAAAAACATCACAATACATCAGAAGATCAGGAAAATAAAAAACAAAGAATACAATACAATACAAGGTATACATGTGAAATTACATAGGTTCACAAATAAAAAGCTAAAACTAATTTCAAAATGATCTAAAAGCAGTTACACATTGTGGGGGTCTGTATGCTCACCATGGTTTTAAAACGATGCAAGGGTGGTACATTTTAATGTCTTTTGTAGGTCGTTCCATGTATTAGTGCCACAGAAACCTTAATGACTAAGGTTTCTAGAAACAGCCAGAAGGGCAGGGCGAACACTTGATAAAGGAAGATAAATGTGCCTCCCGCGTTGCATTCACCAGGGGTGTAAATAAAAGCAACGCCTCTTGCCCTCTCGTGGAACTCCTCCCAACACTATGTATATCTGTCAAGCGAAGGCTGTTGGTTATGCACATTAACACAAAGCTTCTAAACTGTTTCTAAAAGTGGTCCATTAATTATCAGTATATATTTTTCCCCCTTGATTAATTAGAGAAGGCGGTGGGACTAAATGCTTTGTAATGTTGGTTGTATATCACCCATAAGTGTGCTCTCCCACGTGTTGGATGCAGACCAAAACTATTTCTTTTTCCTGAGACCAATATCCCACAGCCCTTGGTGGCAGTGATCTTTTTTTTTTTACTGACCTTTGAACCCTCAGACAACCCCCTTTACCCATTTCCTGACCCTGGCTTGCTGTAGTGTTATTGTATCTTACTTTCCCTAAATGCAACTTACTTAAGCATGCATTAACCCATGGCCTCTTTATAAAGTCCAAATGTTTAAGTTTTAAATAGAAACCAAACTAGAAAGAAAAATCCACGTCTCGATTTACCTCTTTCTGACGTACATCCAGATTGCACGCCCTGTTCCCGTGTTTGAAAATACTAACAAGAGAAACTTCATGAGGAATAACTAATAATAATGCTTTTATTATTATTAGTCTATTGAAGGTGGTGACATTTTGCCCGTGGACTGTCCCTCCCCTCGCTCTCTCTCTTTGTGTGCCTCAGTGTGTGCTTTCTGGTTGTTCATCTTTGATAATGTGATAGATTTAATGCCGTTCTTTCTTGCTTGCCAATTTATTTTTCCTTATTTTTGTCTTTGTACGATACATATATGTAAGTACACATATATGTGGATATCTCTGTTTATTTCTGAATATGTTCAAACGTTAACTATCTTATAGTTTGCTAAGAATTGCTAAGAACCGATGATGTTTTGATGATTGATTGACCTAATTAAGCTTCCTCTTTTCTCTATGAATCATCCATTTATGGACCCCAGGAGACCACTTGAGATCGGGGGCCTGGCAAAACGTGATTCCAACCGTAATCGGCCTTCTCCAATTAATCAATTCATAGAGAAAAAAGTGAAGCCGCCCCTCACCACTCTCTGTGAGAATTAGAAATTCCAAACTGTTCTTCACCGGGTTATCATTCTTATCTTCTTGTCATAATACCTGATAGACAGAATCTGCTGCCGCCTTAAAATTTGGATTTCCGAAAAACAAAATGTTGACTAAAAAATTGTTTTGCATGGCAAAGAAGTTGCAGCTTAGGGACTGTAAAAAAAACCAAGTGTCAGTGTTGAGAGTGCTGTTCTCTTCTGTACATGGGCATGTATATGCTCATTGTTTGTATATCCCCATCCCTTCCTTACAGCCAAAAGCTCTAATGCCGCCCGACCGCTTCGTGCCGCCTTTACATGGACATGGCAACTGATGTACACGTTCACCCCCATCTGTGTCATTTCCTTCCTAGTATGTTCATAGGTCCCACCCCCCCCACCCCCCCACCAAACCCCCGCCCCCCCCACCCCCCCCCCCCCCCACCCCGTTCACACTCCCTCCCGACCCCGTATACATAAGAGACACTAAGATATGTACAGTCATCCATTGGATCATAACGTAAGCCAAGGGAAATCACAAAAAACTAAACAAAATAATTAAGTGAGAAAAAGGATAACCTAATCCGGCTGTAGATATTTACGGAGAGATAAATAAAATAAAAAACTAAAAAAAAAAAAAAAACTAATGGAGATGATCTGGTCAAAAAGCAAGACATAGATGTACAGTTTTCTTTTTTTATATATAAAAAACGAGATGACTATCCAAAAAAAGAGAAAAAAAAATCTATATAAATATTATATATATATATATCCTGAACAGAATGGTGAAGATTATTTTTCATGTCATGCTGTGTGGATGTATGTGCTGTTGCCTCCCTGTTTACCATCCTGTCTAAAAAGAGAATTAATTAACTAATTAACCAGACATTGTTAAAAAGAAACTAACCTAACTTGTCCAAAGGCATTCTTACACAACTTTCTTTTGTAAATTTTTTTCTTCCTGCCAAAATCATGCGGGCAATTTGTTGATGTAAGTTGACAAAATTGATGGTATGCTTTCCTTCTTTGAAAACTGTTCGTAGGCTTCTATAATTTTATACGAGCTGACTTTGTTTTTAATCTCTTTACTATACTTACTAATCCCTTTCTGGATATACTATCTGTGGCTTTACTTTGTGAATGTTTTGAAAATGTTTGCTCTAACTCTAAACTGTTTTTTGCCTGTCGTGCCATATTTATGATTTTCTTTCCTTGGTTATGGTTTTGTTCTTTTTGTTGCTTTTATGAGAGGTTTGCATCTCTTTATAGTGCCCTGTTTGTGAGCCTTTGCGGTGTACAAGCAAGCCACTTTGGCAAAAGGATGAGCAGATTCAACAGACATCTGAATGTCATATTTGTACCTGTAGCAAAACATTAATGTTTGGGCAATACAACATATTATCATCAACTACTGTCCCAAAGTGGGTGTCGAGGATTTCATTCCAAAACTTAACTGTTGGTCTTGACTCAGTCCTTAAAAAAAAAAAACACCGTCATTCCCATCCAAAATATTTCTTCTCTATTTTATTTTTTGAATAAAATAAATGTAATACCCAGCATTCCATTCACAGTATTCCACTGTGAGTTTAACTTCCTTCGCATTTGAAGTCTGCATGCAGCTGATGCTTTCCCCCCCCAGACATTTTACTTCATACTATAGTCTAGAAACATTTCAGACTTGGAATGCAATCCTTCACTCACTTTCAGCTCACCACAGCTACATGCATAATAGAGTAGTCTTGCACTCCAACATGTAGAATGACAACGCTGGCTGATGAAAGTGAGAATATGAGTTTATTATTAAGAAGTAAACCTTTCAGGCATTCAGGTGTCGTTGAAATGCTGGGTGACTTTATGCCATTGTGGTAACTGTATATAGGAGTCAAAAGGCAAGGGGCTAGGGCAAATAGGGGAGCCTAGTGGGGTCGAATAAAGGGGGGGGGGGGGAAGCAATTTCCCCTTCATAATAATGACCTATGCTATGGAAGATGGTTTGACACTTTATTGGCGGAGTTTATTCTTACCGTCGTAGACTTGCTTTGGATTAAGTATAGGATTCATTCGAAATTTGGATTACCATTCAGCCCCTTCCAAAATTCTCTTTTCTCAGTGTGACAGGAATCTGAATTTGCTAGCTTACGCAATACGCAGGTTCAGTGGGGTTGAAACAAATGTCTCTGAGCACTCTCATCCAGAACTCTGAGTTCCTTTAAAAAAAATAAGAAACATCATCTTTAACCAAATGCTCCCTAGCATCCCTCTTCTTGGGCAAACATTCGGTCAAAACAGCCGATATACAAGCTCACAATGCATTGCAATGGGTGGCACATTGTGAGCTTGTAGATCGGCTGTTATTGGCGAAGAGATTTGGTGTAAATAGGGAAAAGGAGCAGACCTAGAGCCCTGGGGGGCCTGGCTCAACTAAGTAAATAGGATTTAAGTATAAGCATTGAATTACATTTACCTAATGTACTGTTTACTGTAGCACGGCTACATATCTTAAAAACAAACCTTTAGATGTAAACATTGGTCATTAACATTTGATACCCATATATATTTAACTGTAGGTCTAAATGTTTAGCTATACAATTTTAATCATTTAGATTATCAGCACATGCAGTACAATAATTTGGATGCATCATGAATATGCACAATACGTGTTCATTTTAACTTGAGTGTCAAAACTTGCATTTATACTCTCAGAGTTGAATAGACACTGTAACTACAGACCATGGTTAGTGTGCAGTACAGTATAAACCTTTTTTCTAATAATAATAATAAGAGAAGTTTGATGAGTGAAGTCATGTCAGTTCAGTGTGGCTCACCCTGCAGCCTTTTGATGCAACACATACATTATTTATGGCTGTTGTTTTCCTCCAATCTTTTGTCTCGTTTGGTTCTGGGTTTGATTGATTTTGCACTGGTATGGTGTTTTTTCTGTTCTTTATTTCTGTTATTTATTTTATTTTATTTTTTCATATGATTTTTCATCCCTATGTTGAGCTTTGCCTTTTCTGTTTTTTGTTATTTATTTCATTATATTTTGTTGGGTTATCAATTCCTTTGGTGTTTGACTGCAACTCTGACTGATTTCCTTTCGTTGTTGTCTTGTTGCTGATGGAAATCGTTTCTGAACTTGTTTCTTTCTCCTTTTTTTCCTCTAGGAGGGGAGCTAGTCATCCCCGTGCTAGTTGAGGACCCCATAGACATTCCCTCTGTTTCCACCCGCTCTCCCTTCATCTCCCTCCCCCCGACCCTACGCCCCGTCCTCACCATTATTGAGACCACCAAAGAATCCCTGGCCATGGCCACTGAGGCGGGGGTACCGTGCTTGTCGGACCGAGGCAACGATGATTGTGAGGATGGTGAAGGTGTTGGTGGTGAGGATGGTGGTAATGATGATGATGATGATGATGATGATGGTGGTGATGGCATGGTGATGTCGGGGTTTGGCTCTGGCGAGGCTTTCGACTCTAGCCTGCCCCCGACTGACGATGAAGATTTTTACACCACCTTCTCCCTGGTAACAGATAAGATCTTGACCACGTCGGCCTATGAAGGCGGCTACAAGGCCCTAGCACCCAAGTGGGAGGCCAAGGACCTGAGGCCTAGCAAGGCCTCCGAGGCGGGTAGGACTACACCCACCCGGCCTCTGCCCGACGTCCGGGCCACGCCGCCGGCGGCCTCGGACGCACCCCCTAAGCGGCCCGCCGGGAAACTGAACAACCGCGAGGTCAATAATAAACCCCCGCAGCCGGACGTAGTCCTGCTGCCCCTCCCCACGGTGGCCTTGGACATGGACGGCACCAAGCCGCGGGGGCCCCTGGTCACCTCGCCCATGCTGCGCACGGTGCCGGCCGCCCTGCCCACCGTGCCCGCCGTGGTGCGGCGGGTGCCCCCGGGCGCCTCCGAGGTCCGGGAGTCCAGCAGCACCACGGGGATGGTGGTGGGCATCGTGTCGGCCGCCGCCCTCTGCATCCTCATCCTCCTCTACGCCATGTACAAGTACAGGAACAGGGACGAGGGCTCCTACCAGGTGGACGAGACGCGCAACTACATCAGCAACTCGGCCACGCAGAGCAACGGGGCCGTGGTCAAGGAGAAGACTCCGGGGGGCGGCGGCGGCAAGGGCAGCGCCAAGAGACCCAAAGACAAGGACAAGGAATATTATGTATAGGAAACACAGAGAGAGAGAGAGAAATATTCCCAACACAGTAAGTACAGAAAAAAAACAAAATACCCAAGATGAAACTGTTTGAAACAAAGATACAAACATTTTGACAGTACCATATTGGCAACTGTGATTTAAGAAAAAAATAAAGAAATGAATAAAGATGCAAGGATTTTCTTGTTGAGGACTCGAGATGGACCAAGACGTTAAAAGACAACAAAAGAGACAAAAGAGACATTTCCAAAAAAAAAGCGCCCATGGGTAACGGAAGGCGCTCTTTACTGTGGTAACCTTTATGGTAACGGAAGGCGCTCTTTACTGTGGTAACCTTTATCGGACAGACGATGCCGTACGGCGGTTGACAGGGACTCCACAACAGAACTTTTTCACTGCGGGAGTGTCCCCCCTCGGCCACCCTCCTCGCCCCCCCCCCTCCACCTCCCCCACCTCGCGCGCCCATACATGTGAGACATTTTGGCAGTGTAAGATAGACATCACTGTTTCATACAACACACTATCCCAAGTGGACTGTCAGAGGTGTGTGTGTGATCCATCAGAGTTCTAAACGATCTTGATACCATCGTAACCCTGTAAGATAAAAAAGAAAAAAACTAAAAAAACAACGCAATCACTGTCATTTCAGCCATTCTGAGCATGCATGTGAGGTGTATGTGACGTGGTGCTGGCATCTGTGTACGTGCGGGGACCAGAAGAAACAATGATTGTCTTGAAAAGTTCTGAGGTAAAAAAAAACAAAACAAAACACAATTTACATTTTAACCACGTGAACCCTATAAGCACCCCTATTCCGGGGGCATGTCGTAATAGACATGCATGCAACATGCAGCCTGTCGGTCGAATAGAGAAATATAGCTGCGCTACAAGATCACTCACAACGCGTCGTGTTTGCGACACGTTGCGGGCTTGTAGATGTGCTATTTTCGCCACTTGACATTGGCAAGGTAGACATGGGGTTTGAGTGGTTTAGGGGGAAAATATGGTTACATTAAATGTACCTTTCACAGAGGCGAGGTGAGGTAAGATATATGTATACTTCAAGGTGTCTTCATGATTTCTGTTTCTTTTTGTAAGGTTTTTTTTAAATTTATTATTAGTTATTCGTTGATTTTAGGTCCAATGGTTTTTGATTTCAAGAGATTATATTCAGTCAGGGTTGACTAGGCAGTGCTCATTGAATGCTCAGCAGGAAGTTGATACAGCGATGTATCACAATTTCTTTCTCCCCCCTGCCCCCCTCCCGCTGGTCTCTGCTGACGATTGGATTGCTATACACTGACATTCAAATTCCACATATTGTTCAAGCGTGCTAAATATGGCTCCACCAGGCAAAATGCTAGATTATTTCTTCCAACTTTTAGAGAAAAAAAATAAACAAATAAATCTCTGATAGGATTTCCCCCTTCCCTGTTATTTATTTTATTTCAGCTTTTTTCATAGACCAGTAGTTTGGCCATTTATTACTTTTGTTCGGGTCCAGTTTTCTTTCCAATTCTGCAGATGCTGTTTGCAAAATGCAATGTCTGGTGGGGACAGATTGGAGCAACAACCAAGATTAAGACCTATTCAAGTGAGAAACAAGTGTGAATACTGTCACAGTAGACTGTGTCAAAAACAGCAGATATGTTTACATATTTTATTACATCATAGCCGTTGTATTTTGCTGGTCAAATTATTGTATATAAACCTGTTTCCGTTGAGTTTCTATTTGTTTTTCGTTTGGTACTCTTATTGTACAGACGGCCCTTCTGATTTGATCTTACAGATGTGCTAACATGACAAGAGTTTTGTTTTTCGTTCGTTTTTGGCGATAAACCGGGGGTGTAGTGCTACTTTTAGAAGTGGTGGGGCGCATCCATAGCGTTTCTCCCCTCGACACCAAATATCTTTTGCCAAAAATAGCTGATCTACAAGCTCACAACGCATGGCACTGCAATGTGTTGTGAGCTTGTAGATCTATGCTATATGTTTGGCCAACCCCCCTCCGCCCCAGAATATGGATGCTGGGGTTCAAGTGGTTTATCAATTGCCTATAGCCGAAATCGTACCAAAATCATTCTCAAAACCGAAATCCTATTTTTTAGAAGTGGGGGAAGCGTTGCTCCCCTGCACGCCCCCTCCACTACACCCCTGGCTGGCGATGTACACGCGGGGACATTTTGTTTAGGCGGGCAGCAAATGTTGTTAGCTTAGAAGTCTAGTATTTCTGGATGGTGTTTCTCCAAGTCGCATGAATATTTGACAACATGGGAGCAGTCAATCAGATAGAAGAACTCCCTCCCCGGATCTTGTATTAGCGACTCCTCCCCATTCTTAAATTACTTTAATGTTATTTATTTTTTTATTGGAGATTAAAAGAAAACAATATCATGAGAATAAAGACAAATTGTGATGGATTTGGAGAACTATTGCTTGCACCTTACTGACTTGCGCAGGTGTTTTCCTTTTTTTTCCCCCCACATATTATTTTATTTTATTTATTTGTTTGTTTATTTATTTTATGTTTTTCTTTTTTTATTTATTCTGTTATAACATGTAGCATAATTCCAAATCTCAATTCATTTCCTCTTGGCACACTGTTTAAATCAGATCCTGGCTACTCTTGTTCATTCTTCATTCCATACAGATCGGTCAGTACTTTACGTTCCGCTTTGATTTCTTGTGTTGGTGACTTTTTAAACCCGTTAATTGCTGTTTTATGCTCCTTGACTCCAAACAACTCCCAGAAATAAAAAATGTTGTTCCCAATGTTTTCAATGTTAGAATGTGGGTGGCTGTGTCACTCATCATCATCCATGTCATAGTACAACAATACATTATAGCCTAGCTCTCTCCAAGAGAGATGTAATGACATTTTGTTTAAAGGAGAATTCCATACTAGAAGGCTTTCTTACCTTTATTTGTAGTTGTTACGTCCCCACCAAAGAGGTCCAGGTGTTATTTTGTGCAAAAGCGCATTATTGGCTATTTCCCCTATAAGCCCTCAATGAATTGCATTGAATTGAATGGGGCTATGGGGTGTTGTGCTATAATTCGCTTATTTCCATCGCTCAAAAATCAATTTATTTTGTATACTGTATATCCTCTCTTCATAATGTAAATAGTATCCCAAGCGGCACACTTTACTACTTATTTAGATGGAAATAAGCAAAATTGCACAAACACTCAACCCCCATTGAGGGCTTATATTAGGGGAAATAGCCAATAATGCACTTTTGCACAAAATAACACCTGGACCTCTTTGGTGGGGACGTAACAACTACAAATTAAGGTAAGAAAGCCTTCTAGCATGGAATTCTCCTTTAACATAATTGTTTCTCTTGGAGACAGACTTCCCTAGACTTCAAAGGCTAATTTGAGCTAACATTGCAACGCAAATTTTTGTTTGAAGATCACTCGGAATAAAGTAGCCTCAGACATTTTTTTATCTTTATGAATTCATTTTTAGTCACCATGGTGACTCTCAGAAGCACAATTTTCCCCCCATTATCACCTGAAGGGAACAGTCTTCTCCTGAGAAGTGGTGTCATTTCCATCCCAACGAAGCACCGTGGCTCGAGAGAGAGAGAGAGAGAGAGAGAGAGAGAGAGAGAGAGAGAGGGTGAGTGCATTGTCCGTTATGTTCGGTAACAACTCACCCCTTTTCCGTGTCCCCGTTTTTCTCCTCCCCGAATTTTCTTCTCCTATCTTCTGACACTATCACTATACTTATAGATAGATATGCGCCTCAAACCTGGTTTCTTGGTGCAGAGAGAGAGAGAGCGAATACGAAGCTGTGGGAGATTGGGGGGGGGGGGTCTTATCAGAGGTTCTTACCATCATGGAGGAATGGTTTCGGGTTTCTCTAGGTCAGCCTTTTTTGTGGAAAAAGCTCAGCCAAATGAGATTCTCCGCGAGCACGAGTGGCTGAATGGCTGCAGCACCTGCTTTTCCCTGCTCCGTTTTTTTTTTTACGCCGTCCATATTTCGTGCAAATGGGCCTTCGCGGCGCTGGTCATTAACTTGCAATAGCCCATTGATGTAGGAGATCAGAGTGGCGTGTGTGAGTATATTCAGGCAGTATAATGGCTACATATTAACTCATTCATCCTGCCACAGGCAGTGCACGGTGAAGAGCACACAAAGGGACCCGTGAGGTTCCATGTGGTTCCACATTGGTTCCACGCATACCCGGATGGCCGGATTTTACAGTGTGGGAACCGGAAAGCGGAGAGGGATTAATACTTACAGTGGCACTGTGCTTTTACATTCAGCGAGGCCTGACTGTGAACATGAACGCTACAGACAACAGTGCTTTTACATTCAGCGAGGCCTGACTGTGAACATGAACGTTACAGACAACAGTGCTTTTACATTCAGCGAGGCCTGACTGTGAACATGAACGCTACAGACAACAGTGCTTTTACATTCAGCGAGGCCTGACTGTGAACATGAACGCTACAGACTATAGGCCTACAGTGCTTTTACATTCAGCGAGGCCTGACTGTGAACATGAACTTTACACACTAAAAACACGTGAACATGAACAGTACATACAGTATAGGCTATATAGTAGGCCTATGTTTGAAATTATTCATTCATGGAATTAAAATGTATTCTATTAAATACATTAATTTCCATTTGACTCATGTTCTGTAGACAGACATTAGATGTTTGACAGTCTATTTCAAAGCTGTCCACTGGATCTGAGTCATCTGTTCGATGAGCACTTACCTCGCTTTCTGCCTCTCTTTCTTCTTGAAGGAATTGTAGTTTTGTGTTGTCTTTTTCTAACGATGAGCTTCAGACAGTCCATCCATGCACCATACCTAACCCCATGCCTCTTCCTCTTGGGTACAATTATTCACCCTCTTTATCTTGGGCTAACTTATTTGTTTTCTTGTCAGAAGAACTTTGTTTCAGCATTTGTACTAAATTAAATTAACTGCACTAACATAATTATTGTCATCCGGTAGAAAGGTCAGATTGTCGCTGGTACTCCCGAAACCTACCGTGTGACTGAGAAACTCAATCATTTCTAATTGACCTGATTACATTTTTACAAGGGAATGAAATTATGATACTGTAGGTTTGATTACAACAACAGCTTGGAAAAAAACGAAGGAAAAGGCCAAGCTCCTGGAGGCTCGGCGTGAACATTTAAATAACAGACGGTCAATATGAGGAAGAAAAAGCAAACGAACAAACTCAAAAATCAACGGCAGAGAAGGTAATTCTAACAATATTCCCTATTAATAGACCTTTGTCTAGACCTACAATACTATACCAAATTTGGCTCTGTTCCATTTAGTGTATTAATGCCTTTCCAGTGATCCAACGTGCACAATAGCAGCACACTGACTAAGTGTAACATTACACTACTATATTTATGCCAATATGGCTGTCATTACGAAGGTGGTTTCGGGAGTGGTTCATCACCAACCGGTGACACCAACAACATGGCAAAGAAATAGAAATGTCGTTGCTTTGCCTCACTCATTAGGACCCAACCCGTTTGATACCGTGAGTAGGCTACCTTAAGAAGATTGACTTTGGTGCTGCAGACTGGCATTAGAATTTGTCCAACAACAATTAACTCTAAAATTAGGCCTGTTTCCACTCCTGGAACAAAATGTTAAAGCAGATGGCAAAATCAATCAATGCTTTCAAGATGCTCTACAAAGAAGAGATGTATCCATCTGATGTTCAAAATGCTTTTTACCTTTGTAAATTGATTGATTTTATGTGCAACTACTTTTCCTTTTAGTCAAATTAGCTAAAAGAGATTACATCAACGCAGGTTGTATAACTCATATGTTAATTGACAGAAAAACAATTTACATTCACTAATGGTTTCTCCAAATGGATTTGTGGTGTGTGACTGCATTTGCAGTACCTCTGTCTCCTTGCCAACACAAAACAGAAATAATTGGTTGAGAGATAACATTTTTGTTTAGGCCTAAGCTCTCTGAACCAGTTTATATATCAATGTTTTATAATGTGTTTATTCCACATATCAGCAATTTGCTTTATAATGCCATTAGCCTGACGCCGATTAGGTTACATATTTCAAAATGTGCATCATGGCTGCTTGGAACGGCTGCGACATTTACCCTGTAAAGAAAGAGCCATGACAACTAGCTTTCCACAGGAACACACTTTTATTCACAACGCAAAGCTGACACAAAACCACCTCAAAGGGGGGGAGGGGCTGTCTAGTGTCTACTGCACTTTGCACATGCCTCTATCACATAGACACCAATGCAGTGGTGGAAGAAGTACTTAACCCATTCTGATCTGAGATCAGATTCTAAAAATGTCTTCTACATCCTGACAGTTTTCTGAAAAAGCTATGTTTCTATGTCAGTCGTTCTTCGATTTTTCAAAAAAAAAGCAGACCTACAAGCTCGTAGCGTGCCACTCGGTGGCTCGCTATGAGCTTGTAGATCTGCTATTTTTCAATAGCTAAAGCATAACATAATGCTAACACCAAAAGGGGTTCCCGCCCAAAATGGAAGTAAAATGCTGACGTGTCAAATTTTGAACACAGGCCTTTTATGTGTATGTGTAGCGTTTGAATGTCTTTGTGGTTTAACACAGTCATTAATGTGCACACACACATGGTTCATGCACACTTTACATGAACCAATTAATCCTATATTTTATACTTTGTCTATTGGAGTGACTAATAGTGGAGTGCAGTGTAAAATAAAGTAAAATAAAAGCACTCACTAAAACCCCAGCATCCGTATCGTGGGGTTGCGAACTTGCGACGCATTGTGAGCTTGTCGACCGGCTTTTCAGCGAAAGGTTTCCCCACAATAACAGAAAACAGACAAAAAGACAAAAATAAAAGTACAGTATGGAGCCCTGAGGGACTCTGGTCGACCATATATACTGTATAGGCTTCCGAACATACATGGGTAAATGTACGTAGTCACTTTCCACCACTGCAACAACGGATAACAGAATAACACGACACAAGTTGTAACACATACAACCTCCCCAATAACTAACACAATGAATAGAATGCAGTGACACAAGAACGCCTACAGTGCGGCTACAGCACTGTAGTGTATAGATTGCAGCCTTCACCCCACACACACTGCGTGAAGAAGCTGCGGGGCAAGTGCAATATCCGCCGAGCAAAGCAAACCCAGGAGTAACACTGAAGACAATGGTGATCTATACTGACAGGTAAAATATGAGAACCCTGACCTCACTGTACCTCCAGGATTATATGAAGGGCAAACACTCACTCAGACACACACACACACACACACACACGCCTGAAGAAGTGTGCGTGCGTGTGTGCTTGTGTATCTGTGCACAGCGTGTGTGTGCATACATGCATGTGTTAGACGGTAACCACAAACACATGCAAATAATGCTCATATGCAAATGCATTTTTTATATCCGTACTTTTCACCCCATGTATTGCGGTACATGTGCTGACCTGCACTTTAAAATATTTAAGATATATATATATATATATATATATGCGTGCACGGTGCATACAGTATAAATATCCAAATGTATGCATGTGTTAAAATGAGGTGAAAGAGTGTGTGTGTGTGTGCGCGTGCGTGCGTGCATGCATTAAAGTTAAACTCACAAACACATGCAAATGCCTCTCTTTTTTTATTAATACTTTTGTATTCCCCATAACACAGAACATGAGCTCCCCCCCCCCCCACACAGACTTTTAAATATGTAGGAAATGTGCATAGTCTGGTATAGTTAAGTGTCCAAATGTATAGGCCTATATACTGTACGGTGTACGCATGTGTTTAATCCCATTAGGTGAAAGTACAGAAACACATTTTAAAGTGCGTGTGTGCAACTGTGCACGTGGGAGTGTGTGTGTGTGTGTGTGTGTGGACTTAATTCACTTTCATGTCTCTAGTGCAGACGGCCTAGCACACCTCCCTCCTCGCTCTGTTCCGCTCCATCACTTAGCGACCAGAGCTTTCACTCGGCTCCTCAGTCCTAATTAACTGCGGAGATATGAGCGCGCTAATCTGGACTCTAAATCTCCTGTTCCACTGACAAAAGCTTTTTACAGGGGCTGTCACACAGCAGAATGATAAACAGCCAAAGGCCGGCCGTTCTCTTCCAGGGGCCACAGTGCCATCTAGGGACCGGCTGCCTTCAGGCAGCTTCCACAGGATTAATAAAAAACAAACACCTTGGAACTAAAAAACCCACTTGAATGCAATGAATGCTAGTAGTTCTTCTTCTTGCCAAGGAAGGACCCCACATAGATATGTATTCGGCCGCGTATCGTCGGCCCCATCTGAACATGTGTTGTCTCGGTGACTGCCATGCAGAAGAGAAGGTTTTCTGTAAAATTATTGAAAAAGCATTTTTGAGATTTTTGTAATTTCACAAATAGATCTCGCAACGTGGCACAAACTAAAGTGGTTGTGATATACTATATTAACACATTTTTTTGGGGGACCCCCAACTTGTGCTTTTTTGAGAGAAATGAGAGCCTGACCATGCAATCACTTTCAGTATTAGAAGCCTGCAGAGGGGAGCTGTGTGTGTCTGTGACTGTGCCCAGGTGATGGTCGTTGATGCTCATTAATTCATCAAGGAAGGCAATTATGTTTCTGCACTGTCAAATAGGTCTACAAACTCTATATCTATCCTAAGATGCCATAAAAGAAAGCTTTTTTTTTTACATGTTAAGTTGTTAACTCGAGCTAGGTTCTAAACAACCACTCCAAGGAACAGCAATGTCCGTGTCCGCATATGTGTCCGTGTGTTCACCTGTGTTGGTTAATGAGCACGTATAATGAGTACCAGTAGGGGCACTGTTGTGCCAGAACAGAGAGAGGGATAGTGCTGCACTGTTGCCTGCTAATATGAGAGAGAGAGAGAGAGAGACAGAGAGAGAGGTAGAATGAAATACTCGGTTGTGGACAGTCAAACCTACTGTACTGTACCTCTGGCCTGATCTGATGAGGCTGGGCTTTTCTCTCCAGACATGAGCCGGGCAGCGAGGCGAGGGAGAGGAGAGGGCCCTGAGCTGCACGCAACACGTTGGTTCACTGGAGCGCTGTAGTCTGGAGGATTGACAAGGAGATGTAAGAATAAAGACAAGGTGTGGCTGCGTGCGTTTATCTCTGTGTGAAATGCTCCAAATTGTATCCGTGAGTTCCCTGAGGACAAGGGGTGCACACCATTGTGTGCTTGCATTGGAGCGTGCGCGACTGCACGTATGTCTGCTCTATAGGCCTATCTGACTGCTACCCAGGGGGGACAGGCCTCCTATCCAAGCCTGCCTGGCTGTGTGTTTGGATCCAGTGAGAATCCCAATGAAGCTATGAGTATATATCCCAGCAGCAGTGTTGGTGAGTGGTGACAGGTTTCAGCTTGGCCCACAGGTTACAAATAAACAAACTGTCTTGGCGATATTGTCCGAGAGGTGTTTCTGTATCGTTTACGGCATAATAGTCACAATATTATGTTTCATACAGTCTGTGTCTAGCTAACAACTAATTCAGCAGCGGTTAACATTAGCGTTTACTCGCAGTCAGTTGATTTTTCAGATGAGTGAAACCGCCGGGATGATTTGTTTATTTTTCAAACACAGTTGACAGTTCTTATATGAGGCGATCCCCCTATGGGGATTATAATACAAATTTTAAAAGTACACAAACCTGTGTAATTTGGTGCCCTCTAGCGATATTGACATCAGACTTTGGTTATATATGCACCAAAACAAGACCAGAACTCCATCATGGGGAAATCATCTTTGCAACCACTATATTAATTTCCAAATATCTGAACTTACCCTTTAAGAGCAATTTTTCGTTGCTGTCGGACAACCACCTATTATCTCCATACTTTTTTGGAAAATGAATGCCCTACTAATACTTGATCATACTAACTACAGCATCACACAAAAGCTTACATCTACAAGCTCAAAACGCGTTGCGAAGCGACACATGTGTCATGTAGACCATAGGGCTTGTAGATCTGACCCAAGACTTTTTATATGGCATATAAAAACCACGGTGAAGCAGCATTCTGCTTCTACGGCCCGACTGCTTGGAATAAACTCAGTGATGTATAGGTTTGGTTTGGTTTGCAACTAGTGTAGAAAGGATATCATTTTAGCGGTTCAGTGGTGCAGTATAGGCTGTAGTTTATATGTTTACAATGCCATAACACCGAATGCATCTAACCAGGGGTGCCCAGACTTTTTTTTTACTTGCTATGTTATTTATTGCGACTATAGGTCGCAGTTTACTATGAAAACCTGCATTTTCCCTCATTCGTGCGGTTGGTCACACCTACATGTATTGTATATGGTCATGCCTCGTCGTGACATCAAGCCTCCATATATGGTCACGCCTTCATGGTCACGCACTGTGACACATCACGCCCTATTACCATATATGGCCATCTCCAGCCCTGGTTTTTAGTACAGGCCGTCGAAGCAGCCGCTTCGAGCGCAACCTCTTAGGGGCGCCACTTAAGCCCTCCAAAAATATATTTTTTCTGCACTGGTTTCTGCTTTAAGTGGGGGGATATTGGTCTGGCAACTGGCAACCCACATTGGGTGAGGTGACAAATGTTAGACGCTAGGGGGGGTAGTCGCCACCGTCTAAAAATGTATCCTACGCTGCGCGTTGCCAGGCCCTAGAGACCTAGAGACAGGTTTAACAGCCGACCCTTCCGGCCCGGATTGAACCGGAAAGGGAAAAAGGATAAACAACAACAAAACAAATTATTGGATTTTTAATACTCTATGGATTTCCCAAGTAAACTTAAGGCTCTGCAGACAGTGCATATTTATTTACCAGGCATGACCCCAACTCCAAGAAAAATGGACTCAACAAAAAATGGTAAGTTAATAAAATGTATTAAATCCTCCACGAGGATAGATAGGTGTAGAACTGTACCAAAACTAGCCAGATGTCCTAAAATTCGACTTATACTCGAAACAAAATTAGTCCCCGCCCGTGCATGCACGGGCCTTTATTTGCCATTGTGTAACACACATACCATATTTATTTACTTTTAATTGTATTTGTATTTTATCATTAGAGCGGACGTAGACGCACATCGACAGGCTGCGTGCTAGGCTAAAGAAACTTCAGCAGGTCTATATTGGATGGAGCCCGCACACCACAGGTAGGCCTACAAGAAAAACGTTCTTTATTGAAAATTCTGACTATTTTATCATTACCATTTCCTATTTAACATGTTTTGAACATTTCCCTACTACACAAAACTATTAGTACTCCAGTCCAGTGACTGTGAGCAAATTCATTAATGCTTAATCTGTACAAATTCTTGTGTCATTCAAGTCAATTAATGTACAACTGTGCGGCTGGGCCATTCGTAACTTCATTGACCATCTGGTCTGGTTGCTGTGAAGCAACACATGTGGGCTAGTCCATGTGCTTATCAACACAGACGAGTGAGAAATATATTATTCTGCCAAAATGCCATAATGTTACAACTGCGCTTTCATGTGTATCTGCCGAGCAAGTTCATTTCAGCAGGCCAATTCATTAGTCCTCTGCACCTGTCTGTCATCAAATATCTAAATCGGATACCGTATGTGACACTGGTCACCCTGAGCTTCACCAAAGTCACTCATGAGCAGTTCTTTTTCGATTTCTGCCCAACTATGACTATAAGTATACATTTTAGTAGGCCTATAGTTGTGTGTTTTTTTTAATAGCAAGTGTGGTCGTACTCAAGTATAAATTTGACCTGTTGGGTCAAATTTCACTTGTAGTTGTAGTTGAGTAATATTTGACCAGGGGTGTGTTCCTTAATTGGCTCAAGTGCTGTGGTTGAGTTATTTGTCCACTGCTGGAAATAGGGTGCGGTGGCCTATACACCAGTCACCCATGAGGGTTGCAGAAGAGAGGACATATCTCTGTATAGTTTGCCGACTCGGCTCTACAAATAGGATATTTTTTATATATTTGAGAAAGGAATACATATTTCTACAAACAACTGCACAGTGCACAGAGATATGTTTCAATCAAAAATAAACCCAGAGAGTCTCTGCACTGCAGCGCTAACCCGGTCTCTGGCTGAACAGTGCATGGTTGGATATATACACTCTTAACTTCGGGCTTTAGAAGGAGAAAAAGCAGAGCCCGGGGCTGTCTGATTCAATGGGTTGTAATGCAAGCCAAATGGGTTTGTTCTAAGGGGAGCGAGTCTCTGTGGTGGCTACAGAGCTTACGCCAGCACAATAACACTACAGTGAACTGCGGTGGCAAATGCACCGTCAGTTTTTGATTGGCTACGAGGGGCAGAACTCACACAAAGACGCTGCTGTGTTTACTAATAGTCCTTTTGGCAGGGAGTTATGAAGCATGGTTTCAGGAGGTGCTCTACCAGTGGAGTAGGCCTATAGTATTTATTTGTGTGTGTGTGTGTGTGTGTGTGTGTGTGTGTGTGTGTGTGTATTACAATACTGGAAAAAATACTCAATGCTGAACTATACGCTGTTACAAGTAAAAGTACTTTAAGTACCAAAAGTAAAAAGTACGCATTGTGCAAAATGTCCTATTTAAAGTTTTCCAAATGTATAAAAGTCTTTTGAAAATAGCAGATCTATAAGCTCACAATGTGTCTCGCTGCCACGCCTTGTGAGCTTGTAGATCGGCCATTTTCAAGTGGATGAATGTGGTTAATCTATGTTTTGTAAAATAAATAAATAAATCTACAAAGTAACTAGTAGTCACTAAGGTTTTCAATTAAAGTTTGAGTAGAGTAAAAGTACAACATTTTGATCCGAGATGTAGTGGAGTAGACGTAAAAGTATTGGAAATGCTCAAGTGATTATGGCTAATACAATGCTACTAGGCATTTATTTGCTGACTCAGTATAGTATGTGTATTTTTTCCCATGGCGCCAGCCAGCAAGCCGTGAGCATACAATGCCAAATTTAGGCCACTAATGGACCAACAGTGGTGTTAACATGCACGCAAATCATGCTTACCTTATTTGTACACAATGTAAGGGTCCATGTGGTTACACCTGTACACTCAGAGTTAAATTAATAGGACTTTACTGCTCAAGCTCGTTGGTGAAGCTATTAAACACTATTCTCCACACACTATGTGAGTTTCTCTCCACCAACAATGGCCGACCTAGAAAGGAACAGATCGTTATAAAAGCATAATTCGTTGCTTTCAGGAGGAAACCTCATAACTACATTCTTTTAGGTTTTTGACCAATGGAAAGTAGTAAAAAGTGCTTTAGACAAAACCTCTTTACTGGACCCTCAGAATGTTTGCTAAAGCAACTAACTCCACCACCTCTCCCCCTCTCATGGAAGTAATTGACAATATATAAAGTTACAACACCAACTTTGATGTAGTATTGCTTGTTTTAATAATATAAGGTTTTCTTAATTTATTTATTTTTCCTGAAAAATGAACATTTTGAAGTTTCCTCCTGACAGCAGAGATATAGCATTTGAAGAGCCTTTCTCTCATGAGAGCTACCTTTTCAGTCCTAATCCTGCACAATAGAAGGGTCCATTTAGTTTCATTTGTACATTCTTTGTAGTAGTTGCATTAATAGCCACATTGGGATTTCAAAAGCTATTTTGTCAGGCTACTATAGTACCCAGAAGCCACCTCTCCCCTCCCCAATTTTGATGGGCTGGAATGGCTTAGGGTTGATGTACAGCAACTTGCAATGGGCCTGCGGTCTACAAGATTTGCTACACGACTAAGATACCCAATTGTACCTGTCAAAATACTTCCTTAATATCAATGATCACAATCACAACACCAGAGGGAGTTCAACAAACCACATGCAACCGAGATCCGGCTCAAACAAGGGGTTAAATTAATTTAGCTTCTAGCTTCTAACAACTACCATTAAGAAATGTGAATCCCTAGACTCCTTCAAAACCCCTCTCAAAGAGCACTTACGGACGACTGAAATTCCCTGTAAAAATGTTAGTCCCCCACCCCCCTATTTACTATGCACACATTTTACCCCTGTTTTACTTTCTTTAATTGTATATATGATGATTTCCTTGTTTTCATATGTGTATATTTGTACGTCTGTGTTCTGATGAATTGAAAATGATTAGTTTGAAATGTACCCGGTGTGAATAAAATTCACTCAATTTCAATTGTAACCTTTTTTGTGACAATTGAAATACTAACCCTTGGCCCTAAAACCAGAAACTGCAAGACCCAATTACACTTTGTAAGGTCTGTGATGCAAATGTTATTAATAACTGTTGACTTAATGCATAATGTACATATGATCATAATGACCACATCAAAACAGAAATGAGCTATGAGGTACAGTAGACGAGGAAGCAACTCATATTGCAGTTGGTTTTAATGTAATCATCCTCATATTATCTAACACACTGTCCTCAATGTTAGCAGACATAATAGATTGATACCGGTAATGATAATATAATAGATTTTTGGTTTTGCTGTACAGTACGGGTTAATGTGATCAGAGACAAATCGATCTGGAGATTGAATTTGATTCCGCCTTTTCAGCTTTTTTCTTGGCCAGGTTTTCCTGTTCGACGATTTCCCTTTGCTCAAGGAAGTCTTTGCATTCGTACAGCTTGTTAATCCTCAGGATGTCGATATCAGACATGCCGTCTCTCTGGCCGATCTGCACGTTGGCGTTTGGGAAGGGGGTGATGCTGTCTTTGCCGGACTGGATAGAGAAGGCCGTTTTACCGTAGTGCATGATGGAGGAGTAGTCATAGGGGGTGTCCAGGTTGTTGGTGTTCTGGATTGTGAGCTGTAGATCTGTTAATTTCGGAATATACTGTATCTACGTCATGCTTTAGCGATAGGGATAAATACATTCAGAATGTTTGGCCGATTGTTTCTACTTGCTGTCCATTTGTGTGTTTTTGAGAGTAGAGAGTATACCCTGCAGAGACAGGTTTTGAAATATGTACATGCATGCATATTGGTATAATTGCTTTCATGAATTAAACTTAATTGAGTGTAAATATTTAAATAAAATGAACAGCATGCGGAGTTGGAGTTGGACAATATGATGAATAATTTGTTGGTATCAGGAATATGAATAAATGACACAATTACACTTTGTAAAGTCTATGAACCAAACTTTATTAAAATAGCGACTTGTTGAGAGAAAGCTTTATGAGGTAGAAGAGAGGTCATCTCACATTGCAGTTGATTTGTTTCAATGTAAGTACAGTATCAGACACAGTGTAGTATGAGAAATGTGATCAGAGAGACAACTAAAAAAATCTGGACATGGAATTTGATTCAGCCTTTTCAGCTTTTTTCTTGTCCAGGTCTTTGCATTCGTACAGCTTGTTAATCCTCAGGATGTCGATATCAGACATGCCGTCTCTCTGGCCGATCTGCACGTTGGCGTTTGGGAAGGGGGTGATGCTGTCTTTGCCGGACTGGATAGAGAAGGCCGTTTTACCGTAGTGCATGATGGAGGAGTAGTCATAGGGGGTGTCCAGGTTGTTGGTGTTCTGCTTGTGGAAGTTGTATTTCATGTCGTCGTTGATGTTGTCCCAGTTGATGAGGACGTAGTTGTCACGGTCGCTCCTGGTCTGCTCGTGCTGGAAGCCCAGGGCATGGTTGATCTCGTGCTGGATGACGCCGTGCCTCATGCAGCTCTTACTGTTGATAGAGATCACTTGCTTGCCTCCTACTCTGCCTAGATCAGACCAGCATCCATCACTGTTCTCAAAGCTGAGATAGTCTTCCTCGTCCTGACGTGGCTCAAAGCGGACACAGGTGCTGTCGGTGAAGGTCTGCATGGCTCTTTCAATCTTCTTCTTGTCCCATTTGTTGAAGGCCCTGCTCACCGTGTAGGGGATCGTCACTGAGCCATCAAAGAAGTCTTTCTCCCACAGGCACTTGTAATAGAAACAGTACATGGCGTTTCTGGTTCTGGGAGCGACCATGTCTCCCTCCACAAGGAGCTGCCTGGAGCCGTTGTTGGAAGTCAGAATGATGGTGCTGATGTCTGCCTGGACTCCAGATTCACTTCTTTCTTCCAGGATGGGATGGGCCTGGGAGAGGCCCAGCAGTAGCAGGAGGCTGAAAAAGATCTTCATCTTCTGGGTCCTTCAGGGGTCTTTCTTGGTCCCTGATGGCGATGCTGTGGAGAGGATGCTGGGAGCTTGGTGAATGAGTCTGCTGAGTCCTTCGCTTTTATACTGACCGGTGTAGGTGTGTCTGCTGGAGGATTAAGGGTTGTGCCCACGCCACTAAAGCCTAAACAAACATGTGAAGGCAGAACTCCTCAGACCAACCTGTTGTTTCAACAGGGTCTGTATTCCCCAGTCATTACAGGGACAACTACTGTTGGTTAATGGGGTGGGAAGGTTTGCATTACATCTTAGACATTGAGCTGACTCTGAATTTGAAAACTACATTTTGCTTTAACATTTTAATATATCCATAATATTTTACATGACTGTTGCATTCATGAATTGAAGTAGGACTATCGATTTAGCCAACACAAAAGTAAAACAACAGTATATAAAAGTATATCCCATGTTACTAATATGACAGACACAACCAAGTGAGCAACAATCTGCAAGTTTAATAATAGAAATAAATGACATACAGCAAACAATGAACATTTACTTACATTTACTACACTTAATAAATGGAATAGAATTATATTGTGTGCTTCTATTTTTTATCGTTCGTAAGTATGTTTAAGTGTTATTAAACAACTCTCTTAGTTTAGTTTTCCATAGTGTAACATTAACTGTGTCAGTATGACCTTAAACTGAGACTGTGTTTTTCAAAATACTAAAATTAGATCATATTATTGCTGCCAAGTATCTGGTACAAACAGATAAGGTCAGATCACAGCTCTTTTCTTCCTAATTACTGTATGTACCAAGCATACCAATCATTATTAATTTGCTTTCAGTTTGTAATAATAGCTTTGCATGTTTGGCATGGCTGCAATCAACAACAAATATATCATTTAAATCAACCAATCAAATGAAGCTGTGGGAAAACAAAACAAAAAATGCTCCACGGAGCCAGGGGCCTATTTCACGAATCTTGGATTAACTAATCCAGGATATAGGCCAAAGCCAGGCTTTTTAAATCCTGATCTTTACAGCCTGGTTTATTCCGTTCCACTAAAGCCAAGCGAGGCTCAGAATTGGCGGATTTGGCGAGCCGGGATCAGCAAGCCTGGCTTAATAGACAGTCTGGCTTTGTGTCTCTAGACCCCTTCTGTGGATCAAAGATTTACTGATCCTTCTTCTTCATGGGGTATTAAGGCAGTTTGCATCCTTAATAGTTGCATTACAGCCCCCTTCTGTATATCTCATTATCTTTACTAATCTATTCAAGACTTACTGATACAAGGACTTAAGCTTCTAAAATAAATACTGCTGCTGTAATTAAAGAGAGAACATACTCTCAATAGTGGATAGACTGAATGATTAACTACCCCAAAAATATAGTTTACATTTTACCACTACTATTAACTTAAAACAGAATTCTTAATATTGTAAGCATAATGATATTGTCGCATTGTGATATTTGGCCATAACTCCCTCCTCTGAGGGAGCTACCTTTGGGGAAGGGGGTTGTTTTCCAAAGTTTGTGCTATTGCCATTGAGAATGCATTGGGCGTTTAAGTTAAATAACTCAGAAACTACAAAACATTTCAAAGTAAAAAGTTCCAGCATGTGTTTCCACAGTAAGCTGAATTTTACAAAGTGTGAATGGAGTTTCTAGGTGAAAGTGATTTTTTGAAGTGCCACTATCTGCCTATAAATGTCTCAAATTTGAAAGCACTATATTTCTAAAACTATGAAACATTTCAAAGATTCCTTTTCAGGCACACATGTCCACCGTAGGATGAACCTAAATAGGTTTGAATGGGGTTTCTAGGTGTAAGTATGTAGGACTAGTAGTGGGTGAAACGTTACAATATGTTGTAAAACAATGAGTAATGGTAATATTTAGTAGTTTTCACTTATACAAAGAATAATAATATAATATAATAATTATTCTTAACCGTGCACTTGCACGACAGCAAACCTATTCATGGGAAACATTCACCAAAAGCAGCTGATCTACAAGCTCACAAGCTGTCATGATGTTGTGCAGCCTATATATTTTGGTTATTTGATTTTATATAGTGCTTAAATTAGTCCTTTAATGCAGACCGATACAAATAAGGCAACATTAACCCATAATAATTGAATAAATCTGGAAAATATCATTGGTTTGTGATCAGTTTGACTGCTTAATGAACAGTAAAGACATCAGGATTAGGTTAAACCTGGCTGTTAGCCTGGTCCGGAGCAGGCTAAGTCCAAAGCATAAGTTTCCATGGTAACTAATGTAGCATCACTTTCATGAAACCGAATCAAGCCTCAACATATCCAGGTTAACTGGTTAAGTTAATCTGGCAAGATCAACCAGCTTTCATGAAACCGGTTAAGCACTGATCCAGGATATATTAAGCCAGGATATGTGTTAAAGCCCGGCTTAATCTCTAATCCAAGTTTCGTGAAATAGGCCCCAGGTCAGGCAGCAGCGGGGGCAGTGTCTTGAGTGTACAGGGTTTGATAATTAATAATACATTAAATAAACTTAATTTATAGAGCGCTTTACATTGCATATAAAATGCAGTACAATAAAGGCATTTGGTGGCATAAAACAACAACAAAACATCATTAAACAGACAATATAATAAAACAACACCATGCACATAATAAACAATAAACAGGCTATCTGTGGGAAAGCCTGTGTAAAAAGGAAGGTTTTTTAAAGTGTTTTGAAGACAGCCACTGAGGTTGCGTCCCTCAGGTTCTGTGGTAGGGCGCTCCATAGTTCTGGTGCCCGGGCTGCGAAGGCCCTATCACCCATGGCATCGTTAAAAGGAGTCAGTAGACCGGATAGCTCAGCTAGGGGCAGGCCTTCATTTTCCTGTTGAGAACTCTAGTTTTCGCCGGCTGCCGGGCACGGCTGCACTAATAACTTTGGGGCAGGCCCGTCTAGAGTTTAAATGGACAGGTATCAGTCAAAAGGGAGACATCGAAGAGGAAGGATGGATGGGGAAGGATCAACATATGGAATGTCACTCAGAACACGTCAGCTCCATATATGGAGATCTAAGGGTTTGAGGTTTGAGGTCAGATGTAGAATTGCTGGCCAATATTGATGACTTCAGGGATCTCCATACATCAGCGATCTCCATCCCTGATGATGTCACGTGATGTCACGAGGCATGACCATACAGTATATAATCATGCCTGCATGGGGTCAGTGGGGGTCAGTTTTGCTGTACAGTACGGGTTAATGTGATCAGAGACAAATCGATCTGGAGATTGAATTTGATTCCGCCTTTTCAGCTTTTTTCTTGGCCAGGTTTTCCTGTTCGACGATTTCCCTTTGCTCAAGGAAGTCTTTGCATTCGTACAGCTTGTTAATCCTCAGGATGTCAATATCAGACATGCCGTCTCTCTGGCCGATCTGCACGTTGGCGTTTGGGAAGGGGGTGATACTGTCTTTGCCGGACTGGATAGAGAAGGCCGTTTTACCGTAGTGCATGATGGAGGAGTAGTCATAGGGGGTGTCCAGGTTGTTGGTGTTCTGGATTGTGAGCTGTAGATCTGTTAATTTCGGAATATACTGTATCTACGTCATGCTTTAGCGATAGGGATAAATACATTCAGAATGTTTGGCCGATTGTTTCTACTTGCTGTCCATTTGTGTGTTTTTGAGAGTAGAGAGTATACCCTGCAGAGACAGGTTTTGAAATATGTAAAACCTGTTATAATATGTACATGCATGCATATTGGTATAATTGCTTTCATGAATTAAACTTAATTGAGTGTAAATATTTAAATAAAATGAACAGCATGCAGAGTTGGATTGGACAATATGATGAATAATTTGTTGGTCTCAGGAATATGAATAAATGACACAATTACACTTTGTAAAGTCTATGAACCAAACTTTATTAAAATGGTGACTTGTTGAGAGAAAGCTTTATGAGTAGAAGAGAGGTCATCTCACATTGCAGTTGATTTGTTTCAATGTAAGTACAGTATCAGACACAGTGTAGTATGAGAAATGTGATCAGAGAGACAACTAAAAAAATCTGGACATGGAATTTGATTCAGCCTTTTCAGCTTTTTTCTTGTCCAGGTCTTTGCATTCGTACAGCTTGTTAATCCTCAGGATGTCGATATCAGACATGCCGTCTCTCTGGCCGATCTGCACGTTGGCGTTTGGGAAGGGGGTGATGCTGTCTTTGCCGGACTGGATAGAGAAGGCCGTTTTACCGTAGTGCATGATGGAGGAGTAGTCATAGGGGGTGTCCAGGTTGTTGGTGTTCTGCTTGTGGAAGTTGTATTTCATGTCGTCGTTGATGTTGTCCCAGTTGATGAGGACGTAGTTGTCACGGTCGCTCCTGGTCTGCTCGTGCTGGAAGCCCAGGGCATGGTTGATCTCGTGCTGGATGACGCCGTGCCTCATGCAGCTCTTACTGTTGATAGAGATCACTTGCTTGCCTCCTACTCTGCCTAGATCAGACCAGCATCCATCACTGTTCTCAAAGCTGAGATAGTCTTCCTCGTCCTGACGTGGCTCAAAGCGGACACAGGTGCTGTCGGTGAAGGTCTGCATGGCTCTTTCAATCTTCTTCTTGTCCCATTTGTTGAAGGCCCTGCTCACCGTGTAGGGGATCGTCACTGAGCCATCAAAGAAGTCTTTCTCCCACAGGCACTTGTAATAGAAACAGTACATGGCGTTTCTGGTTCTGGGAGCGACCATGTCTCCCTCCACAAGGAGCTGCCTGGAGCCGTTGTTGGAAGTCAGAATGATGGTGCTGATGTCTGCCTGGACTCCAGATTCACTTCTTTCTTCCAGGATGGGATGGGCCTGGGAGAGGCCCAGCAGTAGCAGGAGGCTGAAAAAGATCTTCATCTTCTGGGTCCTTCAGGGGTCTTTCTTGGTCCCTGATGGCGATGCTGTGGAGAGGATGCTGGGAGCTTGGTGAATGAGTCTGCTGAGTCCTTAGCTTTTATACTGACCGGTGTAGGTGTGTCTGCTGGAGGATTAAGGGTTGTGCCCACGCCACTAAAGCCTAAACAAACCTGTGAAGGCAGAACTCCTCAGACCAACCTGTTGTTTCAACAGGGTCTGTATTCCCCAGTCATTACAGGGACAACTACTGTTGGTTAATGGGGTGGGAAGGTTTGCATTACATCTTAGACATTGAGCTGACTCTGAATTTGAAAACTACATTTTGCTTTAACATTTTAATATATCCATAATATTTTACATGACTGTTGCATTCATGAATTGAAGTAGGACTATCGATTTAGCCAACACAAAAGTAAAACAACAGTATATAAAAGTATATCCCATGTTACTAATATGACAGACACAACCAAGTGAGCAACAATCTGCAAGTTTAATAATAGAAATAAATGACATACAGCAAACAATGAACATTTACTTACATTTACTACAAATGGAATAGAATTATATTGTGTGCTTCTATTTTTTATCGTTCGTAAGTATGTTTAAGTGTTATTAAACAACTCTCTTAGTTTAGTTTTCCATAGTGTAACATTAACTGTGTCAGTATGACCTTAAACTGAGACTGTGTTTTTCAAAATACTAAAATTAGATCATATTATTGCTGCCAAGTATCTGGTACAAACAGATAAGGTCAGATCACAGCTCTTTTCTTCCTAATTACTGTATGTACCAAGCATACCAATCATTATTAATTTGCTTTCAGTTTGTAATAATAGCTTTGCATGTTTGGCATGGCTGCAATCAACAACAAATATATCATTTAAATCAAATGAAGCTGTGGGAAAACAAAACAAAAAATGCTCCACGGAGCCAGGTCAGGCAGCAGCGGGGGCAGTGTCTTGAGTGTACAGGGTTTGATAATTAATAATACATTAAATAAACTTAATTTATAGAGCGCTTTACATTGCATATAAAATGCAGTACAATAAAGGCATTTGGTGGCATAAAACAACAACAAAACATCATTAAACAGACAATATAATAAAACAACACCATGCACATAATAAACAATAAACAGGCTATCTGTGGGAAAGCCTGTGTAAAAAGGAAGGTTTTTTAAAGTGTTTTGAAGACAGCCACTGAGGTTGCGTCCCTCAGGTTCTGTGGTAGGGCGCTCCATAGTTCTGGTGCCCGGGCTGCGAAGGCCCTATCACCCATGGCATCGTTAAAAGGAGTCAGTAGACCGGATAGCTCAGCTAGGGGCAGGCCTTCATTTTCCTGTTGAGAACTCTAGTTTTCGCCGGCTGCCGGGCACGGCTGCACTAATAACTTTGGGGCAGGCCCGTCTAGAGTTTAAATGGACAGGTATCAGTCAAAAGGGAGATGGATGGGGAAGGATCAACATATGGAATGTCACTCAGAACACGTCAGCTCCATATATGGAGATCTAAGGGTCTAACGGCCTGCAGTCGCAATAATTATATTAACACTTTATTTGTATAGTAGTCCTGTGAAGTTGCCCGAACGGCCAAGGCTCCAAGAACAGTCAGAAATGCCGTTTCAGGGTATTTATTTCACCCCCAAAACTCCTTCACCAACGTCCAGTACAGATTCAACAGGACAATAACAATAATACTGAAAAATGAAATGAAAATAAACACTTGAGCAAACACTATTGAACAAAACCCAAATGGATAAGAGCTCTCTTTAGGCTGTACCTTGATCCCACAAGGCCCTGTAGCTCTCCCTCAGGGATGTTACCTGTGTCATTGCCCACATCTAACTAACTCACTTGTCCCTGCAGCCTCCCTTAAATAGGGGTGGATCATACCACAGGACACAGAGCAATTAGCAACCTTTCTTCTCAATAAATACTTATAAATAAATACTGCCATAAATAATCCCTTGTATAAAAGTAACCTAAACATACTAAAGATGCGTTACCATTAAACAAATATAAATAAGCATGAACACTCAATGACAAATACTCAAAGCATAAGAAGTACCCCCCCCCCTCCCCTGCATAGCACTTGGCCCCTTCCTAAATCAAGGGCAATGCCACCAGCAGTGCAGGAGAGACAATTAGCAAACAATCAGTGAACACACAGTTTTCCATACACAAGTTTAAAACATTAGTCCTTGCATGTTATAGAAAGCAGTTTCAAGTGTCTTTGTATATAGGGCACGGGTTGCCCCGTGACAAGTCCCTTTCCCAATTTGAAATGAAGCTCAAAGTGCTTTACAGAGCAATAGAGAAAAAAGAGAAAAGAAATGGCATAAAACAACATTAAAATAATAGCAGTAGTCTAATGCAATACAGTGAGGTCATGAATAACAACAATGGGTCTGGTCCACAAGACTCGATACACCACCAAGATACCCATGTACCTGTCTAGATACTTAATGTTAACAAAGTCCACACCAACAACACCAGAGGAAGTGCAACGAACCATGTACAACCCAGATTCGGCACAAACAAGGGACTAAATTATTTTCGCTCCTATGCCAACAAAATGTGGAACGCCCTACCAACAGTCATTAAGACATGTGAATCCCTTGACTCCTTCAAAACCGCTCTCAAAGAGCACCTACAGATGGCTGCAATTCGAAACTGGCCTCCATAAAATCTGAATCCCCCCCCCCCCCACCACCCACCCCTTTTCCCCCTCACTGTATATGTTTCTTTTCCCTTTTTACGTCCCTTATGATGAATTCCCGTTCTGTTTTTTGACTATATAGTCTTTTTGTACGTCTCTAAATGTTTTGATGAATTGAACAAGGTGGACCCATCTTGTAAACAAGTGTAATGCTTAATTGGGTCGTCCACTCACAGTTAACAGTCTTTCTATTGAGTTTGTGCTTGAAATGTACTGTAATTCTGCAAACTGTTGAAACATATTTCAATCAAAAAATTTATATATATTAAAAAAAAAGCTGTGCTGTGTCTGCACAACGACTAAACTGGGGAGAAAAGGGAGGACAAAAATCGGGTTTGTTTAGGCTTTAGTGGTCTGGACATAACCCTTAATCCTCCAGCAGACACACCTACAGTCCTATAGGTCAGTATAAAAGCTACGGACTCAGAAGACTCATTCACCAAGCTCCCAGCATCCTCTCCACAGACTCTCCAGCGCCATCAGGGACCAAGAAAGACCCCTGAAGGACCCAGAAGATGAAGATCTTTTTCAGCCTCCTGCTACTGCTGGGCCTCTCCCAGGCCCATCCCATCCTGGAAGAAAGAAGTGAATCTGGAGTCCAGGCAGACATCAGCACCATCATTCTGACTTCTAACAACGGCTCCAGGCAGCTCCTTGTGGAGGGAGACATGGTCGCTCCCAGAACCAGAAACGCCATGTACTGTTTCTATTACAAGTGCCTGTGGGAGAAAGACTTCTTTGATGGCTCGGTGACGATCCCCTACACGGTGAGCAGCGACTATAACAAATGGGACAAGAAGAAGATTGAAAGAGCCATGCAGACCTTCACCGACAGCACCTGTGTCCGCTTTGAGCCACGTCAGGACGAGGAAGACTATCTCAGCTTTGAGAACAGTGATGGATGCTGGTCTGATCTAGGCAGAGTAGGAGGCAAGCAAGTGATCTCTATCAACCGTAAGAGCTGCATGAGGCACGGCGTCATCCAGCACGAGATCAACCATGCCCTGGGCTTCCAGCACGAGCAGACCAGGAGCGACCGTGACGACTACGTCCTCATCAACTGGGACAACATCAACGACGACATGAAATACAACTTCCACAAGCAGAACACCAACAACCTGGACACCCCCTATGACTACTCCTCCATCATGCACTACGGTAAAACGGCCTTCTCTATCCAGTCCGGCAAAGACAGCATCACCCCCTTCCCAAACGCCAACGTGCAGATCGGCCAGAGAGACGGCATGTCTGATATCGACATCCTGAGGATTAACAAGCTGTACGAATGCAAAGACTTCCTTGAGCAAAGGGAAATCGCGAAACAGGGAAACCTGGACAAGAAAAAAGCAGAAAAGGCTGAATCAAATTCCATGTCCAGATTGTTTGATTTGTCTCTCTGATCACATTTCTCATACTGTACACTGTGTCTGATACTGTACTTACATTGAAACAAATCTACTGCAATGTGAGCTGACCTCTCTTCTACCTCATATAGCTTTCTCTCAACAAGTCACTATAATAAAGTTTGGTTCATAGACTTTACAAAGTGTAATTGTGTCATATTATTCGTATTCCTGAGACCAACAAATTATTAATCATCTTGTCTAACTCCTGAATACTGTTCATTTGATTTAAACTCAGTTAAGTTTCATTTATAAAAGCAATTATACCAATATAATAATAATATATAGTATATATATATATATATATATATGTATCCACATACATATACCTACTCTCAAAATCACAGAAATGGACAGCATTTTTTAAACATTCTGAATGTATTCAACCACATCTCTAAAGCATGACATAGAGACGAGTTACAGTAGTAGGTACAGTATATTCCGAAAATAACAGATCTACAGATCACAGTCCATCAAATCCACTAGAGCTGGATAGAATACTCACATTTTGTACCAATACTGCAATATAGTAGGCCTACTCTGTTACATAAAAGTCTGGAATTAAAAAATGAGTAGGTACAAAAGTATTGACATCAAACTGTAGGCCTACTTAAAGTAGCAAAAGTACTCATTACTCATTACATTATGCAGAATGTTCCGTTTCAAGTTTTCAAATATATAAAAGAATTTTTAGAAAATAGCAGATCTACAAGCTCACAATGTGTTGCATCTTTTTGAGCTTTTATGTCAGTTTGTTTACTGTTGAGTGAGAAAGCAATGTTGCATTTTAGGAAAAAAGAGTTGAAGATACAGGCAGACTTCTACTGAAAAAACACTAGAATTTTATAACCATCAAAATAAATAGGACTATTCAACACTAACTAAATATCACAGCACATTTTAGATATTTCATTAGAAAGGAACTTGTAACTATATTATGTATTACTGTTGTATTGGTAGACACTATTAAAAGTGGGTTTCAGGTGTGGTAATCTGAACACAGCCGTCTTTACAGATTGGAGAATTACAGTACAAAGGGAAAGTAGAAAAATTCTACATAGGCCGCCGCCTACTGTGAAATAAACATTTCAACAGTCAATCAATTAAAATGTGTTAAAAATATGTCACACCCCCCGCCCCTTTTCCTTATTTCTCTCTCAAACTGGCAACACTGATGAATCAGCAGCCAATCAGAGCATTGCCAGTGCCACCTGTCACTGTGTTTGTTTGTAATTCTCACACGGTAGTTAGCAGCGTCTTCGAGAGTTTGTTACTTTGGTCATCTTCTAACAACATCTCCTCAGAGTTCGGCTCCATAGCCCACTGTCCGTACCTCCGTTTATTATTTCAGAAGATATAGCAACTGTTTATGATGGCGGAGGAATCGGCAGTAAAGGTCTGCATCCGTGTCAACCAACATTAACAAACCGACTGTACACTAACAACTCTTAAAGTGTTGCCTGCGCTAGCTGCTTTCAGTGTTTAATGGGAACTATTAAGTACACCTTTTACTTTTCACAGAAACAACTTGAACTCACTGTGCCAGTTATTTTAAGTTTATTTTTTTTGAAGTTCAAGTTAGCTAGCGGCTAGCATGCTATCATTAGCCTTTATTCAAGACTCCGAGACGTTCTTGATCCACGTTTGGTTCAGTAAACTGACCAAGAGTATTGAACTCTTGATTGAATACTTTTAATTTGGACGGCAGTGTGACAGCACGATGTACAGTCGGACATTTGAAATAAAACGGGTGACACAAACGTCCTACAGCAACTCGTTTCCATTGTGGACCTATGTATTTTGTCATTCACCTGTTTTAGCCCTGAAATTAGATTAAAATCATCTAAAGTCTAGTCTTAATCATTAAATTATTTACTCTAAATCTTAGGCTTAGGATAGTAGTGGCTTATGTACAGTGGTTCAACCGTTGTCAAACATGCCAGACAAGGAATCGGATCTCCAAATGTATATGCGCAGGGCCAGGGCTTGTGAAAGTAATTAGATGATCCATGCTTGGATGCCCCGCCCCATACATCCTATTGACTCTGCACTATCTAGCCTTATCTGCATGGCAATAACCAACATTGGTTACAGGGTGAGAGACAGACACCATCCTACCACAATGGATTTGTTATAAAGAATACAAATATACATACATACGCATGTTAAATGTATATCCACCTGCTGACATTTAATATCTTCCATCTTCCATTCCCACAACAATATATACAGAAGAACATGGCATATTTTGGACATGGTTCTAATGGTGATTAATTCATTTTGAAGCTGTGATTAATCTGATTTAAATGTGTAATTTGACAGCCCTAATTCAAACATTTATTCACCAAATTAACTTAGTTAGTTGATTTAAAATGAATGTGTTGTGTGTGCTCGTGCTCTGGACAAGTGACTTTTGTGTCCGGACAGGGGAAATTGCCTCAAATTTAATGCCAAGCTCTGATGTGTATTTGGTGCGGACCCGATCCGAAAATATTTGGTGCAAGACTGGCCCCACACAAGTTGTTCAAATTGTGTCACATTTTGCATTTGTTGTGAGCTTGTAAGTTAGATTGCTATTTCCAAATGGCTGATATTTTGTTGCATTCTGAAATATCGTTTCTGCTATGTTTCACCAGGGAAGAGGCAACAGCTAAAGAAGGCACCAAGCCGGTGCTGTATTGGAAGACTGACGATAAATCCGTGCAGAACTGCGTTGATGCGACAAAGTGTTTTAACTTTGGTATGTTTTAACTAAGCCATACCTATATTGTGCATTGTCAAATTAAGCAGAGCCAAGGTAGAAGATATGCTAGCTCTGGTCCATACACGGCTCTAATGCCTTTGCATTAGAGCTATGCTACTCTCGTCAATATATTTTCAATATCTGTAGAGTGCAGTGCAGCGGAGTAACTAAAAGTAGTTTTCTTCCGGTGAGAAAAAAATCCCATTCTGGACAGCGTGCATTTTATAAGTGGTGGCATTAGAGTTATGGAGTATGGACCAGAGCTAAGGATATGCTCAGCTGCATGTTACCAACTTACCATTATGTTTTGTCAGTCTGATGTAGTCTTAAATGTCAGCCTTCTGAAACTTAAACCCATCCAGACTTTTAAAGCATTTAATCCCCCCAAAATGCCTGTTTCCAGCATTCCTCCCTCGCCCTGCTACCACAACTTAGTTTGTGGTGGTGGTGGTGGCGGCTCAGGGTTAATGTGGCTGGATGGTAACCGCAAGGTTGCCAGTTCGAACCCGGGTGTCAAGTGTCCTTGAGCAAGCTGAACCCCTAATTGCTCCAGATGTGCTAGTTGGTGCCTTGCATGGTTTCTTCCGCCATCGGTGTATGTGTGGGTGAATGTAATGCACGGTCTATGTACAGGCGTCTTATAAATGCACCATTTGTTGCTTCATGAGCCAAAAGCCTGTGCTTTTTGGTAGGAATTCCAAAGTAGACATAAATGTCTGCTTGCCTTGAATTTATTATGGTATTTTATTTGTTCACCCATTTGTAGAAACTGTTTTATTATCCCAAAGGAAATTCCTGTTGGAACTGGCAGCCGTGTCTAGTCTAGCAATCTTCTGTGTGATCACTCTGTAGTGTGTATATATCTAAATCTAGCATCATGATTTCTCTTAATCCCTAGTAGTAAAAGTGTTGAATAAACAAACGACTGCTTGTTGTGCTTAACCCTTTATCCTTTTTTATCTAGCACTTATCTTTCTTATTTATGTTCTTAAAGTTGGTTCATCACCTTTCTTTCTTTCTAAAGCAACTTTGGGTATTTAGAAAAGCGCTATATAACTCTGAGCTATTATTGATGTTTTTTGTATTTTAGTTACTGTATATTTTAGGCAAATGTCAATGATTCTATTTGAATAGCCATAGTTTTATTATAATAAGTAATCAAGTGTTTGTCTTACTAACTTCTCTGATGTATTCAACAGATCGTGTGTTTGGAGCTAACGAATCAACTGCTCAGCTCTATCACGATATCGCGATGCCTCTGGTTGCATCTGCGGTTCAAGGATACAATGGTATGTGTGTGGGGGGGAAAGGCATATTGAGATCTGCCTCACAAAACCCTACACTGTTTGTTGTTTAACCCCCAAGTTAGCCCCAACCTAGAACCCACTTACAAAAAGTATATAATGCTTATATATTTCTGTCCATATTGTCTTATCACTAGGAACCATATTTGCTTATGGGCAGACCTCGTCTGGCAAGACATTTACCATGATGGGCAGTGACGGTACACCAGGAGTGATACCCCTGGCCATGGAAGATGTCTGGAAGACTATCAAGATCAAGGTGAAAAGTCTTTCATATAATATTAGAAATGGTGTTCTAATCTTGGGTTGTTATCAGTACACTGGTGCAAACCTCATTGATGTTAATCAAAAATGAATGGTTTTTTTTTGTCAAATATGTTTTTATTGAACAGATAAATTATTACAAACATTATAATATGAAATACTTTTTTTATGAAACAAAATGAAAGAAAAGATAAAGACAAAAAAGATAAAGAAATCCCTTAACCCTCCCACCCATACTGCTCAGTGACATTGCATACTATAATAATAAGATGATAGAAATCTCGTGGAAAACATCTGAAAAGAAAATGGCGTACAGTCAACCATATCAATGGTATCCTGTCTATTAATCGTTTCTACTCAGGTAATGGACAAGGGGCAGCCAAATCTTCATTGTAGTATCCTAAGAAGGAGTTCCTTCTCAGGGTATCCTATATGGAGATCTATAATGAGACGGTAGCTGATTTGCTGGTCGATAACTGGAAGAGGAAGCCGTTTTAAGTCCGTGAGGACTCCCATGTAAGTGGCATAGATTCATTTTAGCTTTTGTTTGCAAAAAGATGTGCATTGTTTTGTGTTGCGTTAACTTGTGTATTCGCAAATCCATTGTCTTGACAGAAAACCGTGTATGTGGCTGATCTGACTGAGGAACTAGTGATAAACCCTGCTCAAGCCCTGGCCTGGATTAGAAAAGGAGAAAGTGAGAGGTCTTAACAAAAGTAAAGACTATTCTTTGCACAGCTGTTGAAACAGAATTTAATTTGTATGTGTTTTACTCAACTCATCTGTGCAGAAAACCGGCATTATGAAAAGACAAAAATTAACCAGCGGAGCAGTCGGTCACACACCATTTTCCGCATGGTAAGCCAAATTGTGCCTGGGGAATTCCTAACAAATTTAAAAATCTGACTGCATCTTTACATGTTCATTAAATTCAAACATCTCAAAATCTTGCATCAAAAGCATAACATTGATATATTCAACGTAATACTTATATGCATCATGCAATATAACATAATGGACTCCGTTTTGTAATTCAGCCTGGTCAAACGAGCATAATTTGATTTCTTAGGTGCGCGCTTCATTGAGGCGTGTAACATCAATAAAAGTCTCTTCACGCTTGGACAAGTAATCAAAAAGCTCTCTGAGGAGAACCAGCCGTGAGTGAACGACTCTCACGTTTTATTCTAGTGGGGGGAAAGCACGCTTTCCTTGTCTGTTTGGGCCGACAATATTCCCCTTTACATGATGCTCTCCTTTACTTTGTTCCCTTCAGGCGATGTGCTTTAAGTTTATATACGACCAGACATGACCATATTTGACTGAGGGGCTGCCATTGGATTTTTTTTTAATTGATATATTTGTTCGTTTTGGAATATGACTTCTAGAGTAATGACTTTCAGTAAATGGCGAGTTGAGAAAACCAGTTTGAGCTACATCTGCCTGTGCTTTACTCATTTTGGATTAAAAAAAAAAATGTCGTTTTTCTCCTCTGGTGAAAAGCTGCATCATGGCAGCCACTCAGTCAAATCTGGTCACATATGTTCAGATACTTGGATAGCTCCATAACCGCCCTACTGATGGTTTTATCATTAAATTAAAGAAGAATTGTTTCTGTAAATTATGCTCTTTCCACACAGTGGCTTCACAAACTACAGAGACAGCAAACTCACCCGCATCCTCCAGAACTCCTTGGGTGGAAACGCCAAAACGGTTATCATTTGTACCATCACTCCTGCAACACTGGATGAAACCCTCAGCACCCTTCAGGTGGGTGGAATCCTTTACTGTGTGCCCTCGAAGGAGGCAGGACTGCAATGCTCTATACTAGTGACTTGGTGACAAATTCATTTTCAACTTCTGTATGAGGAGTTGCATCATACCTGTATCTGTCATTATATGTTTTGTAGTTTGTGCATACTGTTCGTCGCTCATAACCTGCCCAAACTTGGGTTGGGGATGTGCATGTTGCCCTTTTCTTGTAGCCTCACTTCACCTGTACTTTTATTTTTATTATTTAGTTCGCTAGTACAGCAAGATCTGCTATCTTCAGTGTTTTAAAATGAAACAATTAACGTGTATAATATCAATTTGTTTCTTTCCTCCACATTAAGCTCGTTTTGTAAATGGTTGTTGATCAACCATTCAATGATATGTGATTTCAAGCCATAAAATGATGTTCTGTGACGCTCACTCACTATACTTGCGTGCTCTCAAGGAAGAAATGTCCCTCTTCAGCTCTTGCTGAGTACAAATGCCAGGAGTTTGAGGCAAGTCCTCTTTCCACAAACGACACATGGGTCACCGGTCTGACTCTGCATTTGCTTGTTAACCTGCACTCTGGTACACAGTAAGTGAGCACATACTCTGAACTTTTCTATACATTTCCTTTATTTATTTTTGTACTATCTGTTTTGTCTTCTGTCTGTGTTTTAGTTGGCACACTAATCAGACTGTATCTCTGAAACTGAACAAAGAGATCATTAGGACTAATTGCTATCAACTGAGCCATCAACAACAGCTCATTTGAACTATTAGCTCCACCTACATTTGTAGAAAATCTCTTTCCAGCCCTATATATAGGGCCCACTTTCACATACACTCTGACTACCGGTCTGACTCTGCATTTGCTTGTTAACCTGCACTCTGGTACACAGTAAGTGAGCACATACTCCGAACCTTTTCTATACATTTCCTTTCTTTATTTTTGTAAAAAATCACACAGGCTGACTAAATATAGCCTAGCGTCCAATCCAAAGACCCGGACACCCAGACACATCCAGACACATTGAAGGAGGCCGTCCTAGGGGTTCTGTATCAACTTACTTCCTACTATTATGTTATAATTATTAGTTGTATTTATTATTATTATTACTTTATTATTATTATCTCTTATACCTGTTTAGAATGTGCTTTCCCACCGTCCCTATACTGTCCTCCTCATGTCGCCCTAGACACTACCTCTCCAGTCACAGAGATCCCTCAAATCTCATCTATCCAGCTCGTTCACCCAGTCACCACATTGTGGTGGAGGGAGGCCTATGGAACTGCCACGCAGCTACCAAAAAGAATATGCCTGAATTCATTTCAGGCCACGCCTCCCTCAAGTCCCTGCATTTCCTTGCTCTGACTGAAACCTGGATCACCCCAGATAACACTGCAACTCCCGCCTCCCTCTTTGTTTCACACAAGTTCACCCACACCCCTCGCCAAACAGGTACAGGGGGTGGTACAGGGCTACTAACATCCCCCAAATGGAATTTCCGTGTCTTAAATCTCTCTCACCTTTCTCTGTCCACATGTGAATTTCATGCTATCTCAATATCACAGCCAGTCCCCCTCATCCTCATTGTGCTCTATCGCCCTCCAGGAACTCTCGGGAACTTCCTGGAAGAACTAGACTCTCTGATGAGCTCGTTTCCGGAAGATGGCACCCCTCTGATTCTACTGGGTGACTTCAACCTTCCTACCGCAGAGAAGTATCTTCCCGTTACATCCCTTCTGGCCTCATTTGACCTCTCCCTATCTCCCTCCCCTCCCACTCACAAGGCTGGTAATGTTTTGGACCTTGTGTTCTCCAGAGCCTGCTCTCCCTCCACACTCTCTGTTACCCCTTTAATTAGGTCTGACCACCACTTCATAACCTTCTCCCTCTCTCTCTCCACCCTCCCGCCTAAACCTGTTAACCCTCCGAACGTCACCTACCGACGCAATCTCAAGTCCCTAAACCCCTCCTCCCTCTCATCCTCTATTCTCTCCTCTCTACCCTCCCTGGAGTCCTTCCTCTCCCTCTCACCTGACACTGCAACCTCATCCTTCCTCTCCTCTATCTCATCTGCATTCGACCAACACTGCCCGCTCTCATCCAGGCCAGCTCGCTCATGTCCACCGGCTCCCTGGCTATCTGAAACTCTCAGATCTGAACGAACACCTCTAAGGGCAGCCGAAAGAAAGTGGCACAAGACAAAGCTACCAGATGACCTTTCCCACTTTCACTCACTCCTCTCTGCCTTCGCCCTCTCACTAACCACTGCTAAAACCTCTTTCTACCACACCAAAATCCAATCCTGTACTTCTAACCCAAGGAAGCTCTTCTCCACTTTCTCCTCCCTCCTTAAACCCCCTCCCCCCACTCAACCTGCATCCCTCACTGCTGATGCTTTTGTCAACTACTTCGAGAATAAGGTTGATGATATCAGCAGCTCCTTTCCTCCCCTCCCACATAAAGTGGCATCTGACTCAACCAACACTAACCCCAACATACCATGCATGTCCTCCTTCTCTCCTCTTTCCCCAGACGAGGTTCTACAACTAGTGACATCCTCTAGACCTACCACCTGTCCTCTTGACCCTCTCCCTCTGCTCCCCTTCATCACCTCCATCATCAACACCTCAGTAACCTCAGGCTGCGTCCCATCTGCCCTCAAGTCAGCCAGAGTAACACCACTCCTCAAGAAACCAACTCTTGACCCCTCAGATGTCAAGAACTACAGACCGGTATCACTCCTTTCATTTATTTCTAAAACCATTGAACGTGTTGTCTCCAACCAGCTCTCTCTCCATCTCTCACAGAACAACCTGCTGGATCCCAACCAGTCCGGATTTAAGAAGGCCCACTCCACAGAAACTGCCCTGCTGGCAGTCACAGAAGCACTACATGCTGACCAAGCTGCTTCCCACTCTGCAGTACTGATCCTCCTATCCCTATCGGCAGCATTTGACACAGTGAACCACCAGCTGCTCCTAGACACCCTAGCGGATCTAGGCATCGGTGGAACGGCACTAAAGTGGTTCTCTTCCTACCTCACCGACCGGACCTACCAGGTTTCCTGGAAAGGTCTGTTATCATCCCCCCGAACCCTCCAAACTGGGGTCCCACATGGATCTGTACTTGGTCCCCTCCTTTTCTCACTGTACACTAAATCCCTTGGCACTATCATCTCTGCTCACAATATATCCTATCACTGCTACGCCGATGACACACAACTGTTTCTATCCTTCCCCCCCCTCTGCCACTCAGGTGGAAGAGCGTATCACCGCATGCCTGGCTGACATCTCACAGTGGATGTCCTCCAACCACCTCAAGCTGAACCCAGACAAGACTGAGCTTCTCTTCTTCCCAGCTAAGTCCTGCCCTATGCGGGAACTAACTATTTCCGTAGACAACGCCCTGGTAACGTCTGTCCCAACAGCCAGGAATCTTGGTGTTGTCCTGGACAGTCAGCTCTCGTTCAAAACTCACATCACAGCTGTCACTCGATCCTGTAGGTTCACACTCTATAACATACGACGAATTAGACCGTTCCTCACCCAGGAATCAGCCCAGCTCCTAATCCAGACAACAGTCTTGTCAAAACTCGACTATTGTAACTCCCTCCTTACTGGCCTACCAGCATGTGCACTTAAGCCTCTCCAGCTGATCCAAAATGCCGCAGCTCGCTTGGTCTTCAACCAGCCAAAATTCTCACAGGTCTCCCCCCTGCTCCGCTCCCTCCACTGGCTCACGGTCGCTGCCCGCACAGAATACAAAACTCTGATGCTGGCATTCAAAGCAACCAAAGGTATGGCTCCCCCATATCTTGCAAGTATGATCGAACCCTACAAACCCTCCCGCTCACTCAGATCAGCCAACGCAGGGAAGCTGGAAGTACCCTCACTAAAAACGCCGGGACAACGCTCCACACGTCCCAAACTCTTCTCCCTTCTGGCTCCAAAACTGTGGAATGCACTTCCCATTGCAGTCAGAACTGCAGCATCACTCCCAATCTTCCACCGTAGTTTGAAAACCCACCTTTTCAGACTCCATCATGGCCCATAGCACTCACCCCACCCCCTTAGATAGCAATTCTGTAGACATTCTGTAGCATTTGATACAGACTTATAGCATGTTATGTAAACAGCATAAGTGCATTGTATGTAGTCATAGCACGTCATAGTACATAATGTATATCATAGTAGTATAGATAGTAGAGTATAGCTTATATGTATAGTTTCATTATAGATATTCCACTGTTACTTTCTTAGCTTACGCATGTTTCATGATAAATGTTTTTATGTGATGTATTCCCCATGCTTTTTGTTCTTGCTTAATGTAAGTCGCTCTGGATTAAGAGCGTCTGCTAAATGCCTAAATTGTAAATTGTCATATTGCCACTTGGATGTCTATTCAATCATTCAAAATGGGTTAATTTATGTTTACCCTTTTAATTTATTTAAAGGCCAGACTAAGCCTAATGTCTGAAGATCTGAAGAAGCAAAGTGCTTGGGTGGAGGAGCTTCAGAGTCTGGTATGTTCTGGTTTTATGCAAATGTATATACTGTACGTACATGGCATCAACTCTAAACTAGAAAGATGCAATTCTGGAAAACAAACTTAAATCTATGCCCAGACGCAAATGGGGATGGCCATTTGCGTTGGTAGTTGCGTCATGACCCAAGGAATCCAGGGAAAAATACTTTAAAGGAGAAACATAGCACCACCATGTGGCTGATTGATGTACCTTTCCTAAATGTATTTTGTAATTATGAACCTCTCCTAAAGGTTTTGTAACTATATTGCTCTTTCTCTGAGAAGAAAGGTACTTGAAGTAATGCGTCCAACGTTTGGCTTACTCTAGAAAGAAGTGAAAGGTGAAATGGTATGGTATGACAATTACTATAGTCTGGTTGTATCTAGTGATATCCTTAAGCAGAATATATTTTCAGTTTGGTTAGTGTGAATGCTAAAAACAGTCATGGTCTGCATGGGTCTTACAAAATCATTAATATCTGACTTGTCTGCTAGTGTTATCTATCATTTGTCTGGGATTGAATTGGAACGATGTGAATTATACAAATGCAGTAAACGTTCATGCACCCCTCAAACATCCACCTCTCGCCTATACCCCACAGAAAGACAAGGACTTGGTGCAGGAGGTTTCAAAGCTTCGCCACTCCCTGGATGATGCAGAAGGATTCAGTCGAGACACAAAAAAGGAATGGGCCATTCTGCGCAGTCAAAATATCAGTCTGAAGGAGAGAGATGTGAGTTACCAGTGTACACACACCTAGTTATGACTTTAGACATTGTATGTGTATAATCGGCGTGGGAATATGTGATCTCATATTTGTATTTCGCTGATGTAATTGCCATTATTGAACAAAAGTACTAGTGTTATGTCCTATGGAACCTGTTTTCCAGGTGGCACAAACTGCCAATTATGAGAAGATGGAGGCTGGGGTCAGTGGCCTGCACCACCAGATGGAGACTGAGAAATCACGCTACAAGAAGATGCAGGCTGACCTCCAGAGAGAACTGAACATGGCCTTCGAGGAGAACACATAACTCACCACTCTGTTGAATGGCAAAGTCCCCAAAAGTAAGTGTTATTTTGCCAAGGAAGACACCACAATTTGTTTTAACCTTGTGGTTATAATAACCCTCATGTTTTGGCCTATAACTCTGCAACCATAAGTGGATTGTATTTCTTAAAAACTGTTTGCTGTTACTCCTACAGATTTTGTCAACACTCTCAACACATTATCTCTACAGTATGTTAAACAACTTGCATAATTCAGATTTATCATGTTTCATAACTTATTTCTTTCCAAAGTTTGCGGGAAGGGCCTACTCTACAAATTATATATTTATTTTTACTCCAGACCAGTAGCATGTTAAATTAACCACTGCAGTACTATCTATGGAGTCTGGACAAAATAAAGTACCGTAATTAATGATATTTTTCCCAGACCTCATTGACAGCATGACCCTTGAGAGAGAGGTGACTAACCTCAAGAAGGAGCTGACTGTTTGCCATGACAAAGAGGGAGAACTCCAAGCTCAGCTGAAGGAGTTGTCACCACTACAGCATCTTCCAGACAAAGTGGATAATTTGTTGAAACAGGTGAGGTTACGCTGCGGTAGCCAACACTAAAAAATAAAAGGTATTCAAATAATTGTTTTACATTTGATCAATGTCATTTATGTAAAACATTTTAATGTACCATTTATAACTTGAGAACATGCTTTTCTTTGTTGCTACCAAACAATTTCAAATAATGGTTAGAAGCTGTTTTTCAACAACCAAAAGTGTCAAATAATGTTTTAGGAGCTGTTTCTCAATAACCAAAAGTGTAAAATAATGTTTTAGGAGCTGTTTCTCAACAACCAAAGTGTCAAATAATGGTTAGAAGCTGTTTTTCAACAACCAAAAGTGTCAAATAATGTTTTAGGAGCTGTTTCTCAATAACCAAAAGTGTAAAATAATGTTTTAGGAGCTGTTTCTCAACAACCAAAGTGTCAAATAATGGTTAGAAGCTGTTTTTCAACAACCAAAAGTGTCAAATAATGTTTTAGGAGCTGTTTCTCAACAACCAAAAGTGTAAAATAATGTTTTAGGAGCTGTTTCTCAACAACCAAAGTGTCAAATAATGGTTAGAAGCTGTTTTTCAACAACCAAAAGTGTCAAATAATGTTTTAGGAGCTGTTTCTCAATAACCAAAAGTGTAAAATAATGTTTTAGGAGCTTTTCTCAACAACCAAAGTGTCAAATAATGGTTAGAAACTGTTTTTCAACAACCAAAAGTGTCAAATAATGTTTTAGGAGCTGTTTCTCAATAACCAAAAGTGTAAAATAATGTTTTAGGATCTGTTTCTCAACAACCAAAGTGTCAAATAATGGTTAGAAGCTGTTTTTCAACAACCAAAAGTGTCAAATAATGTTTTAGGAGCTGTTTCTCAATAACCAAAAGTGTAAAATAATGTTCTAGGAGCTGTTTCTCAACAACCAAAGTGTCAAATAATGGTTAGAAGCTGTTTTTCAACAACCTGTTTTAGGAGCTGTTTCTCAATAACCAAAAGTGTCAAATAATGTTTTAGGAGCTGTTTCTCAACAACCAAAGTGTCAAATAATGGTTAGAAGCTGTTTTTCAACAACCAAAAGTGTCAAATAATGTTTTAGGAGCTGTTTCTCAACAACCAAAAGTGTAAAATAATGTTTTAGGAGCTGTTTCTCAACAACCAAAGTGTCAAATAATGGTTAGAAGCTGTTTTTCAACAACCAAAAGTGTCAAATAATGTTTTAGGAGCTGTTTCTCAACAACCAAAAGTGTAAAATAATGTTTTAGGAGCTGTTTCTCAACAACCAAAGTGTCAAATAATGGTTAGAAGCTGTTTTTCAACAACCAAAAGTGTCAAATAATGTTTTAGGAGCTGTTTCTCAATAACCAAAAGTGTAAAATAATGTTTTAGGAGCTGTTTCTCAACAACCAAAGTGTCAAATAATGGTTAGAAGCTGTTTTTCAACAACCAAAAGTGTCAAATAATGTTTTAGGAGCTGTTTCTCACTAACCAAAAGTGTAAAATAATGTTTTAGGAGCTGTTTCTCAACAACCAAAGTGTCAAATAATGGTTAGAAGCTGTTTTTCAACAACCAAAAGTGTCAAATAATGTTTTAGGAGCTGTTTCTCAATAACCAAAAGTGTAAAATAATGTTTTAGGAGCTGTTTCTCAACAACCAAAGTGTCAAATAATGGTTAGAAGCTGTTTTTCAACAACCAAAAGTGTCAAATAATGTTTTAGGAGCTGTTTCTCAACAACCAAAAGTGTAAAATAATGTTTTAGGAGCTGTTTCTCAACAACCAAAGTGTCAAATAATGGTTAGAAGCTGTTTTTCAACAACCAAAAGTGTCAAATAATGTTTTAGGAGCTGTTTCTCAATAACCAAAAGTGTAAAATAATGTTTTAGGAGCTGTTTCTCAACAACCAAAGTGTCAAATAATGGTTAGAAGCTGTTTTTCAACAACCAAAAGTGTCAAATAATGTTTTAGGAGCTGTTTCTCACTAACCAAAAGTGTAAAATAATGTTTTAGGAGCTGTTTCTCAACAACCAAAGTGTCAAATAATGGTTAGAAGCTGTTTTTCAACAACCAAAAGTGTCAAATAATGTTTTAGGAGCTGTTTCTCACTAACCAAAAGTGTAAAATAATGTTTTAGGAGCTGTTTCTCAACAACCAAAGTGTCAAATAATGGTTAGAAGCTGTTTTTCAACAACCAAAAGTGTCAAATAATGTTTTAGGAGCTGTTTCTCAATAACCAAAAGTGTAAAATAATGTTTTAGGAGCTGTTTCTCAACAACCAAAGTGTCAAATAATGGTTAGAAGCTGTTTTTCAACAACCAAAAGTGTCAAATAATGTTTTAGGAGCTGTTTCTCAATAACCAAAAGTGTAAAATAATGTTTTAGGAGCTGTTTCTCAACAACCAAAGTGTCAAATAATGGTTAGAAGCTGTTTTTCAACAACCAAAAGTGTCAAATAATGTTTTAGGAGCTGTTTCTCAATAACCAAAAGTGTAAAATAATGTTTTAGGAGCTGTTTCTCAACAACCAAAGTGTCAAATAATGGTTAGAAGCTGTTTTTCAACAACCAAAAGTGTCAAATAATGTTTTAGGAGCTGTTTCTCACTAACCAAAAGTGTAAAATAATGTTTTAGGAGCTGTTTCTCAACAACCAAAGTGTCAAATAATGGTTAGAAGCTGTTTGTCAACAACCAAAAGTGTCAAATAATGTTTTAGGAGCTGTTTCTCAATAACCAAAAGTGTAAAATAATGTTTTAGGAGCTGTTTCTCAACAACCAAAGTGTCAAATAATGGTTAGAAGCTGTTTTTCAACAACCAAAAGTGTCAAATAATGTTTTAGGAGCTGTTTCTCAATAACCAAAAGTGTAAATAATTTAAATAATTTGCCTCCCAAAATAATTTGCCTCCCAAAATAATTTGCCTCCCAAAATAATTTGCCAAAATAATTTGCCTCCCAAAATAATTTGCCAAAATAATTTGCCTCACAAAATAATTTGCCTCCCAAAATAATTTGCCTCCCAAAATAATTTGCCAAAATAATTTGCCTCCCAAAATAATTTGCCTCCCAAAATAATTTGCCTCCCAAAATAATTTGCCTCCCAAAATAATTTGCCAAAATAATTTGCCTCCCAAAATAATTTGCCTTCCAAAATAATTTGCCTCCCAAAATCATTTGCCTGCCAAAATAATTTGCCAAAATAATTTGCCTCCCAAAATAATTTGCCAAAATAATTTGCCTCCCAAAATAATTTGCCTCCCAAAATAATTTGCCTCCCAAAATAATTTGCCTCCCAAAATAATTTGCCAAAATAATTTGCCTCCTAAAATAATTTGCCAAAATAATTTGCCAAAATAATTTGCCTCCCAAAATAATTTGCCTCCCAAAATAATTTGCCAAAATAATTTGCCTCCCAAAATAATTTGCCAAAATAATTTGCCTCCCAAAATAATTTGCCAAAATAATTTGCCTCCCAAAATAATTTTCCTCCCAAAATAATTTGCCAAAATAATTTGCCTCCCAAAATAATTTGCCTCCCAAAATAATTTGCCAAAATAATTTGCCTCCCAAAATAATTTGCCAAAATAATTTGCCTCCCAAAATAATTTGCCTCCCAAAATAATTTGCCTCCCAAAATAATTTGCCTCCCAAAATAATTTGCCTCCCAAAATAATTTGCCTCCCAAAATAATAATAATCACCAATAATAATAACCAAAAGTGTCAAATTTGCCTCCCAAAATCATTTGCCTGCCAAAATAATTTGCCAAAATAATTTGCCTCCCAAAATAATTTGCCAAAATAATTTGCCTCCCAAAATAATTTGCCTCCCAAAATAATTTGCCTCCCAAAATAATTTGCCTCCCAAAATAATTTGCCTCCCAAAATAATTTGCCAAAATAATTTGCCTCCTAAAATAATTTGCCAAAATAATTTGCCAAAATAATTTGCCTCCCAAAATAATTTGCCAAAATAATTTGCCTCCCAAAATAATTTGCCTCCCAAAATAATTTGCCTCCCAAAATAATTTGCCTCCCAAAATAATTTGCCAAAATAATTTGCCTCCCAAAATAATTTGCCAAAATAATTTGCCTCCCAAAATAATTTGCCAAAATAATTTGCCTCCCAAAATAATTTGCCAAAATAATTTGCCTCCCAAAATAAATTTCCTCCCAAAATAATTTGCCAAAATAATTTGCCTCCCAAAATAATTTGCCTCCCAAAATAATTTTTGCCTCCCAAAATAATTTGCCTCCCAAAATAATTTGCCAAAATAATTTGCCTCCCAAAATAATTTGCCTCCCAAAATAATTTGCCTCCCAAAATAATAATAATCACCAATAATAATAACCAAAAGTGTCAAATAATGTTTTAGGAGCTGTTTCTCAATAACCAAAAGTGTAAAATAATGTTTTAGGATCTGTTTCTCAACAACCAAAGTGTCAAATAATGGTTAGAAGCTGTTTTTCAACAACCAAAAGTGTCAAATAATGTTTTAGGAGCTGTTTCTCACTAACCAAAAGTGTAAAATAATGTTTTAGGAGCTGTTTCTCAACAACCAAAGTGTCAAATAATGGTTAGAAGCTGTTTTTCAACAACCAAAAGTGTCAAATAATGTTTTAGGAGCTGTTTCTCAATAACCAAAAGTGTAAAATAATGTTTTAGGAGCTGTTTCTCAACAACCAAAGTGTCAAATAATGGTTAGAAGCTGTTTTTCAACAACCAAAAGTGTCAAATAATGTTTTAGGAGCTGTTTCTCAACAACCAAAAGTGTAAAATAATGTTTTAGGAGCTGTTTCTCAACAACCAAAGTGTCAAATAATGGTTAGAAGCTGTTTTTCAACAACCAAAAGTGTCAAATAATGTTTTAGGAGCTGTTTCTCAATAACCAAAAGTGTAAAATAATGTTTTAGGAGCTGTTTCTCAACAACCAAAGTGTCAAATAATGGTTAGAAGCTGTTTTTCAACAACCAAAAGTGTCAAATAATGTTTTAGGAGCTGTTTCTCACTAACCAAAAGTGTAAAATAATGTTTTAGGAGCTGTTTCTCAACAACCAAAGTGTCAAATAATGGTTAGAAGCTGTTTTTCAACAACCAAAAGTGTCAAATAATGTTTTAGGAGCTGTTTCTCAATAACCAAAAGTGTAAAATAATGTTTTAGGAGCTGTTTCTCAACAACCAAAGTGTCAAATAATGGTTAGAAGCTGTTTTTCAACAACCAAAAGTGTCAAATAATGTTTTAGGAGCTGTTTCTCAACAACCAAAAGTGTAAAATAATGTTTTAGGAGCTGTTTCTCAACAACCAAAGTGTCAAATAATGGTTAGAAGCTGTTTTTCAACAACCAAAAGTGTCAAATAATGTTTTAGGAGCTGTTTCTCAATAACCAAAAGTGTAAAATAATGTTTTAGGAGCTGTTTCTCAACAACCAAAGTGTCAAATAATGGTTAGAAGCTGTTTTTCAACAACCAAAAGTGTCAAATAATGTTTTAGGAGCTGTTTCTCAATAACCAAAAGTGTAAATAATTTAAATAATTTGCCTCCCAAAATAATTTGCCAAAATAATTTGCCTCCCAAAATAATTTGCCTCCCAAAATTATTTGCCAAAATTATTTGCCTCACAAAATAATTTGCCTCCCAAAATAATTTGCCTCCCAAAATAATTTGCCTCCCAAAATAATTTGCCTCCCAAAATAATTTGCCAAAATAATTTGCCTCCCAAAATAATTTGCCTTCCAAAATAATTTGCCTCCCAAAATCATTTGCCTGCCAAAATAATTTGCCAAAATAATTTGCCAAAATAATTTGCCTCCCAAAATAATTTGCCTCCCAAAATAATTTGCCTCCCAAAATAATTTGCCTCCCAAAATAATTTGCCAAAATAATTTGCCTCCTAAAATAATTTGCCAAAATAATTTGCCAAAATAATTTGCCTCCCAAAATAATTTGCCTCCCAAAATAATTTGCCAAAATAATTTGCCTCCCAAAATAATTTGCCAAAATAATTTGCCTCCCAAAATAATTTGCCAAAATAATTTGCCTCCCAAAATAATTTTCCTCCCAAAATAATTTGCCAAAATAATTTGCCTCCCAAAATAATTTGCCTCCCAAAATAATTTGCCTCCCAAAATAATTTGCCAAAATAATTTGCCTCCCAAAATAATTTGCCTCCCAAAATAATTTGCCAAAATAATTTGCCTCCCAAAATAATTTGCCTCCCAAAATAATTTGCCTCCCAAAATAATTTGCCTCCCAAAATAATAATAATCACCAATAATAATAACCAAAAGTGTCAAATAATGTTTTAGGAGCTGTTTCTCAATAACCAAAAGTGTAAAATAATGTTTTAGGATCTGTTTCTCAACAACCAAAGTGTCAAATAATGGTTAGAAGCTGTTTTTCAACAACCAAAAGTGTCAAATAATGTTTTAGGAGCTGTTTCTCAATAACCAAAAGTGTAAAATAATGTTTTTAGGAGCTGTTTCTCAACAACCAAAGTGTCAAATAATGGTTAGAAGCTGTTTTTCAACAACCAAAAGTGTCAAATAATGTTTTAGGAGCTGTTTCTCAACAACCAAAAGTGTAAAATAATGTTTTAGGAGCTGTTTCTCAACAACCAAAGTGTCAAATAATGGTTAGAAGCTGTTTTTCAACAACCAAAAGTGTCAAATAATGTTTTAGGAGCTGTTTCTCAACAACCAAAAGTGTAAAATAATGTTTTAGGAGCTGTTTCTCAACAACCAAAGTGTCAAATAATGGTTAGAAGCTGTTTTTCAACAACCAAAAGTGTCAAATAATGTTTTAGGAGCTGTTTCTCAATAACCAAAAGTGTAAAATAATGTTTTAGGATCTGTTTCTCAACAACCAAAGTGTCAAATAATGGTTAGAAGCTGTTTTTCAACAACCAAAAGTGTCAAATAATGTTTTAGGAGCTGTTTCTCAATAACCAAAAGTGTAAAATAATGTTTTTAGGAGCTGTTTCTCAACAACCAAAGTGTCAAATAATGGTTAGAAGCTGTTTTTCAACAACCAAAAGTGTCAAATAATGTTTTAGGAGCTGTTTCTCAACAACCAAAAGTGTAAAATAATGTTTTAGGAGCTGTTTCTCAACAACCAAAGTGTCAAATAATGGTTAGAAGCTGTTTTTCAACAACCAAAAGTGTCAAATAATGTTTTAGGAGCTGTTTCTCAACAACCAAAAGTGTAAAATAATGTTTTAGGAGCTGTTTCTCAACAACCAAAGTGTCAAATAATGGTTAGAAGCTGTTTTTCAACAACCAAAAGTGTCAAATAATGTTTTAGGAGCTGTTTCTCAATAACCAAAAGTGTAAAATAATGTTTTAGGATCTGTTTCTCAACAACCAAAGTGTCAAATAATGGTTAGAAGCTGTTTTTCAACAACCAAAAGTGTCAAATAATGTTTTAGGAGCTGTTTCTCAATAACCAAAAGTGTAAAATAATGTTTTTAGGAGCTGTTTCTCAACAACCAAAGTGTCAAATAATGGTTAGAAGCTGTTTTTCAACAACCAAAAGTGTCAAATAATGTTTTAGGAGCTGTTTCTCAACAACCAAAAGTGTAAAATAATGTTTTAGGAGCTGTTTCTCAACAACCAAAGTGTCAAATAATGGTTAGAAGCTGTTTTTCAACAACCAAAAGTGTCAAATAATGTTTTAGGAGCTGTTTCTCAACAACCAAAAGTGTAAAATAATGTTTTAGGAGCTGTTTCTCAACAACCAAAGTGTCAAATAATGGTTAGAAGCTGTTTTTCAACAACCAAAAGTGTCAAATAATGTTTTAGGAGCTGTTTCTCAATAACCAAAAGTGTAAAATAATGTTTTAGGAGCTGTTTCTCAACAACCAAAGTGTCAAATAATGGTTAGAAGCTGTTTTTCAACAACCAAAAGTGTCAAATAATGTTTTAGGAGCTGTTTCTCACTAACCAAAAGTGTAAAATAATGTTTTAGGAGCTGTTTCTCAACAACCAAAGTGTCAAATAATGGTTAGAAGCTGTTTTTCAACAACCAAAAGTGTCAAATAATGTTTTAGGAGCTGTTTCTCAATAACCAAAAGTGTAAAATAATGTTTTAGGAGCTGTTTCTCAACAACCAAAGTGTCAAATAATGGTTAGAAGCTGTTTTTCAACAACCAAAAGTGTCAAATAATGTTTTAGGAGCTGTTTCTCAACAACCAAAAGTGTAAAATAATGTTTTAGGAGCTGTTTCTCAACAACCAAAGTGTCAAATAATGGTTAGAAGCTGTTTTTCAACAACCAAAAGTGTCAAATAATGTTTTAGGAGCTGTTTCTCAATAACCAAAAGTGTAAAATAATGTTTTAGGAGCTGTTTCTCAACAACCAAAGTGTCAAATAATGGTTAGAAGCTGTTTTTCAACAACCAAAAGTGTCAAATAATGTTTTAGGAGCTGTTTCTCACTAACCAAAAGTGTAAAATAATGTTTTAGGAGCTGTTTCTCAACAACCAAAGTGTCAAATAATGGTTAGAAGCTGTTTTTCAACAACCAAAAGTGTCAAATAATGTTTTAGGAGCTGTTTGTCAATAACCAAAAGTGTAAAATAATGTTTTAGGAGCTGTTTCTCAACAACCAAAGTGTCAAATAATGGTTAGAAGCTGTTTTTCAACAACCAAAAGTGTCAAATAATGTTTTAGGAGCTGTTTCTCAATAACCAAAAGTGTAAAATAATGTTTTAGGAGCTGTTTCTCAACAACCAAAGTGTCAAATAATGGTTAGAAGCTGTTTTTCAACAACCAAAAGTGTCAAATAATGTTTTAGGAGCTGTTTCTCAATAACCAAAAGTGTAAAATAATGTTTTAGGAGCTGTTTCTCAACAACCAAAGTGTCAAATAATGGTTAGAAGCTGTTTTTCAACAACCAAAAGTGTCAAATAATGTTTTAGGAGCTGTTTCTCACTAACCAAAAGTGTAAAATAATGTTTTAGGAGCTGTTTCTCAACAACCAAAGTGTCAAATAATGGTTAGAAGCTGTTTTTCAACAACCAAAAGTGTCAAATAATGTTTTAGGAGCTGTTTCTCAATAACCAAAAGTGTAAAATAATGTTTTAGGAGCTGTTTCTCAACAACCAAAGTGTCAAATAATGGTTAGAAGCTGTTTTTCAACAACCAAAAGTGTCAAATAATGTTTTAGGAGCTGTTTCTCAATAACCAAAAGTGTAAATAATTTAAATAATTTGCCTCCCAAAATAATTTGCCAAAATAATTTGCCTCCCAAAATAATTTGCCTCCCAAAATAATTTGCCAAAATAATTTGCCTCCCAAAATAATTTGCCTCCCAAAATAATTTGCCTGCCAAAATAATTTGCCTCCCAAAATAATTTGCCTCCCAAAATAATTTGCCTCCCAAAATAATTTGCCTCCCAAAATAATTTGCCAAAATAATTTGCCTCCCAAAATAATTTGCCAAAATAATTTGCCAAAATAATTTGCCAAAATAATTTGCCTCCCAAAATAATTTGCCAAAATAATTTGCCTCCCAAAATAATTTGCCAAAATAATTTGCCTTCCAAAATAATTTGCCTCCCAAAATCATTTGCCTGCCAAAATAATTTGCCTCCCAAAATAATTTGCCAAAATAATTTGCCTCCCAAAATAATTTGCCTCCCAAAATAATTTGCCTCCCAAAATAATTTGCCTCCCAAAATAATTTGCCTCCCAAAATAATTTGCCTCCCAAAATAATTTGCCAAAATAATTTGCCTCCCAAAATAATTTGCCAAAATAATTTGCCTCCCAAAATAATTTTCCTCCCAAAATAATTTGCCAAAATAATTTGCCTCCCAAAATAATTTGCCAAAATAATTTGCCTCCCAAAATAATTTGCCAAAATAATTTGCCTCCCAAAATAATTTGCCAAAATAATTTGCCTCCCAAAATAATTTGCCTCCCAAAATAATTTGCCTCCCAAAATAATTTGCCTCCCAAAATAATTTGCCTCCCAAAATAATAATAATCACCAATAATAATAACCAAAAGTGTCAAATAATGTTTTAGGAGCTGTTTCTCAATAACCAAAAGTGTAAAATAATGTTTTAGGATCTGTTTCTCAACAACCAAAGTGTCAAATAATGGTTAGAAGCTGTTTTTCAACAACCAAAAGTGTCAAATAATGTTTTAGGAGCTGTTTCTCACTAACCAAAAGTGTAAAATAATGTTTTAGGAGCTGTTTCTCAACAACCAAAGTGTCAAATAATGGTTAGAAGCTGTTTTTCAACAACCAAAAGTGTCAAATAATGTTTTAGGAGCTGTTTCTCAATAACCAAAAGTGTAAAATAATGTTTTAGGAGCTGTTTCTCAACAACCAAAGTGTCAAATAATGGTTAGAAGCTGTTTTTCAACAACCAAAAGTGTCAAATAATGTTTTAGGAGCTGTTTCTCAACAACCAAAGTGTCAAATAATGGTTAGAAGCTGTTTTTCAACAACCAAAAGTGTCAAATAATGTTTTAGGAGCTGTTTCTCAATAACCAAAAGTGTAAAATAATGTTTTAGGAGCTGTTTCTCAACAACCAAAGTGTCAAATAATGGTTAGAAGCTGTTTTTCAACAACCAAAAGTGTCAAATAATGTTTTAGGAGCTGTTTCTCACTAACCAAAAGTGTAAAATAATGTTTTAGGAGCTGTTTCTCAACAACCAAAGTGTCAAATAATGGTTAGAAGCTGTTTTTCAACAACCAAAAGTGTCAAATAATGTTTTAGGAGCTGTTTCTCAATAACCAAAAGTGTAAAATAATGTTTTAGGAGCTGTTTCTCAACAACCAAAGTGTCAAATAATGGTTAGAAGCTGTTTTTCAACAACCAAAAGTGTCAAATAATGTTTTAGGAGCTGTTTCTCAATAACCAAAAGTGTAAAATAATGTTTTAGGAGCTGTTTCTCAACAACCAAAGTGTCAAATAATGGTTAGAAGCTGTTTTTCAACAACCAAAAGTGTCAAATAATGTTTTAGGAGCTGTTTCTCAATAACAAAAAGTGTAAAATAATGTTTTAGGAGCTGTTTCTCAACAACCAAAGTGTCAAATAATGGTTAGAAGCTGTTTTTCAACAACCAAAAGTGTCAAATAATGTTTTAGGAGCTGTTTCTCACTAACCAAAAGTGTAAAATAATGTTTTAGGAGCTGTTTCTCAACAACCAAAGTGTCAAATAATGGTTAGAAGCTGTTTTTCAACAACCAAAAGTGTCAAATAATGTTTTAGGAGCTGTTTCTCAATAACCAAAAGTGTAAAATAATGTTTTAGGAGCTGTTTCTCAACAACCAAAGTGTCAAATAATGGTTAGAAGCTGTTTTTCAACAACCAAAAGTGTCAAATAATGTTTTAGGAGCTGTTTCTCAATAACCAAAAGTGTAAATAATTTAAATAATTTGCCTCCCAAAATAATTTGCCTCCCAAAATAATTTGCCTCCCAAAATAATTTGCCAAAATAATTTGCCTCCCAAAATAATTTGCCAAAATAATTTGCCTCCCAAAATAATTTGCCTCCCAAAATAATTTGCCAAAATAATTTGCCTCCCAAAATAATTTGCCTCCCAAAATAATTTGCCTCCCAAAATAATTTGCCAAAATAATTTGCCTCCCAAAATAATTTGCCTCCCAAAATAATTTGCCTCCCAAAATAATTTGCCAAAATAATTTGCCTCCCAAAATAATTTGCCAAAATAATTTGCCAAAATAATTTGCCTCCCAAAATAATTTGCCAAAATAATTTGCCTCCCAAAATAATTTGCCAAAATAATTTGCCTTCCAAAATAATTTGCCTCCAAAAATCATTTGCCTGCCAAAATAATTTGCCTCCCAAAATAATTTGCCAAAATAATTTGCCTCCCAAAATAATTTGCCTCCCAAAATAATTTGCCTCCCAAAATAATTTGCCTCCCAAAATAATTTGCCTCCCAAAATAATTTGCCTCCTAAAATAATTTGCCAAAATAATTTGCCTCCCAAAATAATTTGCCTCCCAAAATAATTTGCCTCCCAAAATAATTTGCCTCCCAAAATAATTTGCCAAAATAATTTGCCTCCCAAAATAATTTGCCAAAATAATTTGCCTCCCAAAATAATTTGCCAAAATAATTTGCCTCCCAAAATAATTTTCCTCCCAAAATAATTTGCCAAAATAATTTTCCTCCCAAAATAATTTGCCAAAATAATTTGCCTCCCAAAATAATTTGCCAAAATAATTTGCCTCCCAAAATAATTTGCCAAAATAATTTGCCTCCCAAAATAATTTGCCTCCCAAAATAATTTGCCAAAATAATTTGCCTCCCAAAATAATTTGCCTCCCAAAATAATTTGCCTCCCAAAATAATTTGCCTCCCAAAATAATAATAATCACCAATAATAATAACCAAAAGTGTCAAATAATGTTTTAGGAGCTGTTTCTCAATAACCAAAAGTGTAAAATAATGTTTTAGGATCTGTTTCTCAACAACCAAAGTGTCAAATAATGGTTAGAAGCTGTTTTTCAACAACCAAAAGTGTCAAATAATGTTTTAGGAGCTGTTTCTCAATAACCAAAAGTGTAAAATAATGTTTTAGGAGCTGTTTCTCAACAACCAAAGTGTCAAATAATGGTTAGAAGCTGTTTTTCAACAACCAAAAGTGTCAAATAATGTTTTAGGAGCTGTTTCTCAATAACCAAAAGTGTAAAATAATGTTTTAGGAGCTGTTTCTCAACAACCAAAGTGTCAAATAATGGTTAGAAGCTGTTTTTCAACAACCAAAAGTGTCAAATAATGTTTTAGGAGCTGTTTCTCAATAACCAAAAGTGTAAAATAATGTTTTAGGAGCTGTTTCTCAACAACCAAAGTGTCAAATAATGGTTAGAAGCTGTTTTTCAACAACCAAAAGTGTCAAATAATGTTTTAGGAGCTGTTTCTCACTAACCAAAAGTGTAAAATAATGTTTTAGGAGCTGTTTCTCAACAACCAAAGTGTCAAATAATGGTTAGAAGCTGTTTTTCAACAACCAAAAGTGTCAAATAATGTTTTAGGAGCTGTTTCTCAATAACCAAAAGTGTAAAATAATGTTTTAGGAGCTGTTTCTCAACAACCAAAGTGTCAAATAATGGTTAGAAGCTGTTTTTCAACAACCAAAAGTGTCAAATAATGTTTTAGGAGCTGTTTCTCAATAACCAAAAGTGTAAATAATTTAAATAATTTGCCTCCCAAAATAATTTGCCAAAATAATTTGCCTCCCAAAATAATTTGCCTCCCAAAATAATTTGCCAAAATAATTTGCCTCCCAAAATAATTTGCCTCCCAAAATAATTTGCCTGCCAAAATAATTTGCCTCCCAAAATAATTTGCCTCCCAAAATAATTTGCCTCCCAAAATAATTTGCCAAAATAATTTGCCAAAATAATTTGCCTCCCAAAATAATTTGCCAAAATAATTTGCCTCCCAAAATAATTTGCCAAAATAATTTGCCTCCCAAAATAATTTGCCAAAATAATTTGCCTTCCAAAATAATTTGCCTCCCAAAATCATTTGCCTGCCAAAATAATTTGCCAAAATAATTTGCCTCCCAAAATAATTTGCCAAAATAATTTGCCTCCCAAAATAATTTGCCTCTTTGCCTCCCAAAATAATTTGCCAAAATAATTTGCCTCCCAAAATAATTTGCCAAAATAATTTGCCTCCCAAAATAATTTTCCTCCCAAAATAATTTGCCAAAATAATTTGCCTCCCAAAATAATTTGCCAAAATAATTTGCCTCCCAAAATAATTTGCCAAAATAATTTGCCTCCCAAAATAATTTGCCTCCCAAAATAATTTGCCTCCCAAAATGATTTGCCTCCCAAAATAATTTGCCTCCCAAAATAATAATAATCACCAATAATAATAACCAAAAGTGTCAAATAATGTTTTAGGAGCTGTTTCTCAATAACCAAAAGTGTAAAATAATGTTTTAGGAGCTGTTTCTCAACAACCAAAGTGTCAAATAATGGTTAGAAGCTGTTTTTCAACAACCAAAAGTGTCAAATAATGTTTTAGGAGCTGTTTCTCAACAACCAAAAGTGTAAAATAATGTTTTAGGAGCTGTTTCTCAACAACCAAAGTGTCAAATAATGGTTAGAAGCTGTTTTTCAACAACCAAAAGTGTCAAATAATGTTTTAGGAGCTGTTTCTCAACAACCAAAAGTGTAAAATAATGTTTTAGGAGCTGTTTCTCAACAACCAAAGTGTCAAATAATGGTTAGAAGCTGTTTTTCAACAACCAAAAGTGTCAAATAATGTTTTAGGAGCTGTTTCTCAATAACCAAAAGTGTAAAATAATGTTTTAGGAGCTGTTTCTCAACAACCAAAGTGTCAAATAATGGTTAGAAGCTGTTTTTCAACAACCAAAAGTGTCAAATAATGTTTTAGGAGCTGTTTCTCAATAACCAAAAGTGTAAATAATTTAAATAATTTGCCTCCCAAAATAATTTGCCAAAATAATTTGCCTCCCAAAATAATTTGCCTCCCAAAATAATTTGCCAAAATAATTTGCCTCCCAAAATAATTTGCCTCCCAAAATAATTTGCCTGCCAAAATAATTTGCCTCCCAAAATAATTTGCCTCCCAAAATAATTTGCCTCCCAAAATAATTTGCCTCCCAAAATAATTTGCCAAAATAATTTGCCTCCCAAAATAATTTGCCAAAATAATTTGCCTCCCAAAATAATTTGCCAAAATAATTTGCCTCCCAAAATAATTTGCCAAAATAATTTGCCTTCCAAAATAATTTGCCTCCCAAAATCATTTGCCTGCCAAAATAATTTGCCTCCCAAAATAATTTGCCAAAATAATTTGCCTCCCAAAATAATTTGCCTCCCAAAATAATTTGCCTCCCAAAATAATTTGCCTCCCAAAATAATTTGCCAAAATAATTTGCCTCCCAAAATAATTTGCCAAAATAATTTGCCTCCCAAAATAATTTGCCAAAATAATTTGCCTCCCAAAATAATTTTCCTCCCAAAATAATTTGCCAAAATAATTTGCCTCCCAAAATAATTTGCCTCCCAAAATAATTTGCCAAAATAATTTGCCTCCCAAAATAATTTGCCAAAATAATTTGCCTCCCAAAATAATTTGCCTCCCAAAATAATTTGCCTCCCAAAATAATTTGCCTCCCAAAATAATTTGCCTCCCAAAATAATTTGCCTCCCAAAATAATAATAATCACCAATAATAATAACCAAAAGTGTCAAATAATGTTTTAGGAGCTGTTTCTCAATAACCAAAAGTGTAAAATAATGTTTTAGGATCTGTTTCTCAACAACCAAAGTGTCAAATAATGGTTAGAAGCTGTTTTTCAACAACCAAAAGTGTCAAATAATGTTTTAGGAGCTGTTTCTCACTAACCAAAAGTGTAAAATAATGTTTTAGGAGCTGTTTCTCAACAACCAAAGTGTCAAATAATGGTTAGAAGCTGTTTTTCAACAACCAAAAGTGTCAAATAATGTTTTAGGAGCTGTTTCTCAATAACCAAAAGTGTAAAATAATGTTTTAGGAGCTGTTTCTCAACAACCAAAGTGTCAAATAATGGTTAGAAGCTGTTTTTCAACAACCAAAAGTGTCAAATAATGTTTTAGGAGCTGTTTCTCAACAACCAAAGTGTCAAATAATGGTTAGAAGCTGTTTTTCAACAACCAAAAGTGTCAAATAATGTTTTAGGAGCTGTTTCTCAATAACCAAAAGTGTAAAATAATGTTTTAGGAGCTGTTTCTCAACAACCAAAGTGTCAAATAATGGTTAGAAGCTGTTTTTCAACAACCAAAAGTGTCAAATAATGTTTTAGGAGCTGTTTCTCACTAACCAAAAGTGTAAAATAATGTTTTAGGAGCTGTTTCTCAACAACCAAAGTGTCAAATAATGGTTAGAAGCTGTTTTTCAACAACCAAAAGTGTCAAATAATGTTTTAGGAGCTGTTTCTCAATAACCAAAAGTGTAAAATAATGTTTTAGGAGCTGTTTCTCAACAACCAAAGTGTCAAATAATGGTTAGAAGCTGTTTTTCAACAACCAAAAGTGTCAAATAATGTTTTAGGAGCTGTTTCTCAATAACCAAAAGTGTAAAATAATGTTTTAGGAGCTGTTTCTCAACAACCAAAGTGTCAAATAATGGTTAGAAGCTGTTTTTCAACAACCAAAAGTGTCAAATAATGTTTTAGGAGCTGTTTCTCAATAACAAAAAGTGTAAAATAATGTTTTAGGAGCTGTTTCTCAACAACCAAAGTGTCAAATAATGGTTAGAAGCTGTTTTTCAACAACCAAAAGTGTCAAATAATGTTTTAGGAGCTGTTTCTCACTAACCAAAAGTGTAAAATAATGTTTTAGGAGCTGTTTCTCAACAACCAAAGTGTCAAATAATGGTTAGAAGCTGTTTTTCAACAACCAAAAGTGTCAAATAATGTTTTAGGAGCTGTTTCTCAATAACCAAAAGTGTAAAATAATGTTTTAGGAGCTGTTTCTCAACAACCAAAGTGTCAAATAATGGTTAGAAGCTGTTTTTCAACAACCAAAAGTGTCAAATAATGTTTTAGGAGCTGTTTCTCAATAACCAAAAGTGTAAATAATTTAAATAATTTGCCTCCCAAAATAATTTGCCTCCCAAAATAATTTGCCTCCCAAAATAATTTGCCAAAATAATTTGCCTCCCAAAATAATTTGCCAAAATAATTTGCCTCCCAAAATAATTTGCCTCCCAAAATAATTTGCCAAAATAATTTGCCTCCCAAAATAATTTGCCTCCCAAAATAATTTGCCTCCCAAAATAATTTGCCAAAATAATTTGCCTCCCAAAATAATTTGCCTCCCAAAATAATTTGCCTCCCAAAATAATTTGCCAAAATAATTTGCCTCCCAAAATAATTTGCCAAAATAATTTGCCAAAATAATTTGCCTCCCAAAATAATTTGCCAAAATAATTTGCCTCCCAAAATAATTTGCCAAAATAATTTGCCTTCCAAAATAATTTGCCTCCAAAAATCATTTGCCTGCCAAAATAATTTGCCAAAATAATTTGCCTCCCAAAATAATTTGCCAAAATAATTTGCCTCCCAAAATAATTTGCCTCCCAAAATAATTTGCCTCCCAAAATAATTTGCCTCCCAAAATAATTTGCCTCCTAAAATAATTTGCCAAAATAATTTGCCTCCCAAAATAATTTGCCTCCCAAAATAATTTGCCTCCCAAAATAATTTGCCAAAATAATTTGCCTCCCAAAATAATTTGCCAAAATAATTTGCCTCCCAAAATAATTTGCCAAAATAATTTGCCTCCCAAAATAATTTTCCTCCCAAAATAATTTGCCAAAATAATTTGCCTCCCAAAATAATTTGCCAAAATAATTTGCCTCCCAAAATAATTTGCCAAAATAATTTGCCTCCCAAAATAATTTGCCTCCCAAAATAATTTGCCAAAATAATTTGCCTCCCAAAATAATTTGCCTCCCAAAATAATTTGCCTCCCAAAATAATTTGCCTCCCAAAATAATAATAATCACCAATAATAATAACCAAAAGTGTCAAATAATGTTTTAGGAGCTGTTTCTCAATAACCAAAAGTGTAAAATAATGTTTTAGGATCTGTTTCTCAACAACCAAAGTGTCAAATAATGGTTAGAAGCTGTTTTTCAACAACCAAAAGTGTCAAATAATGTTTTAGGAGCTGTTTCTCAATAACCAAAAGTGTAAAATAATGTTTTAGGAGCTGTTTCTCAACAACCAAAGTGTCAAATAATGGTTAGAAGCTGTTTTTCAACAACCAAAAGTGTCAAATAATGTTTTAGGAGCTGTTTCTCAATAACCAAAAGTGTAAAATAATGTTTTAGGAGCTGTTTCTCAACAACCAAAGTGTCAAATAATGGTTAGAAGCTGTTTTTCAACAACCAAAAGTGTCAAATAATGTTTTAGGAGCTGTTTCTCAATAACCAAAAGTGTAAAATAATGTTTTAGGAGCTGTTTCTCAACAACCAAAGTGTCAAATAATGGTTAGAAGCTGTTTTTCAACAACCAAAAGTGTCAAATAATGTTTTAGGAGCTGTTTCTCACTAACCAAAAGTGTAAAATAATGTTTTAGGAGCTGTTTCTCAACAACCAAAGTGTCAAATAATGGTTAGAAGCTGTTTTTCAACAACCAAAAGTGTCAAATAATGTTTTAGGAGCTGTTTCTCAATAACCAAAAGTGTAAAATAATGTTTTAGGAGCTGTTTCTCAACAACCAAAGTGTCAAATAATGGTTAGAAGCTGTTTTTCAACAACCAAAAGTGTCAAATAATGTTTTAGGAGCTGTTTCTCAATAACCAAAAGTGTAAATAATTTAAATAATTTGCCTCCCAAAATAATTTGCCAAAATAATTTGCCTCCCAAAATAATTTGCCTCCCAAAATAATTTGCCAAAATAATTTGCCTCCCAAAATAATTTGCCTCCCAAAATAATTTGCCTGCCAAAATAATTTGCCTCCCAAAATAATTTGCCTCCCAAAATAATTTGCCTCCCAAAATAATTTGCCAAAATAATTTGCCAAAATAATTTGCCTCCCAAAATAATTTGCCAAAATAATTTGCCTCCCAAAATAATTTGCCAAAATAATTTGCCTCCCAAAATAATTTGCCAAAATAATTTGCCTTCCAAAATAATTTGCCTCCCAAAATCATTTGCCTGCCAAAATAATTTGCCAAAATAATTTGCCTCCCAAAATAATTTGCCAAAATAATTTGCCTCCCAAAATAATTTGCCTCTTTGCCTCCCAAAATAATTTGCCAAAATAATTTGCCTCCCAAAATAATTTGCCAAAATAATTTGCCTCCCAAAATAATTTGCCAAAATAATTTGCCTCCCAAAATAATTTTCCTCCCAAAATAATTTGCCAAAATAATTTGCCTCCCAAAATAATTTGCCAAAATAATTTGCCTCCCAAAATAATTTGCCAAAATAATTTGCCTCCCAAAATAATTTGCCTCCCAAAATAATTTGCCTCCCAAAATGATTTGCCTCCCAAAATAATTTGCCTCCCAAAATAATAATAATCACCAATAATAATAACCAAAAGTGTCAAATAATGTTTTAGGAGCTGTTTCTCAATAACCAAAAGTGTAAAATAATGTTTTAGGAGCTGTTTCTCAACAACCAAAGTGTCAAATAATGGTTAGAAGCTGTTTTTCAACAACCAAAAGTGTCAAATAATGTTTTAGGAGCTGTTTCTCAACAACCAAAAGTGTAAAATAATGTTTTAGGAGCTGTTTCTCAACAACCAAAGTGTCAAATAATGGTTAGAAGCTGTTTTTCAACAACCAAAAGTGTCAAATAATGTTTTAGGAGCTGTTTCTCAACAACCAAAAGTGTAAAATAATGTTTTAGGAGCTGTTTCTCAACAACCAAAGTGTCAAATAATGGTTAGAAGCTGTTTTTCAACAACCAAAAGTGTCAAATAATGTTTTAGGAGCTGTTTCTCAATAACCAAAAGTGTAAAATAATGTTTTAGGAGCTGTTTCTCAACAACCAAAGTGTCAAATAATGGTTAGAAGCTGTTTTTCAACAACCAAAAGTGTCAAATAATGTTTTAGGAGCTGTTTCTCAATAACCAAAAGTGTAAATAATTTAAATAATTTGCCTCCCAAAATAATTTGCCAAAATAATTTGCCTCCCAAAATAATTTGCCTCCCAAAATAATTTGCCAAAATAATTTGCCTCCCAAAATAATTTGCCAAAATAATTTGCCTCCCAAAATAATTTGCCAAAATAATTTGCCTCCCAAAATAATTTGCCTCCCAAAATAATTTGCCAAAATAATTTGCCTCCCAAAATAATTTTCCTCCCAAAATAATTTGCCAAAATAATTTGCCTCCCAAAATAATTTGCCAAAATAATTTGCCTCCCAAAATAATTTTTGCCTCCCAAAATAATTTGCCTCCCAAAATAATTTGCCAAAATAATTTGCCTCCCAAAATAATTTGCCTCCCAAAATAATTTGCCTCCCAAAATAATAATAATCACCAATAATAATAACCAAAAGTGTCAAATAATGTTTTAGGAGCTGTTTCTCAATAACCAAAAGTGTAAAATAATGTTTTAGGATCTGTTTCTCAACAACCAAAGTGTCAAATAATGGTTAGAAGCTGTTTTTCAACAACCAAAAGTGTCAAATAATGTTTTAGGAGCTGTTTCTCACTAACCAAAAGTGTAAAATAATGTTTTAGGAGCTGTTTCTCAACAACCAAAGTGTCAAATAATGGTTAGAAGCTGTTTTTCAACAACCAAAAGTGTCAAATAATGTTTTAGGAGCTGTTTCTCAACAACCAAAAGTGTAAAATAATGTTTTAGGAGCTGTTTCTCAACAACCAAAGTGTCAAATAATGGTTAGAAGCTGTTTTTCAACAACCAAAAGTGTCAAATAATGTTTTAGGAGCTGTTTCTCAACAACCAAAAGTGTAAAATAATGTTTTAGGAGCTGTTTCTCAACAACCAAAGTGTCAAATAATGGTTAGAAGCTGTTTTTCAACAACCAAAAGTGTCAAATAATGTTTTAGGAGCTGTTTCTCAATAACCAAAAGTGTAAAATAATGTTTTAGGAGCTGTTTCTCAACAACCAAAGTGTCAAATAATGGTTAGAAGCTGTTTTTCAACAACCAAAAGTGTCAAATAATGTTTTAGGAGCTGTTTCTCAATAACCAAAAGTGTAAATAATTTAAATAATTTGCCTCCCAAAATAATTTGCCAAAATAATTTGCCTCCCAAAATAATTTGCCTCCCAAAATAATTTGCCAAAATAATTTGCCTCCCAAAATAATTTGCCTGCCAAAATAATTTGCCTCCCAAAATAATTTGCCTCCCAAAATAATTTGCCTCCCAAAATAATTTGCCAAAATAATTTGCCAAAATAATTTGCCTCCCAAAATAATTTGCCAAAATAATTTGCCTCCCAAAATAATTTGCCAAAATAATTTGCCTCCCAAAATAATTTGCCAAAATAATTTGCCTTCCAAAATAATTTGCCTCCCAAAATCATTTGCCTGCCAAAATAATTTGCCAAAATAATTTGCCTCCCAAAATAATTTGCCAAAATAATTTGCCTCCCAAAATAATTTGCCTCTTTGCCTCCCAAAATAATTTGCCAAAATAATTTGCCTCCCAAAATAATTTGCCAAAATAATTTGCCTCCCAAAATAATTTGCCAAAATAATTTGCCTCCCAAAATAATTTTCCTCCCAAAATAATTTGCCAAAATAATTTGCCTCCCAAAATAATTTGCCTCCCAAAATAATTTGCCAAAATAATTTGCCTCCCAAAATAATTTGCCTCCCAAAATAATTTGCCTCCCAAAATGATTTGCCTCCCAAAATAATTTGCCTCCCAAAATAATAATAATCACCAATGATAATAACCAAAAGTGTCAAATAATGTTTTAGGAGCTGTTTCTCAATAACCAAAAGTGTAAAATAATGTTTTAGGAGCTGTTTCTCAACAACCAAAGTGTCAAATAATGGTTAGAAGCTGTTTTTCAACAACCAAAAGTGTCAAATAATGTTTTAGGAGCTGTTTCTCAACAACCAAAAGTGTAAAATAATGTTTTAGGAGCTGTTTCTCAACAACCAAAGTGTCAAATAATGGTTAGAAGCTGTTTTTCAACAACCAAAAGTGTCAAATAATGTTTTAGGAGCTGTTTCTCAACAACCAAAAGTGTAAAATAATGTTTTAGGAGCTGTTTCTCAACAACCAAAGTGTCAAATAATGGTTAGAAGCTGTTTTTCAACAACCAAAAGTGTCAAATAATGTTTTAGGAGCTGTTTCTCAATAACCAAAAGTGTAAAATAATGTTTTAGGAGCTGTTTCTCAACAACCAAAGTGTCAAATAATGGTTAGAAGCTGTTTTTCAACAACCAAAAGTGTCAAATAATGTTTTAGGAGCTGTTTCTCAATAACCAAAAGTGTAAATAATTTAAATAATTTGCCTCCCAAAATAATTTGCCAAAATAATTTGCCTCCCAAAATAATTTGCCTCCCAAAATAATTTGCCAAAATAATTTGCCTCCCAAAATAATTTGCCAAAATAATTTGCCTCCCAAAATAATTTGCCAAAATAATTTGCCTCCCAAAATAATTTGCCTCCCAAAATAATTTGCCTCCCAAAATAATTTGCCAAAATAATTTGCCTCCCAAAATAATTTTCCTCCCAAAATAATTTGCCAAAATAATTTGCCTCCCAAAATAATTTGCCAAAATAATTTGCCTCCCAAAATAATTTTTGCCTCCCAAAATAATTTGCCTCCCAAAATAATTTGCCAAAATAATTTGCCTCCCAAAATAATTTGCCTCCCAAAATAATTTGCCTCCCAAAATAATAATAATCACCAATAATAATAACCAAAAGTGTCAAATAATGTTTTAGGAGCTGTTTCTCAATAACCAAAAGTGTAAAATAATGTTTTAGGATCTGTTTCTCAACAACCAAAGTGTCAAATAATGGTTAGAAGCTGTTTTTCAACAACCAAAAGTGTCAAATAATGTTTTAGGAGCTGTTTCTCACTAACCAAAAGTGTAAAATAATGTTTTAGGAGCTGTTTCTCAACAACCAAAGTGTCAAATAATGGTTAGAAGCTGTTTTTCAACAACCAAAAGTGTCAAATAATGTTTTAGGAGCTGTTTCTCAACAACCAAAAGTGTAAAATAATGTTTTAGGAGCTGTTTCTCAACAACCAAAGTGTCAAATAATGGTTAGAAGCTGTTTTTCAACAACCAAAAGTGTCAAATAATGTTTTAGGAGCTGTTTCTCAACAACCAAAAGTGTAAAATAATGTTTTAGGAGCTGTTTCTCAACAACCAAAGTGTCAAATAATGGTTAGAAGCTGTTTTTCAACAACCAAAAGTGTCAAATAATGTTTTAGGAGCTGTTTCTCAATAACCAAAAGTGTAAAATAATGTTTTAGGAGCTGTTTCTCAACAACCAAAGTGTCAAATAATGGTTAGAAGCTGTTTTTCAACAACCAAAAGTGTCAAATAATGTTTTAGGAGCTGTTTCTCAATAACCAAAAGTGTAAATAATTTAAATAATTTGCCTCCCAAAATAATTTGCCAAAATAATTTGCCTCCCAAAATAATTTGCCTCCCAAAATAATTTGCCAAAATAATTTGCCTCCCAAAATAATTTGCCAAAATAATTTGCCTCCCAAAATAATTTGCCTCCCAAAATAATTTGCCAAAATAATTTGCCTTCCAAAATAATTTGCCTCCCAAAATCATTTGCCTGCCAAAATAATTTGCCTCCCAAAATAATTTGCCAAAATAATTTGCCTCCCAAAATAATTTGCCTCCCAAAATAATTTGCCTCCCAAAATAATTTGCCTCCCAAAATAATTTGCCAAAATAATTTGCCTCCTAAAATAATTTGCCAAAATAATTTGCCAAAATAATTTGCCTCCCAAAATAATTTGCCAAAATAATTTGCCTCCCAAAATAATTTGCCTCCCAAAATAATTTGCCAAAATAATTTGCCTCCCAAAATAATTTGCCAAAATAATTTGCCTCCCAAAATAATTTGCCAAAATAATTTGCCTCCCAAAATAATTTTTGCCTCCCAAAATAATTTGCCTCCCAAAATAATTTGCCAAAATAATTTGCCTCCCAAAATAATTTGCCTCCCAAAATAATAATAATCACCAATAATAATAACCAAAAGTGTCAAATAATGTTTTAGGAGCTGTTTCTCAATAACCAAAAGTGTAAAATAATGTTTTAGGATCTGTTTCTCAACAACCAAAGTGTCAAATAATGGTTAGAAGCTGTTTTTCAACAACCAAAAGTGTCAAATAATGTTTTAGGAGCTGTTTCTCACTAACCAAAAGTGTAAAATAATGTTTTAGGAGCTGTTTCTCAACAACCAAAGTGTCAAATAATGGTTAGAAGCTGTTTTTCAACAACCAAAAGTGTCAAATAATGTTTTAGGAGCTGTTTCTCAATAACCAAAAGTGTAAAATAATGTTTTAGGAGCTGTTTCTCAACAACCAAAGTGTCAAATAATGGTTAGAAGCTGTTTTTCAACAACCAAAAGTGTCAAATAATGTTTTAGGAGCTGTTTCTCAATAACCAAAAGTGTAAAATAATGTTTTAGGAGCTGTTTCTCAACAACCAAAGTGTCAAATAATGGTTAGAAGCTGTTTTTCAACAACCAAAAGTGTCAAATAATGTTTTAGGAGCTGTTTCTCAACAACCAAAGTGTCAAATAATGGTTAGAAGCTGTTTTTCAACAACCAAAAGTGTCAAATAATGTTTTAGGAGCTGTTTTTCAACAACCAAAAGTGTCAAATAATGTTTTAGGAGCTGTTTCTCACTAACCAAAAGTGTAAAATAATGTTTTAGGAGCTGTTTCTCAACAACCAAAGTGTCAAATAATGGTTAGAAGCTGTTTTTCAACAACCAAAAGTGTCAAATAATGTTTTAGGAGCTGTTTCTCAATAACCAAAAGTGTAAAATAATGTTTTAGGAGCTGTTTCTCAACAACCAAAGTGTCAAATAATGGTTAGAAGCTGTTTTTCAACAACCAAAAGTGTCAAATAATGTTTTAGGAGCTGTTTCTCAATAACCAAAAGTGTAAAATAATGTTTTAGGAGCTGTTTCTCAACAACCAAAGTGTCAAATAATGGTTAGAAGCTGTTTTTCAACAACCAAAAGTGTCAAATAATGTTTTAGGAGCTGTTTCTCAATAACAAAAAGTGTAAAATAATGTTTTAGGAGCTGTTTCTCAACAACCAAAGTGTCAAATAATGGTTAGAAGCTGTTTTTCAACAACCAAAAGTGTCAAATAATGTTTTAGGAGCTGTTTCTCACTAACCAAAAGTGTAAAATAATGTTTTAGGAGCTGTTTCTCAACAACCAAAGTGTCAAATAATGGTTAGAAGCTGTTTTTCAACAACCAAAAGTGTCAAATAATGTTTTAGGAGCTGTTTCTCAATAACCAAAAGTGTAAAATAATGTTTTAGGAGCTGTTTCTCAACAACCAAAGTGTCAAATAATGGTTAGAAGCTGTTTTTCAACAACCAAAAGTGTCAAATAATGTTTTAGGAGCTGTTTCTCAATAACCAAAAGTGTAAATAATTTAAATAATTTGCCTCCCAAAATAATTTGCCTCCCAAAATAATTTGCCTCCCAAAATAATTTGCCTCCCAAAATAATTTGCCAAAATAATTTGCCTCCTAAAATAATTTGCCAAAATAATTTGCCTCCCAAAATAATTTGCCAAAATAATTTGCCTCCCAAAATAATTTTCCTCCCAAAATAATTTGCCAAAATAATTTGCCTCCCAAAATAATTTGCCTCCCAAAATAATTTGCCAAAATAATTTGCCTCCCAAAATAATTTGCCAAAATAATTTGCCTCCCAAAATAATTTGCCTCCCAAAATAATTTGCCTCCCAAAATAATTTGCCAAAATAATTTGCCTCCCAAAATAATTTGCCTCCCAAAATAATTTGCCTCCCAAAATAATTTGCCTCCCAAAATAATTTGCCAAAATAATTTGCCTCCTAAAATAATTTGCCAAAATAATTTGCCAAAATAATTTGCCTCCCAAAATAATTTGCCAAAATAATTTGCCTCCCAAAATAATTTGCCTCCCAAAATAATTTGCCTCCCAAAATAATTTGCCTCCCAAAATAATTTGCCAAAATAATTTGCCTCCCAAAATAATTTGCCAAAATAATTTGCCTCCCAAAATAATTTTTGCCTCCCAAAATAATTTGCCTCCCAAAATAATTTGCCTCCCAAAATAATTTGCCTCCCAAAATAATTTGCCTCCCAAAATAATAATAATCACCAATAATAATAACCAAAAGTGTCAAATAATGTTTTAGGAGCTGTTTCTCAATAACCAAAAGTGTAAAATAATGTTTTAGGATCTGTTTCTCAACAACCAAAGTGTCAAATAATGGTTAGGAGCTGTTTTTCAACAACCAAAAGTGTCAAATAATGTTTTAGGAGCTGTTTCTCACTAACCAAAAGTGTAAAATAATGTTTTAGGAGCTGTTTCTCAACAACCAAAGTGTCAAATAATGGTTAGAAGCTGTTTTTCAACAACCAAAAGTGTCAAATAATGTTTTAGGAGCTGTTTCTCAATAACCAAAAGTGTAAAATAATGTTTTAGGAGCTGTTTCTCAACAACCAAAGTGTCAAATAATGGTTAGAAGCTGTTTTTCAACAACCAAAAGTGTCAAATAATGTTTTAGGAGCTGTTTCTCAATAACCAAAAGTGTAAATAATTTAAATAATTTGCCTCCCAAAATAATTTGCCTCCCAAAATAATTTGCCTCCCAAAATAATTTGCCAAAATAATTTGCCTCCCAAAATAATTTGCCTCCCAAAATAATTTGCCTCCCAAAATAATTTGCCTCCCAAAATAATTTGCCAAAATAATTTGCCTCCTAAAATAATTTGCCAAAATAATTTGCCTCCCAAAATAATTTGCCAAAATAATTTGCCTCCCAAAATAATTTGCCTCCCAAAATAATTTGCCAAAATAATTTGCCTCCCAAAATAATTTGCCTCCCAAAATAATTTGCCAAAATAATTTGCCTCCCAAAATAATTTTCCTCCCAAAATAATTTGCCAAAATAATTTGCCTCCCAAAATAATTTGCCTCCCAAAATAATTTGCCAAAATAATTTGCCTCCCAAAATAATTTGCCAAAATAATTTGCCTCCCAAAATAATTTGCCTCCCAAAATAATTTGCCAAAATAATTTGCCTCCCAAAATAATTTGCCTCCCAAAATAATTTGCCTCCCAAAATAATTTGCCTCCCAAAATAATAATAATCACCAATAATAATAACCAAAAGTGTCAAATAATGTTTTAGGAGCTGTTTCTCAATAACCAAAAGTGTAAAATAATGTTTTAGGATCTGTTTCTCAACAACCAAAGTGTCAAATAATGGTTAGAAGCTGTTTTTCAACAACCAAAAGTGTCAAATAATGTTTTAGGAGCTGTTTCTCAATAACCAAAAGTGTAAAATAATGTTTTAGGAGCTGTTTCTCAACAACCAAAGTGTCAAATAATGGTTAGAAGCTGTTTTTCAACAACCAAAAGTGTCAAATAATGTTTTAGGAGCTGTTTCTCAACAACCAAAAGTGTAAAATAATGTTTTAGGAGCTGTTTCTCAACAACCAAAGTGTCAAATAATGGTTAGAAGCTGTTTTTCAACAACCAAAAGTGTCAAATAATGTTTTAGGAGCTGTTTCTCAACAACCAAAAGTGTAAAATAATGTTTTAGGAGCTGTTTCTCAACAACCAAAGTGTCAAATAATGGTTAGAAGCTGTTTTTCAACAACCAAAAGTGTCAAATAATGTTTTAGGAGCTGTTTCTCAATAACCAAAAGTGTAAAATAATGTTTTAGGAGCTGTTTCTCAACAACCAAAGTGTCAAATAATGGTTAGAAGCTGTTTTTCAACAACCAAAAGTGTCAAATAATGTTTTAGGAGCTGTTTCTCAATAACCAAAAGTGTAAATAATTTAAATAATTTGCCTCCCAAAATAATTTGCCAAAATAATTTGCCTCCCAAAATAATTTGCCAAAATAATTTGCCTCCCAAAATAATTTGCCAAAATAATTTGCCTCCCAAAATAATTTGCCAAAATAATTTGCCTCCCAAAATAATTTGCCTCCCAAAATTATTTGCCTCCCAAAATAATTTGCCTCCCAAAATAATTTGCCTCCCAAAATAATTTGCCTCCCAAAATAATTTGCCTCCCAAAATAATTTGCCAAAATAATTTGCCTCCCAAAATAATTTGCCTCCCAAAATAATTTGCCTCCCAAGATTATTTGCCAAAATAATTTGCCTCCCAAAATAATTTGCCTCCCAAAATAATTTGCCTCCCAAAATAATTTGCCTCCCAAAATAATTTGCCAAAATAATTTGCCTCCCAAAATAATTTGCCTCCCAAAATAATTTGCCAAAATAATTTGCCTCCCAAAATAATTTGCCAAAATAATTTGCCTCCCAAAATAATTTGCCTCCCAAAATAATTTGCCAAAATAATTTGCCAAAATAATTTGCCTCCCAAAATAATTTGCCAAAATAATTTGCCTCCCAAAATAATTTGCCAAAATAATTTGCCTTCCAAAATAATTTGCCTCCCAAAATCATTTGCCTGCCAAAATAATTTGCCTCCCAAAATAATTTGCCAAAATAATTTGCCTCCCAAAATAATTTGCCTCCCAAAATAATTTGCCTCCCAAAATAATTTGCCTCCCAAAATAATTTGCCTCCCAAAATAATTTGCCAAAATAATTTGCCTCCTAAAATAATTTGCCAAAATAATTTGCCAAAATAATTTGCCTCCCAAAATAATTTGCCAAAATAATTTGCCTCCCAAAATAATTTGCCTCCCAAAATAATTTGCCTCCCAAAATAATTTTCCTCCCAAAATAATTTGCCAAAATAATTTGCCTCCCAAAATAATTTGCCAAAATAATTTGCCTCCCAAAATAATTTTTGCCTCCCAAAATAATTTGCCTCCCAAAATAATTTGCCTCCCAAAATAATTTGCCTCCCAAAATAATTTGCCTCCCAAAATAATAATAATCACCAATAATAATAACCAAAAGTGTCAAATAATGTTTTAGGAGCTGTTTCTCAATAACCAAAAGTGTAAAATAATGTTTTAGGATCTGTTTCTCAACAACCAAAGTGTCAAATAATGGTTAGGAGCTGTTTTTCAACAACCAAAAGTGTCAAATAATGTTTTAGGAGCTGTTTCTCACTAACCAAAAGTGTAAAATAATGTTTTAGGAGCTGTTTCTCAACAACCAAAGTGTCAAATAATGGTTAGAAGCTGTTTTTCAACAACCAAAAGTGTCAAATAATGTTTTAGGAGCTGTTTCTCAATAACCAAAAGTGTAAAATAATGTTTTAGGAGCTGTTTCTCAACAACCAAAGTGTCAAATAATGGTTAGAAGCTGTTTTTCAACAACCAAAAGTGTCAAATAATGTTTTAGGAGCTGTTTCTCAATAACCAAAAGTGTAAATAATTTAAATAATTTGCCTCCCAAAATAATTTGCCTCCCAAAATAATTTGCCTCCCAAAATAATTTGCCAAAATAATTTGCCTCCCAAAATAATTTGCCTCCCAAAATAATTTGCCTCCCAAAATAATTTGCCTCCCAAAATAATTTGCCAAAATAATTTGCCTCCTAAAATAATTTGCCAAAATAATTTGCCTCCCAAAATAATTTGCCAAAATAATTTGCCTCCCAAAATAATTTGCCTCCCAAAATAATTTGCCAAAATAATTTGCCTCCCAAAATAATTTGCCTCCCAAAATAATTTGCCAAAATAATTTGCCTCCCAAAATAATTTTCCTCCCAAAATAATTTGCCAAAATAATTTGCCTCCCAAAATAATTTGCCTCCCAAAATAATTTGCCAAAATAATTTGCCTCCCAAAATAATTTGCCAAAATAATTTGCCTCCCAAAATAATTTGCCTCCCAAAATAATTTGCCAAAATAATTTGCCTCCCAAAATAATTTGCCTCCCAAAATAATTTGCCTCCCAAAATAATTTGCCTCCCAAAATAATAATAATCACCAATAATAATAACCAAAAGTGTCAAATAATGTTTTAGGAGCTGTTTCTCAATAACCAAAAGTGTAAAATAATGTTTTAGGATCTGTTTCTCAACAACCAAAGTGTCAAATAATGGTTAGAAGCTGTTTTTCAACAACCAAAAGTGTCAAATAATGTTTTAGGAGCTGTTTCTCAATAACCAAAAGTGTAAAATAATGTTTTAGGAGCTGTTTCTCAACAACCAAAGTGTCAAATAATGGTTAGAAGCTGTTTTTCAACAACCAAAAGTGTCAAATAATGTTTTAGGAGCTGTTTCTCAACAACCAAAAGTGTAAAATAATGTTTTAGGAGCTGTTTCTCAACAACCAAAGTGTCAAATAATGGTTAGAAGCTGTTTTTCAACAACCAAAAGTGTCAAATAATGTTTTAGGAGCTGTTTCTCAACAACCAAAAGTGTAAAATAATGTTTTAGGAGCTGTTTCTCAACAACCAAAGTGTCAAATAATGGTTAGAAGCTGTTTTTCAACAACCAAAAGTGTCAAATAATGTTTTAGGAGCTGTTTCTCAATAACCAAAAGTGTAAAATAATGTTTTAGGAGCTGTTTCTCAACAACCAAAGTGTCAAATAATGGTTAGAAGCTGTTTTTCAACAACCAAAAGTGTCAAATAATGTTTTAGGAGCTGTTTCTCAATAACCAAAAGTGTAAATAATTTAAATAATTTGCCTCCCAAAATAATTTGCCTCCCAAAATAATTTGCCTCCCAAAATAATTTGCCTCCCAAAATAATTTGCCAAAATAATTTGCCTCCCAAAATAATTTGCCTCCCAAAATAATTTGCCTCCCAAAATAATTTGCCTCCCAAAATAATTTGCCAAAATAATTTGCCTCCTAAAATAATTTGCCAAAATAATTTGCCTCCCAAAATAATTTGCCAAAATAATTTGCCAAAATAATTTGCCAAAATAATTTGCCTCCCAAAATAATTTGCCTCCCAAAATAATTTGCCAAAATAATTTGCCTCCCAAAATAATTTGCCAAAATAATTTGCCTCCCAAAATAATTTGCCAAAATAATTTGCCTCCCAAAATAATTTTCCTCCCAAAATAATTTGCCAAAATAATTTGCCTCCCAAAATAATTTGCCTCCCAAAATAATTTGCCAAAATAATTTGCCTCCCAAAATAATTTGCCAAAATAATTTGCCAAAATAATTTGCCTCCCAAAATAATTTGCCAAAATAATTTGCCTCCCAAAATAATTTGCCTCCCAAAATAATTTGCCTCCCAAAATAATTTTCCTCCCAAAATAATTTGCCAAAATAATTTGCCTCCCAAAATAATTTGCCAAAATAATTTGCCTCCCAAAATAATTTTTGCCTCCCAAAATAATTTGCCTCCCAAAATAATTTGCCTCCCAAAATAATTTGCCTCCCAAAATAATTTGCCTCCCAAAATAATAATAATCACCAATAATAATAACCAAAAGTGTCAAATAATGTTTTAGGAGCTGTTTCTCAATAACCAAAAGTGTAAAATAATGTTTTAGGATCTGTTTCTCAACAACCAAAGTGTCAAATAATGGTTAGGAGCTGTTTTTCAACAACCAAAAGTGTCAAATAATGTTTTAGGAGCTGTTTCTCACTAACCAAAAGTGTAAAATAATGTTTTAGGAGCTGTTTCTCAACAACCAAAGTGTCAAATAATGGTTAGAAGCTGTTTTTCAACAACCAAAAGTGTCAAATAATGTTTTAGGAGCTGTTTCTCAATAACCAAAAGTGTAAAATAATGTTTTAGGAGCTGTTTCTCAACAACCAAAGTGTCAAATAATGGTTAGAAGCTGTTTTTCAACAACCAAAAGTGTCAAATAATGTTTTAGGAGCTGTTTCTCAATAACCAAAAGTGTAAATAATTTAAATAATTTGCCTCCCAAAATAATTTGCCTCCCAAAATAATTTGCCTCCCAAAATAATTTGCCAAAATAATTTGCCTCCCAAAATAATTTGCCTCCCAAAATAATTTGCCTCCCAAAATAATTTGCCTCCCAAAATAATTTGCCAAAATAATTTGCCTCCTAAAATAATTTGCCAAAATAATTTGCCTCCCAAAATAATTTGCCAAAATAATTTGCCTCCCAAAATAATTTGCCTCCCAAAATAATTTGCCAAAATAATTTGCCTCCCAAAATAATTTGCCTCCCAAAATAATTTGCCAAAATAATTTGCCTCCCAAAATAATTTTCCTCCCAAAATAATTTGCCAAAATAATTTGCCTCCCAAAATAATTTGCCTCCCAAAATAATTTGCCAAAATAATTTGCCTCCCAAAATAATTTGCCAAAATAATTTGCCTCCCAAAATAATTTGCCTCCCAAAATAATTTGCCAAAATAATTTGCCTCCCAAAATAATTTGCCTCCCAAAATAATTTGCCTCCCAAAATAATTTGCCTCCCAAAATAATAATAATCACCAATAATAATAACCAAAAGTGTCAAATAATGTTTTAGGAGCTGTTTCTCAATAACCAAAAGTGTAAAATAATGTTTTAGGATCTGTTTCTCAACAACCAAAGTGTCAAATAATGGTTAGAAGCTGTTTTTCAACAACCAAAAGTGTCAAATAATGTTTTAGGAGCTGTTTCTCAATAACCAAAAGTGTAAAATAATGTTTTAGGAGCTGTTTCTCAACAACCAAAGTGTCAAATAATGGTTAGAAGCTGTTTTTCAACAACCAAAAGTGTCAAATAATGTTTTAGGAGCTGTTTCTCAACAACCAAAAGTGTAAAATAATGTTTTAGGAGCTGTTTCTCAACAACCAAAGTGTCAAATAATGGTTAGAAGCTGTTTTTCAACAACCAAAAGTGTCAAATAATGTTTTAGGAGCTGTTTCTCAACAACCAAAAGTGTAAAATAATGTTTTAGGAGCTGTTTCTCAACAACCAAAGTGTCAAATAATGGTTAGAAGCTGTTTTTCAACAACCAAAAGTGTCAAATAATGTTTTAGGAGCTGTTTCTCAATAACCAAAAGTGTAAAATAATGTTTTAGGAGCTGTTTCTCAACAACCAAAGTGTCAAATAATGGTTAGAAGCTGTTTTTCAACAACCAAAAGTGTCAAATAATGTTTTAGGAGCTGTTTCTCAATAACCAAAAGTGTAAATAATTTAAATAATTTGCCTCCCAAAATAATTTGCCTCCCAAAATAATTTGCCTCCCAAAATAATTTGCCTCCCAAAATAATTTGCCAAAATAATTTGCCTCCCAAAATAATTTGCCTCCCAAAATAATTTGCCTCCCAAAATAATTTGCCTCCCAAAATAATTTGCCAAAATAATTTGCCTCCTAAAATAATTTGCCAAAATAATTTGCCTCCCAAAATAATTTGCCAAAATAATTTGCCAAAATAATTTGCCAAAATAATTTGCCTCCCAAAATAATTTGCCTCCCAAAATAATTTGCCAAAATAATTTGCCTCCCAAAATAATTTGCCAAAATAATTTGCCTCCCAAAATAATTTGCCAAAATAATTTGCCTCCCAAAATAATTTTCCTCCCAAAATAATTTGCCAAAATAATTTGCCTCCCAAAATAATTTGCCTCCCAAAATAATTTGCCAAAATAATTTGCCTCCCAAAATAATTTGCCAAAATAATTTGCCTCCCAAAATAATTTGCCTCCCAAAATAATTTGCCAAAATAATTTGCCTCCCAAAATAATTTGCCTCCCAAAATAATTTGCCTCCCAAAATAATAATAATCACCAATAATAATAACCAAAAGTGTCAAATAATGTTTTAGGAGCTGTTTCTCAATAACCAAAAGTGTAAAATAATGTTTTAGGAGCTGTTTCTCAACAACCAAAGTGTCAAATAATGGTTAGAAGCTGTTTTTCAACAACCAAAAGTGTCAAATAATGTTTTAGGAGCTGTTTCTCAATAACCAAAAGTGTAAAATAATGTTTTAGGAGCTGTTTCTCAACAACCAAAGTGTCAAATAATGGTTAGAAGCTGTTTTTCAACAACCAAAAGTGTCAAATAATGTTTTAGGAGCTGTTTCTCAACAACCAAAAGTGTAAAATAATGTTTTAGGAGCTGTTTCTCAACAACCAAAGTGTCAAATAATGGTTAGAAGCTGTTTTTCAACAACCAAAAGTGTCAAATAATGTTTTAGGAGCTGTTTCTCAACAACCAAAAGTGTAAAATAATGTTTTAGGAGCTGTTTCTCAACAACCAAAGTGTCAAATAATGGTTAGAAGCTGTTTTTCAACAACCAAAAGTGTCAAATAATGTTTTAGGAGCTGTTTCTCAATAACCAAAAGTGTAAAATAATGTTTTAGGAGCTGTTTCTCAACAACCAAAGTGTCAAATAATGGTTAGAAGCTGTTTTTCAACAACCAAAAGTGTCAAATAATGTTTTAGGAGCTGTTTCTCAATAACCAAAAGTGTAAATAATTTAAATAATTTGCCTCCCAAAATAATTTGCCAAAATAATTTGCCTCCCAAAATAATTTGCCAAAATAATTTGCCTCCCAAAATAATTTGCCAAAATAATTTGCCTCCCAAAATAATTTGCCAAAATAATTTGCCTCCCAAAATAATTTGCCTCCCAAAATTATTTGCCAAAATTATTTGCCTCCCAAAATAATTTGCCTCCCAAAATAATTTGCCTCCCAAAATAATTTGCCAAAATAATTTGCCTCCCAAAATAATTTGCCTCCCAAAATAATTTGCCTCCCAAAATAATTTGCCTCCCAAAATAATTTGCCTCCCAAAATAATTTGCCAAAATAATTTGCCAAAATAATTTGCCTCCCAAAATAATTTGCCTCCCAAAATAATTTGCCTCCCAAAATAATTTGCCAAAATAATTTGCCAAAATAATTTGCCTCCCAAAATAATTTGCCAAAATAATTTGCCTTCCAAAATAATTTGCCTCCCAAAATCATTTGCCTGCCAAAATAATTTGCCAAAATAATTTGCCTCCCAAAATAATTTGCCAAAATAATTTGCCTCCCAAAATAATTTGCCTCCCAAAATAATTTGCCTCCCAAAATAATTTGCCAAAATAATTTGCCTCCTAAAATAATTTGCCAAAATAATTTGCCAAAATAATTTGCCTCCCAAAATAATTTGCCTCCCAAAATAATTTGCCTCCCAAAATAATTTGCCTCCCAAAATAATTTGCCTCCCAAAATAATTTGCCTCCCAAAATAATTTGCCAAAATAATTTGCCTCCCAAAATAATTTTCCTCCCAAAATAATTTGCCTCCCAAAATAATTTGCCAAAATAATTTGCCTCCCAAAATAATTTTTGCCTCCCAAAATAATTTGCCTCCCAAAATAATTTGCCAAAATAATTTGCCTCCCAAAATAATTTGCCTCCCAAAATAATTTGCCTCCCAAAATAATTTGCCTCCCAAAATAATTTGCCAAAATAATTTGCCTCCCAAAATAATTTGCCTCCCAAAATAATTTGCCTCCCAAAATAATAATAATCACCAATAATAATAACCAAAAGTGTCAAATAATGTTTTAGGAGCTGTTTCTCAATAACCAAAAGTGTAAAATAATGTTTTAGGATCTGTTTCTCAACAACCAAAGTGTCAAATAATGGTTAGAAGCTGTTTTTCAACAACCAAAAGTGTCAAATAATGTTTTAGGAGCTGTTTCTCACTAACCAAAAGTGTAAAATAATGTTTTAGGAGCTGTTTCTCAACAACCAAAGTGTCAAATAATGGTTAGAAGCTGTTTTTCAACAACCAAAAGTGTCAAATAATGTTTTAGGAGCTGTTTCTCAATAACCAAAAGTGTAAAATAATGTTTTAGGAGCTGTTTCTCAACAACCAAAGTGTCAAATAATGGTTAGAAGCTGTTTTTCAACAACCAAAAGTGTCAAATAATGTTTTAGGAGCTGTTTCTCAACAACCAAAAGTGTAAAATAATGTTTTAGGAGCTGTTTCTCAACAACCAAAGTGTCAAATAATGGTTAGAAGCTGTTTTTCAACAACCAAAAGTGTCAAATAATGTTTTAGGAGCTGTTTCTCAATAACCAAAAGTGTAAAATAATGTTTTAGGAGCTGTTTCTCAACAACCAAAGTGTCAAATAATGGTTAGAAGCTGTTTTTCAACAACCAAAAGTGTCAAATAATGTTTTAGGAGCTGTTTCTCAATAACCAAAAGTGTAAAATAATGTTTTAGGAGCTGTTTCTCAACAACCAAAGTGTCAAATAATGGTTAGAAGCTGTTTTTCAACAACCAAAAGTGTCAAATAATGTTTTAGGAGCTGTTTCTCAATAACCAAAAGTGTAAAATAATGTTTTAGGATCTGTTTCTCAACAACCAAAGTGTCAAATAATGGTTAGGAGCTGTTTTTCAACAACCAAAAGTGTCAAATAATGTTTTAGGAGCTGTTTCTCACTAACCAAAAGTGTAAAATAATGTTTTAGGAGCTGTTTCTCAACAACCAAAGTGTCAAATAATGGTTAGAAGCTGTTTTTCAACAACCAAAAGTGTCAAATAATGTTTTAGGAGCTGTTTCTCAATAACCAAAAGTGTAAAATAATGTTTTAGGAGCTGTTTCTCAACAACCAAAGTGTCAAATAATGGTTAGAAGCTGTTTTTCAACAACCAAAAGTGTCAAATAATGTTTTAGGAGCTGTTTCTCAATAACCAAAAGTGTAAATAATTTAAATAATTTGCCTCCCAAAATAATTTGCCTCCCAAAATAATTTGCCTCCCAAAATAATTTGCCAAAATAATTTGCCTCCCAAAATAATTTGCCTCCCAAAATAATTTGCCTCCCAAAATAATTTGCCTCCCAAAATAATTTGCCAAAATAATTTGCCTCCTAAAATAATTTGCCAAAATAATTTGCCTCCCAAAATAATTTGCCAAAATAATTTGCCTCCCAAAATAATTTGCCTCCCAAAATAATTTGCCAAAATAATTTGCCTCCCAAAATAATTTGCCTCCCAAAATAATTTGCCAAAATAATTTGCCTCCCAAAATAATTTTCCTCCCAAAATAATTTGCCAAAATAATTTGCCTCCCAAAATAATTTGCCTCCCAAAATAATTTGCCTCCCAAAATAATTTGCCAAAATAATTTGCCTCCCAAAATAATTTGCCTCCCAAAATAATTTGCCAAAATAATTTGCCTCCCAAAATAATTTGCCTCCCAAAATAATTTGCCTCCCAAAATAATTTGCCTCCCAAAATAATAATAATCACCAATAATAATAACCAAAAGTGTCAAATAATGTTTTAGGAGCTGTTTCTCAATAACCAAAAGTGTAAAATAATGTTTTAGGATCTGTTTCTCAACAACCAAAGTGTCAAATAATGGTTAGAAGCTGTTTTTCAACAACCAAAAGTGTCAAATAATGTTTTAGGAGCTGTTTCTCAATAACCAAAAGTGTAAAATAATGTTTTAGGAGCTGTTTCTCAACAACCAAAGTGTCAAATAATGGTTAGAAGCTGTTTTTCAACAACCAAAAGTGTCAAATAATGTTTTAGGAGCTGTTTCTCAACAACCAAAAGTGTAAAATAATGTTTTAGGAGCTGTTTCTCAACAACCAAAGTGTCAAATAATGGTTAGAAGCTGTTTTTCAACAACCAAAAGTGTCAAATAATGTTTTAGGAGCTGTTTCTCAACAACCAAAAGTGTAAAATAATGTTTTAGGAGCTGTTTCTCAACAACCAAAGTGTCAAATAATGGTTAGAAGCTGTTTTTCAACAACCAAAAGTGTCAAATAATGTTTTAGGAGCTGTTTCTCAATAACCAAAAGTGTAAAATAATGTTTTAGGAGCTGTTTCTCAACAACCAAAGTGTCAAATAATGGTTAGAAGCTGTTTTTCAACAACCAAAAGTGTCAAATAATGTTTTAGGAGCTGTTTCTCAATAACCAAAAGTGTAAATAATTTAAATAATTTGCCTCCCAAAATAATTTGCCTCCCAAAATAATTTGCCTCCCAAAATAATTTGCCTCCCAAAATAATTTGCCAAAATAATTTGCCTCCCAAAATAATTTGCCTCCCAAAATAATTTGCCTCCCAAAATAATTTGCCTCCCAAAATAATTTGCCAAAATAATTTGCCTCCTAAAATAATTTGCCAAAATAATTTGCCTCCCAAAATAATTTGCCAAAATAATTTGCCAAAATAATTTGCCAAAATAATTTGCCTCCCAAAATAATTTGCCTCCCAAAATAATTTGCCAAAATAATTTGCCTCCCAAAATAATTTGCCAAAATAATTTGCCTCCCAAAATAATTTGCCAAAATAATTTGCCTCCCAAAATAATTTTCCTCCCAAAATAATTTGCCAAAATAATTTGCCTCCCAAAATAATTTGCCTCCCAAAATAATTTGCCAAAATAATTTGCCTCCCAAAATAATTTGCCTCCCAAAATAATTTGCCAAAATAATTTGCCTCCCAAAATAATTTGCCTCCCAAAATAATTTGCCTCCCAAAATAATAATAATCACCAATAATAATAACCAAAAGTGTCAAATAATGTTTTAGGAGCTGTTTCTCAATAACCAAAAGTGTAAAATAATGTTTTAGGAGCTGTTTCTCAACAACCAAAGTGTCAAATAATGGTTAGAAGCTGTTTTTCAACAACCAAAAGTGTCAAATAATGTTTTAGGAGCTGTTTCTCAATAACCAAAAGTGTAAAATAATGTTTTAGGAGCTGTTTCTCAACAACCAAAGTGTCAAATAATGGTTAGAAGCTGTTTTTCAACAACCAAAAGTGTCAAATAATGTTTTAGGAGCTGTTTCTCAACAACCAAAAGTGTAAAATAATGTTTTAGGAGCTGTTTCTCAACAACCAAAGTGTCAAATAATGGTTAGAAGCTGTTTTTCAACAACCAAAAGTGTCAAATAATGTTTTAGGAGCTGTTTCTCAACAACCAAAAGTGTAAAATAATGTTTTAGGAGCTGTTTCTCAACAACCAAAGTGTCAAATAATGGTTAGAAGCTGTTTTTCAACAACCAAAAGTGTCAAATAATGTTTTAGGAGCTGTTTCTCAATAACCAAAAGTGTAAAATAATGTTTTAGGAGCTGTTTCTCAACAACCAAAGTGTCAAATAATGGTTAGAAGCTGTTTTTCAACAACCAAAAGTGTCAAATAATGTTTTAGGAGCTGTTTCTCAATAACCAAAAGTGTAAATAATTTAAATAATTTGCCTCCCAAAATAATTTGCCAAAATAATTTGCCTCCCAAAATAATTTGCCAAAATAATTTGCCTCCCAAAATAATTTGCCAAAATAATTTGCCTCCCAAAATAATTTGCCAAAATAATTTGCCTCCCAAAATAATTTGCCTCCCAAAATTATTTGCCAAAATTATTTGCCTCCCAAAATAATTTGCCTCCCAAAATAATTTGCCTCCCAAAATAATTTGCCAAAATAATTTGCCTCCCAAAATAATTTGCCTCCCAAAATAATTTGCCTCCCAAAATAATTTGCCTCCCAAAATAATTTGCCTCCCAAAATAATTTGCCAAAATAATTTGCCAAAATAATTTGCCTCCCAAAATAATTTGCCTCCCAAAATAATTTGCCTCCCAAAATAATTTGCCAAAATAATTTGCCAAAATAATTTGCCTCCCAAAATAATTTGCCAAAATAATTTGCCTTCCAAAATAATTTGCCTCCCAAAATCATTTGCCTGCCAAAATAATTTGCCAAAATAATTTGCCTCCCAAAATAATTTGCCAAAATAATTTGCCTCCCAAAATAATTTGCCTCCCAAAATAATTTGCCTCCCAAAATAATTTGCCAAAATAATTTGCCTCCTAAAATAATTTGCCAAAATAATTTGCCAAAATAATTTGCCTCCCAAAATAATTTGCCTCCCAAAATAATTTGCCTCCCAAAATAATTTGCCTCCCAAAATAATTTGCCTCCCAAAATAATTTGCCTCCCAAAATAATTTGCCTCCCAAAATAATTTGCCAAAATAATTTGCCTCCCAAAATAATTTTCCTCCCAAAATAATTTGCCTCCCAAAATAATTTGCCAAAATAATTTGCCTCCCAAAATAATTTTTGCCTCCCAAAATAATTTGCCTCCCAAAATAATTTGCCAAAATAATTTGCCTCCCAAAATAATTTGCCTCCCAAAATAATTTGCCTCCCAAAATAATTTGCCTCCCAAAATAATTTTTGCCTCCCAAAATAATTTGCCTCCCAAAATAATTTGCCAAAATAATTTGCCTCCTAAAATAATTTGCCAAAATAATTTGCCAAAATAATTTGCCTCCCAAAATAATTTGCCTCCCAAAATAATTTGCCTCCCAAAATAATTTGCCAAAATAATTTGCCTCCCAAAATAATTTGCCAAAATAATTTGCCTCCCAAAATAATTTGCCAAAATAATTTGCCTCCCAAAATAATTTGCCTCCCAAAATAATTTGCCAAAATAATTTGCCTCCCAAAATAATTTGCCAAAATAATTTGCCTCCCAAAATAATTTGCCAAAATAATTTGCCTCCCAAAATAATTTGCCTCCCAAAATAATTTGCCAAAATAATTTGCCTCCCAAAATAATTTGCCAAAATAATTTGCCTCCCAAAATAATTTGCCAAAATAATTTGCCTCCCAAAATAATTTTCCTCCCAAAATAATTTGCCAAAATAATTTGCCTCCCAAAATAATTTGCCAAAATAATTTGCCTCCCAAAATAATTTGCCTCCCAAAATAATTTGCCTCCCAAAATAATTTGCCTCCCAAAATAATTTGCCAAAATAATTTGCCTCCCAAAATAATTTGCCTCCCAAAATAATTTGCCTCCCAAAATAATTTGCCTCCCAAAATAATAATAATCACCAATAATAATAACCAAAAGTGTCAAATAATGTTTTAGGAGCTGTTTCTCAATAACCAAAAGTGTAAAATAATGTTTTAGGATCTGTTTCTCAACAACCAAAGTGTCAAATAATGGTTAGAAGCTGTTTTTCAACAACCAAAAGTGTCAAATAATGTTTTAGGAGCTGTTTCTCAATAACCAAAAGTGTAAAATAATGTTTTAGGAGCTGTTTCTCAACAACCAAAGTGTCAAATAATGGTTAGAAGCTGTTTTTCAACAACCAAAAGTGTCAAATAATGTTTTAGGAGCTGTTTCTCAACAACCAAAAGTGTAAAATAATGTTTTAGGAGCTGTTTCTCAACAACCAAAGTGTCAAATAATGGTTAGAAGCTGTTTTTCAACAACCAAAAGTGTCAAATAATGTTTTAGGAGCTGTTTCTCAACAACCAAAAGTGTAAAATAATGTTTTAGGAGCTGTTTCTCAACAACCAAAGTGTCAAATAATGGTTAGAAGCTGTTTTTCAACAACCAAAAGTGTCAAATAATGTTTTAGGAGCTGTTTCTCAATAACCAAAAGTGTAAAATAATGTTTTAGGAGCTGTTTCTCAACAACCAAAGTGTCAAATAATGGTTAGAAGCTGTTTTTCAACAACCAAAAGTGTCAAATAATGTTTTAGGAGCTGTTTCTCAATAACCAAAAGTGTAAATAATTTAAATAATTTGCCTCCCAAAATAATTTGCCAAAATAATTTGCCTCCCAAAATAATTTGCCAAAATAATTTGCCTCCCAAAATAATTTGCCAAAATAATTTGCCTCCCAAAATAATTTGCCAAAATAATTTGCCTCCCAAAATTATTTGCCAAAATTATTTGCCTCCCAAAATAATTTGCCTCCCAAAATAATTTGCCTCCCAAAATAATTTGCCAAAATAATTTGCCTCCCAAAATAATTTGCCTCCCAAAATAATTTGCCTCCCAAAATAATTTGCCTCCCAAAATAATTTGCCAAAATAATTTGCCTCCCAAAATAATTTGCCTCCCAAAATAATTTGCCTCCCAAAATAATTTGCCAAAATAATTTGCCTCCCAAAATAATTTGCCAAAATAATTTGCCTTCCAAAATAATTTGCCTCCCAAAATCATTTGCCTGCCAAAATAATTTGCCAAAATAATTTGCCTCCCAAAATAATTTGCCAAAATAATTTGCCTCCCAAAATAATTTGCCTCCCAAAATAATTTGCCTCCCAAAATAATTTGCCAAAATAATTTGCCTCCTAAAATAATTTGCCAAAATAATTTGCCAAAATAATTTGCCTCCCAAAATAATTTGCCTCCCAAAATAATTTGCCTCCCAAAATAATTTGCCAAAATAATTTGCCTCCCAAAATAATTTGCCAAAATAATTTGCCTCCCAAAATAATTTGCCTCCCAAAATAATTTTCCTCCCAAAATAATTTGCCAAAATAATTTGCCTCCCAAAATAATTTGCCAAAATAATTTGCCTCCCAAAATAATTTTTGCCTCCCAAAATAATTTGCCTCCCAAAATAATTTGCCAAAATAATTTGCCTCCCAAAATAATTTGCCTCCCAAAATAATTTGCCAAAATAATTTGCCTCCCAAAATAATTTTTGCCTCCCAAAATAATTTGCCTCCCAAAATAATTTGCCAAAATAATTTGCCTCCTAAAATAATTTGCCTCCCAAAATAATTTGCCAAAATAATTTGCCTCCCAAAATAATTTGCCTCCCAAAATAATTTGCCTCCCAAAATAATTTGCCAAAATAATTTGCCTCCTAAAATAATTTGCCAAAATAATTTGCCTCCCAAAATAATTTGCCTCCCAAAATAATTTGCCTCCCAAAATAATTTGCCAAAATAATTTGCCTCCTAAAATAATTTGCCAAAATAATTTGCCAAAATAATTTGCCTCCCAAAATAATTTGCCTCCCAAAATAATTTGCCTCCCAAAATAATTTGCCTCCCAAAATAATTTGCCAAAATAATTTGCCTCCCAAAATAATTTGCCAAAATAATTTGCCTCCCAAAATAATTTGCCTCCCAAAATAATTTTCCTCCCAAAATAATTTGCCAAAATAATTTGCCTCCCAAAATAATTTGCCAAAATAATTTGCCTCCCAAAATAATTTTTGCCTCCCAAAATAATTTGCCTCCCAAAATAATTTGCCAAAATAATTTGCCTCCCAAAATAATTTGCCAAAATAATTTGCCTCCCAAAATAATTTGCCTCCCAAAATAATTTGCCAAAATAATTTGCCTCCTAAAATAATTTGCCAAAATAATTTGCCTCCCAAAATAATTTGCCTCCCAAAATAATTTGCCTCCCAAAATAATTTGCCAAAATAATTTGCCTCCCAAAATAATTTGCCAAAATAATTTGCCTCCCAAAATAATTTGCCAAAATAATTTGCCTCCCAAAATAATTTGCCTCCCAAAATAATTTGCCAAAATAATTTGCCTCCCAAAATAATTTGCCAAAATAATTTGCCTCCCAAAATAATTTGCCAAAATAATTTGCCTCCCAAAATAATTTGCCTCCCAAAATAATTTGCCAAAATAATTTGCCTCCCAAAATAATTTGCCAAAATAATTTGCCTCCCAAAATAATTTGCCAAAATAATTTTCCTCCCAAAATAATTTGCCAAAATAATTTGCCTCCCAAAATAATTTTCCTCCCAAAATAATTTGCCAAAATAATTTGCCTCCCAAAATAATTTGCCAAAATAATTTGCCTCCCAAAATAATTTGCCTCCCAAAATAATTTGCCTCCTCCCAAAATAATTTGCAAAAAATAATTTGCCTCCCAAAATAATTTGCCTCCCAAAATAATTTGCCTCCCAAAATAATAATAATCACCAATAATAATAACCAAAAGTGTCAAATAATGTTTTAGGAGCTGTTTCTCAATAACCAAAAGTGTAAAATAATGTTTTAGGAGCTGTTTCTCAACAACCAAAGTGTCAAATAATGGTTAGAAGCTGTTTTTCAACAACCAAAAGTGTCAAATAATGTTTTAGGAGCTGTTTCTCAATAACCAAAAGTGTAAAATAATGTTTTAGGAGCTGTTTCTCAACAACCAAAGTGTCAAATAATGGTTAGAAGCTGTTTTTCAACAACCAAAAGTGTCAAATAATGTTTTAGGAGCTGTTTCTCAATAACCAAAAGTGTAAATAATTTAAATAATTTGCCTCCCAAAATAATTTGCCAAAATAATTTGCCTCCCAAAATAATTTGCCAAAATAATTTGCCTCCCAAAATAATTTGCCAAAATAATTTGCCTCCCAAAATAATTTGCCTCCCAAAATTATTTGCCAAAATTATTTGCCTCCCAAAATTATTTGCCAAAATTATTTGCCTCCCAAAATAATTTGCCTCCCAAAATAATTTGCCTCCCAAAATAATTTGCCAAAATAATTTGCCTCCCAAAATAATTTGCCTCCCAAAATAATTTGCCTCCCAAAATAATTTGCCTCCCAAAATAATTTGCCTCCCAAAATAATTTGCCAAAATAATTTGCCAAAATAATTTGCCTCCCAAAATAATTTGCCTCCCAAAATAATTTGCCAAAATAATTTGCCTCCCAAAATAATTTGCCAAAATAATTTGCCTCCCAAAATAATTTGCCTCCCAAAATTATTTGCCAAAATTATTTGCCTCCCAAAATAATTTGCCTCCCAAAATAATTTGCCTCCCAAAATAATTTGCCAAAATAATTTGCCTCCCAAAATAATTTGCCTCCCAAAATAATTTGCCTCCCAAAATAATTTGCCTCCCAAAATAATTTGCCAAAATAATTTGCCTCCCAAAATAATTTGCCTCCCAAAATAATTTGCCAAAATAATTTGCCTCCCAAAATAATTTGCCAAAATAATTTGCCTCCCAAAATAATTTGCCTCCCAAAATTATTTGCCAAAATAATTTGCCAAAATAATTTGCCTCCCAAAATAATTTGCCTCCCAAAATAATTTGCCTCCCAAAATAATTTGCCTCCCAAAATAATTTGCCAAAATAATTTGCCTCCCAAAATAATTTGCCTCCCAAAATAATTTGCCAAAATAATTTGCCTCCCAAAATAATTTGCCAAAATAATTTGCCTCCCAAAATAATTTGCCTCCCAAAATTATTTGCCAAAATTATTTGCCTCCCAAAATAATTTGCCTCCCAAAATAATTTGCCTCCCAAAATAATTTGCCAAAATAATTTGCCTCCCAAAATAATTTGCCTCCCAAAATAATTTGCCTCCCAAAATAATTTGCCTCCCAAAATAATTTGCCAAAATAATTTGCCTCCCAAAATAATTTGCCTCCCAAAATAATTTGCCTCCCAAAATAATTTGCCTCCCAAAATAATTTGCCTCCCAAAATAATTTGCCTCCCAAAATAATTTGCCAAAATAATTTGCCAAAATAATTTGCCTCCCAAAATAATTTGCCAAAATAATTTGCCTTCCAAAATAATTTGCCTCCCAAAATCATTTGCCTGCCAAAATAATTTGCCAAAATAATTTGCCTCCCAAAATAATTTGCCAAAATAATTTGCCTCCCAAAATAATTTGCCTCCCAAAATAATTTGCCTCCCAAAATAATTTGCCAAAATAATTTGCCTCCTAAAATAATTTGCCAAAATAATTTGCCAAAATAATTTGCCTCCCAAAATAATTTGCCTCCCAAAATAATTTGCCTCCCAAAATAATTTGCCTCCCAAAATAATTTGCCTCCCAAAATAATTTGCCAAAATAATTTGCCTCCCAAAATAATTTGCCTCCCAAAATAATTTGCCTCCCAAAATAATTTGCCAAAATAATTTGCCTCCCAAAATAATTTTTGCCTCCCAAAATAATTTGCCTCCCAAAATAATTTGCCAAAATAATTTGCCTCCCAAAATAATTTGCCTCCCAAAATAATTTGCCTCCCAAAATAATTTGCCTCCCAAAATAATTTTTGCCTCCCAAAATAATTTGCCTCCCAAAATAATTTGCCAAAATAATTTGCCTCCTAAAATAATTTGCCAAAATAATTTGCCAAAATAATTTGCCTCCCAAAATAATTTGCCTCCCAAAATAATTTGCCTCCCAAAATAATTTGCCAAAATAATTTGCCTCCCAAAATAATTTGCCAAAATAATTTGCCTCCCAAAATAATTTGCCAAAATAATTTGCCTCCCAAAATAATTTGCCTCCCAAAATAATTTGCCAAAATAATTTGCCTCCCAAAATAATTTGCCAAAATAATTTGCCTCCCAAAATAATTTGCCAAAATAATTTGCCTCCCAAAATAATTTGCCTCCCAAAATAATTTGCCAAAATAATTTGCCTCCCAAAATAATTTGCCAAAATAATTTGCCTCCCAAAATAATTTGCCAAAATAATTTGCCTCCCAAAATAATTTTCCTCCCAAAATAATTTGCCAAAATAATTTGCCTCCCAAAATAATTTGCCAAAATAATTTGCCTCCCAAAATAATTTGCCTCCCAAAATAATTTGCCTCCCAAAATAATTTGCCTCCCAAAATAATTTGCCAAAATAATTTGCCTCCCAAAATAATTTGCCTCCCAAAATAATTTGCCTCCCAAAATAATTTGCCTCCCAAAATAATAATAATCACCAATAATAATAACCAAAAGTGTCAAATAATGTTTTAGGAGCTGTTTCTCAATAACCAAAAGTGTAAAATAATGTTTTAGGATCTGTTTCTCAACAACCAAAGTGTCAAATAATGGTTAGAAGCTGTTTTTCAACAACCAAAAGTGTCAAATAATGTTTTAGGAGCTGTTTCTCAATAACCAAAAGTGTAAAATAATGTTTTAGGAGCTGTTTCTCAACAACCAAAGTGTCAAATAATGGTTAGAAGCTGTTTTTCAACAACCAAAAGTGTCAAATAATGTTTTAGGAGCTGTTTCTCAACAACCAAAAGTGTAAAATAATGTTTTAGGAGCTGTTTCTCAACAACCAAAGTGTCAAATAATGGTTAGAAGCTGTTTTTCAACAACCAAAAGTGTCAAATAATGTTTTAGGAGCTGTTTCTCAACAACCAAAAGTGTAAAATAATGTTTTAGGAGCTGTTTCTCAACAACCAAAGTGTCAAATAATGGTTAGAAGCTGTTTTTCAACAACCAAAAGTGTCAAATAATGTTTTAGGAGCTGTTTCTCAATAACCAAAAGTGTAAAATAATGTTTTAGGAGCTGTTTCTCAACAACCAAAGTGTCAAATAATGGTTAGAAGCTGTTTTTCAACAACCAAAAGTGTCAAATAATGTTTTAGGAGCTGTTTCTCAATAACCAAAAGTGTAAATAATTTAAATAATTTGCCTCCCAAAATAATTTGCCAAAATAATTTGCCTCCCAAAATAATTTGCCAAAATAATTTGCCTCCCAAAATAATTTGCCAAAATAATTTGCCTCCCAAAATAATTTGCCAAAATAATTTGCCTCCCAAAATAATTTGCCTCCCAAAATTATTTGCCAAAATTATTTGCCTCCCAAAATAATTTGCCTCCCAAAATAATTTGCCTCCCAAAATAATTTGCCAAAATAATTTGCCTCCCAAAATAATTTGCCTCCCAAAATAATTTGCCTCCCAAAATAATTTGCCTCCCAAAATAATTTGCCAAAATAATTTGCCTCCCAAAATAATTTGCCTCCCAAAATAATTTGCCTCCCAAAATAATTTGCCAAAATAATTTGCCTCCCAAAATAATTTGCCAAAATAATTTGCCTTCCAAAATAATTTGCCTCCCAAAATCATTTGCCTGCCAAAATAATTTGCCAAAATAATTTGCCTCCCAAAATAATTTGCCAAAATAATTTGCCTCCCAAAATAATTTGCCTCCCAAAATAATTTGCCTCCCAAAATAATTTGCCAAAATAATTTGCCTCCTAAAATAATTTGCCAAAATAATTTGCCAAAATAATTTGCCTCCCAAAATAATTTGCCTCCCAAAATAATTTGCCTCCCAAAATAATTTGCCAAAATAATTTGCCTCCCAAAATAATTTGCCAAAATAATTTGCCTCCCAAAATAATTTGCCTCCCAAAATAATTTTCCTCCCAAAATAATTTGCCAAAATAATTTGCCTCCCAAAATAATTTGCCAAAATAATTTGCCTCCCAAAATAATTTGCCAAAATAATTTGCCTCCCAAAATAATTTGCCTCCCAAAATAATTTGCCAAAATAATTTGCCTCCCAAAATAATTTTTGCCTCCCAAAATAATTTGCCTCCCAAAATAATTTGCCAAAATAATTTGCCAAAATAATTTGCCTCCTAAAATAATTTGCCTCCCAAAATAATTTGCCAAAATAATTTGCCTCCCAAAATAATTTGCCTCCCAAAATAATTTGCCTCCCAAAATAATTTGCCTCCCAAAATAATTTGCCAAAATAATTTGCCTCCTAAAATAATTTGCCAAAATAATTTGCCTCCCAAAATAATTTGCCTCCCAAAATAATTTGCCTCCCAAAATAATTTGCCAAAATAATTTGCCTCCTAAAATAATTTGCCAAAATAATTTGCCAAAATAATTTGCCTCCCAAAATAATTTGCCTCCCAAAATAATTTGCCTCCCAAAATAATTTGCCTCCCAAAATAATTTGCCAAAATAATTTGCCTCCCAAAATAATTTGCCAAAATAATTTGCCTCCCAAAATAATTTGCCTCCCAAAATAATTTTCCTCCCAAAATAATTTGCCAAAATAATTTGCCTCCCAAAATAATTTGCCAAAATAATTTGCCTCCCAAAATAATTTTTGCCTCCCAAAATAATTTGCCTCCCAAAATAATTTGCCAAAATAATTTGCCTCCCAAAATAATTTGCCAAAATAATTTGCCTCCCAAAATAATTTGCCTCCCAAAATAATTTGCCAAAATAATTTGCCTCCTAAAATAATTTGCCAAAATAATTTGCCTCCCAAAATAATTTGCCTCCCAAAATAATTTGCCTCCCAAAATAATTTGCCAAAATAATTTGCCTCCCAAAATAATTTGCCAAAATAATTTGCCTCCCAAAATAATTTGCCAAAATAATTTGCCTCCCAAAATAATTTGCCTCCCAAAATAATTTGCCAAAATAATTTGCCTCCCAAAATAATTTGCCAAAATAATTTGCCTCCCAAAATAATTTGCCAAAATAATTTGCCTCCCAAAATAATTTGCCTCCCAAAATAATTTGCCAAAATAATTTGCCTCCCAAAATAATTTGCCAAAATAATTTGCCTCCCAAAATAATTTGCCAAAATAATTTGCCTCCCAAAATAATTTTCCTCCCAAAATAATTTGCCAAAATAATTTGCCTCCCAAAATAATTTGCCAAAATAATTTGCCTCCCAAAATAATTTGCCTCCCAAAATAATTTGCCTCCTCCCAAAATAATTTGCAAAAAATAATTTGCCTCCCAAAATAATTTGCCTCCCAAAATAATTTGCCTCCCAAAATAATAATAATCACCAATAATAATAACCAAAAGTGTCAAATAATGTTTTAGGAGCTGTTTCTCAATAACCAAAAGTGTAAAATAATGTTTTAGGAGCTGTTTCTCAACAACCAAAGTGTCAAATAATGGTTAGAAGCTGTTTTTCAACAACCAAAAGTGTCAAATAATGTTTTAGGAGCTGTTTCTCAATAACCAAAAGTGTAAAATAATGTTTTAGGAGCTGTTTCTCAACAACCAAAGTGTCAAATAATGGTTAGAAGCTGTTTTTCAACAACCAAAAGTGTCAAATAATGTTTTAGGAGCTGTTTCTCAATAACCAAAAGTGTAAATAATTTAAATAATTTGCCTCCCAAAATAATTTGCCAAAATAATTTGCCTCCCAAAATAATTTGCCAAAATAATTTGCCTCCCAAAATAATTTGCCAAAATAATTTGCCTCCCAAAATAATTTGCCTCCCAAAATTATTTGCCAAAATTATTTGCCTCCCAAAATTATTTGCCAAAATTATTTGCCTCCCAAAATAATTTGCCTCCCAAAATAATTTGCCAAAATTATTTGCCTCCCAAAATAATTTGCCTCCCAAAATAATTTGCCTCCCAAAATAATTTGCCAAAATAATTTGCCAAAATAATTTGCCTCCCAAAATAATTTGCCTCCCAAAATAATTTGCCTCCCAAAATAATTTGCCAAAATAATTTGCCAAAATAATTTGCCAAAATAATTTGCCTCCCAAAATAATTTGCCAAAATAATTTGCCTTCCAAAATAATTTGCCTCCCAAAATCATTTGCCTGCCAAAATAATTTGCCAAAATAATTTGCCTCCCAAAATAATTTGCCTCCCAAATTAATTTGCCTCCCAAAATAATTTGCCTCCCAAAATAATTTGCCTCCCAAAATAATTTGCCAAAATAATTTGCCTCCTAAAATAATTTGCCAAAATAATTTGCCTCCCAAAATAATTTGCCTCCCAAAATAATTTGCCTCCCAAAATAATTTGCCTCCCAAAATAATTTGCCAAAATAATTTGCCTCCCAAAATAATTTGCCAAAATAATTTGCCTCCCAAAATAATTTGCCTCCCAAAATAATTTGCCAAAATAATTTGCCTCCCAAAATAATTTTTGCCTCCCAAAATAATTTGCCTCCCAAAATAATTTGCCAAAATAATTTGCCTCCCAAAATAATTTGCCTCCCAAAATAATTTGCCTCCCAAAATAATTTGCCAAAATAATTTGCCTCCCAAAATAATTTTTGCCTCCCAAAATAATTTGCCTCCCAAAATAATTTGCCAAAATAATTTGCCTCCTAAAATAATTTGCCAAAATAATTTGCCAAAATAATTTGCCTCCCAAAATAATTTGCCTCCCAAAATAATTTGCCTCCCAAAATAATTTGCCAAAATAATTTGCCTCCCAAAATAATTTGCCAAAATAATTTGCCTCCCAAAATAATTTGCCAAAATAATTTGCCTCCCAAAATAATTTTCCTCCCAAAATAATTTGCCAAAATAATTTGCCTCCCAAAATAATTTGCCAAAATAATTTGCCTCCCAAAATAATTTTTGCCTCCCAAAATAATTTGCCAAAATAATTTGCCTCCCAAAATAATTTGCCTCCCAAAATAATAATAATCACCAATAATAATAACCAAAAGTGTCAAATAATGTTTTAGGAGCTGTTTTTCAACAACCAAAAGTGTCAAATAATGTTTTAGGATCTGTTTCTCAACAACCAAAGTGTCAAATAATGGTTAGAAGCTGTTTTTCAACAACCAAAAGTGTCAAATAATGTTTTAGGAGCTGTTTCTCAACAACCAAAGTGTCAAATAATGGTTAGAAGCTGTTTTTCAACAACCAAAAGTGTCAAATAATGTTTTAGGAGCTGTTTTTCAACAACCAAAAGTGTCAAATAATGTTTTAGGAGCTGTTTCTCACTAACCAAAAGTGTAAAATAATGGTTAGAAGCTGTTTTTCAACAACCAAAAGTGTCAAATAATGTTTTAGGAGCTGTTTCTCAACAACCAAAAGTGTAAAATAATGTTTTAGGAGCTGTTTCTCAACAACCAAAGTGTCAAATAATGGTTAGAAGCTGTTTTTCAACAACCAAAAGTGTCAAATAATGTTTTAGGAGCTGTTTCTCAATAACAAAAAGTGTAAAATAATGTTTTAGGAGCTGTTTCTCAACAACCAAAGTGTCAAATAATGGTTAGAAGCTGTTTTTCAACAACCAAAAGTGTCAAATAATGTTTTAGGAGCTGTTTCTCACTAACCAAAAGTGTAAAATAATGTTTTAGGAGCTGTTTCTCAACAACCAAAGTGTCAAATAATGGTTAGAAGCTGTTTTTCAACAACCAAAAGTGTCAAATAATGTTTTAGGAGCTGTTTCTCAATAACCAAAAGTGTAAAATAATGTTTTAGGAGCTGTTTCTCAACAACCAAAGTGTCAAATAATGGTTAGAAGCTGTTTTTCAACAACCAAAAGTGTCAAATAATGTTTTAGGAGCTGTTTCTCAATAACCAAAAGTGTAAATAATTTAAATAATTTGCCTCCCAAAATAATTTGCCTCCCAAAATAATTTGCCAAAATAATTTGCCTCCCAAAATAATTTGCCTCCCAAAATAATTTGCCTCCCAAAATAATTTGCCTCCCAAAATAATTTGCCAAAATAATTTGCCTCCTAAAATAATTTGCCAAAATAATTTGCCTCCCAAAATAATTTGCCAAAATAATTTGCCAAAATAATTTGCCTCCCAAAATAATTTGCCTCCCAAAATAATTTGCCAAAATAATTTGCCTCCCAAAATAATTTGCCAAAATAATTTGCCTCCCAAAATAATTTGCCAAAATAATTTGCCTCCCAAAATAATTTTCCTCCCAAAATAATTTGCCAAAATAATTTGCCTCCCAAAATAATTTGCCAAAATAATTTGCCTCCCAAAATAATTTGCCTCCCAAAATAATTTGCCTCCCAAAATAATTTGCCAAAATAATTTGCCTCCCAAAATAATTTGCCTCCCAAAATAATTTGCCTCCCAAAATAATAATAATCACCAATAATAATAACCAAAAGTGTCAAATAATGTTTTAGGAGCTGTTTCTCAATAACCAAAAGTGTAAAATAATGTTTTAGGATCTGTTTCTCAACAACCAAAGTGTCAAATAATGGTTAGAAGCTGTTTTTCAACAACCAAAAGTGTCAAATAATGTTTTAGGAGCTGTTTCTCAATAACCAAAAGTGTAAAATAATGTTTTAGGAGCTGTTTCTCAACAACCAAAGTGTCAAATAATGGTTAGAAGCTGTTTTTCAACAACCAAAAGTGTCAAATAATGTTTTAGGAGCTGTTTCTCAACAACCAAAAGTGTAAAATAATGTTTTAGGAGCTGTTTCTCAACAACCAAAGTGTCAAATAATGGTTAGAAGCTGTTTTTCAACAACCAAAAGTGTCAAATAATGTTTTAGGAGCTGTTTCTCAACAACCAAAAGTGTAAAATAATGTTTTAGGAGCTGTTTCTCAACAACCAAAGTGTCAAATAATGGTTAGAAGCTGTTTTTCAACAACCAAAAGTGTCAAATAATGTTTTAGGAGCTGTTTCTCAATAACCAAAAGTGTAAAATAATGTTTTAGGAGCTGTTTCTCAACAACCAAAGTGTCAAATAATGGTTAGAAGCTGTTTTTCAACAACCAAAAGTGTCAAATAATGTTTTAGGAGCTGTTTCTCAATAACCAAAAGTGTAAATAATTTAAATAATTTGCCTCCCAAAATAATTTGCCTCCCAAAATAATTTGCCTCCCAAAATAATTTGCCTCCCAAAATAATTTGCCTCCCAAAATAATTTGCCAAAATAATTTGCCTCCTAAAATAATTTGCCAAAATAATTTGCCTCCCAAAATAATTTGCCAAAATAATTTGCCTCCCAAAATAATTTGCCTCCCAAAATAATTTGCCAAAATAATTTGCCTCCCAAAATAATTTGCCAAAATAATTTGCCTCCCAAAATAATTTGCCAAAATAATTTGCCTCCCAAAATAATTTTCCTCCCAAAATAATTTGCCAAAATAATTTGCCTCCCAAAATAATTTGCCTCCCAAAATAATTTGCCAAAATAATTTGCCTCCCAAAATAATTTGCCAAAATAATTTGCCTCCCAAAATAATTTGCCTCCCAAAATAATTTGCCTCCCAAAATAATAATAATCACCAATAATAATAACCAAAAGTGTCAAATAATGTTTTAGGAGCTGTTTCTCAATAACCAAAAGTGTAAAATAATGTTTTAGGATCTGTTTCTCAACAACCAAAGTGTCAAATAATGGTTAGAAGCTGTTTTTCAACAACCAAAAGTGTCAAATAATGTTTTAGGAGCTGTTTCTCACTAACCAAAAGTGTAAAATAATGTTTTAGGAGCTGTTTCTCAACAACCAAAGTGTCAAATAATGGTTAGAAGCTGTTTTTCAACAACCAAAAGTGTCAAATAATGTTTTAGGAGCTGTTTCTCAATAACCAAAAGTGTAAAATAATGTTTTAGGAGCTGTTTCTCAACAACCAAAGTGTCAAATAATGGTTAGAAGCTGTTTTTCAACAACCAAAAGTGTCAAATAATGTTTTAGGAGCTGTTTCTCAACAACCAAAGTGTCAAATAATGGTTAGAAGCTGTTTTTCAACAACCAAAAGTGTCAAATAATGTTTTAGGAGCTGTTTCTCAATAACCAAAAGTGTAAAATAATGTTTTAGGAGCTGTTTCTCAACAACCAAAGTGTCAAATAATGGTTAGAAGCTGTTTTTCAACAACCAAAAGTGTCAAATAATGTTTTAGGAGCTGTTTCTCACTAACCAAAAGTGTAAAATAATGTTTTAGGAGCTGTTTCTCAACAACCAAAGTGTCAAATAATGGTTAGAAGCTGTTTTTCAACAACCAAAAGTGTCAAATAATGTTTTAGGAGCTGTTTCTCAATAACCAAAAGTGTAAAATAATGTTTTAGGAGCTGTTTCTCAACAACCAAAGTGTCAAATAATGGTTAGAAGCTGTTTTTCAACAACCAAAAGTGTCAAATAATGTTTTAGGAGCTGTTTCTCAATAACCAAAAGTGTAAAATAATGTTTTAGGAGCTGTTTCTCAACAACCAAAGTGTCAAATAATGGTTAGAAGCTGTTTTTCAACAACCAAAAGTGTCAAATAATGTTTTAGGAGCTGTTTCTCAATAACAAAAAGTGTAAAATAATGTTTTAGGAGCTGTTTCTCAACAACCAAAGTGTCAAATAATGGTTAGAAGCTGTTTTTCAACAACCAAAAGTGTCAAATAATGTTTTAGGAGCTGTTTCTCACTAACCAAAAGTGTAAAATAATGTTTTAGGAGCTGTTTCTCAACAACCAAAGTGTCAAATAATGGTTAGAAGCTGTTTTTCAACAACCAAAAGTGTCAAATAATGTTTTAGGAGCTGTTTCTCAATAACCAAAAGTGTAAAATAATGTTTTAGGAGCTGTTTCTCAACAACCAAAGTGTCAAATAATGGTTAGAAGCTGTTTTTCAACAACCAAAAGTGTCAAATAATGTTTTAGGAGCTGTTTCTCAATAACCAAAAGTGTAAATAATTTAAATAATTTGCCTCCCAAAATAATTTGCCTCCCAAAATAATTTGCCTCCCAAAATAATTTGCCAAAATAATTTGCCTCCCAAAATAATTTGCCAAAATAATTTGCCTCCCAAAATAATTTGCCTCCCAAAATAATTTGCCAAAATAATTTGCCTCCCAAAATAATTTGCCTCCCAAAATAATTTGCCTCCCAAAATAATTTGCCAAAATAATTTGCCTCCCAAAATAATTTGCCTCCCAAAATAATTTGCCTCCCAAAATAATTTGCCAAAATAATTTGCCTCCCAAAATAATTTGCCAAAATAATTTGCCAAAATAATTTGCCTCCCAAAATAATTTGCCAAAATAATTTGCCTCCCAAAATAATTTGCCAAAATAATTTGCCTTCCAAAATAATTTGCCTCCAAAAATCATTTGCCTGCCAAAATAATTTGCCAAAATAATTTGCCTCCCAAAATAATTTGCCAAAATAATTTGCCTCCCAAAATAATTTGCCTCCCAAAATAATTTGCCTCCCAAAATAATTTGCCTCCCAAAATAATTTGCCTCCCAAAATAATTTGCCTCCTAAAATAATTTGCCAAAATAATTTGCCTCCCAAAATAATTTGCCTCCCAAAATAATTTGCCTCCCAAAATAATTTGCCTCCCAAAATAATTTGCCAAAATAATTTGCCTCCCAAAATAATTTGCCAAAATAATTTGCCTCCCAAAATAATTTTCCTCCCAAAATAATTTGCCAAAATAATTTGCCTCCCAAAATAATTTGCCAAAATAATTTGCCTCCCAAAATAATTTGCCAAAATAATTTGCCTCCCAAAATAATTTGCCTCCCAAAATAATTTGCCAAAATAATTTGCCTCCCAAAATAATTTGCCTCCCAAAATAATTTGCCTCCCAAAATAATAATAATCACCAATAATAATAACCAAAAGTGTCAAATAATGTTTTAGGAGCTGTTTCTCAATAACCAAAAGTGTAAAATAATGTTTTAGGATCTGTTTCTCAACAACCAAAGTGTCAAATAATGGTTAGAAGCTGTTTTTCAACAACCAAAAGTGTCAAATAATGTTTTAGGAGCTGTTTCTCACTAACCAAAAGTGTAAAATAATGTTTTAGGAGCTGTTTCTCAACAACCAAAGTGTCAAATAATGGTTAGAAGCTGTTTTTCAACAACCAAAAGTGTCAAATAATGTTTTAGGAGCTGTTTCTCAATAACCAAAGTGTCAAATAATGGTTAGAAGCTGTTTTTCAACAACCAAAAGTGTCAAATAATGTTTTAGGAGCTGTTTTTCAACAACCAAAAGTGTCAAATAATGTTTTAGGAGCTGTTTCTCAATAACAAAAAGTGTAAAATAATGTTTTAGGAGCTGTTTCTCAACAACCAAAGTGTCAAATAATGGTTAGAAGCTGTTTTTCAACAACCAAAAGTGTCAAATAATGTTTTAGGAGCTGTTTCTCACTAACCAAAAGTGTAAAATAATGTTTTAGGAGCTGTTTCTCAACAACCAAAGTGTCAAATAATGGTTAGAAGCTGTTTTTCAACAACCAAAAGTGTCAAATAATGTTTTAGGAGCTGTTTCTCAATAACCAAAAGTGTAAAATAATGTTTTAGGAGCTGTTTCTCAACAACCAAAGTGTCAAATAATGGTTAGAAGCTGTTTTTCAACAACCAAAAGTGTCAAATAATGTTTTAGGAGCTGTTTCTCAATAACCAAAAGTGTAAATAATTTAAATAATTTGCCTCCCAAAATAATTTGCCTCCCAAAATAATTTGCCTCCCAAAATAATTTGCCAAAATAATTTGCCTCCCAAAATAATTTGCCAAAATAATTTGCCTCCCAAAATAATTTGCCTCCCAAAATAATTTGCCAAAATAATTTGCCTCCCAAAATAATTTGCCTCCCAAAATAATTTGCCTCCCAAAATAATTTGCCAAAATAATTTGCCTCCCAAAATAATTTGCCTCCCAAAATAATTTGCCTCCCAAAATAATTTGCCAAAATAATTTGCCTCCCAAAATAATTTGCCAAAATAATTTGCCAAAATAATTTGCCAAAATAATTTGCCTCCCAAAATAATTTGCCAAAATAATTTGCCTCCCAAAATAATTTGCCAAAATAATTTGCCTTCCAAAATAATTTGCCTCCAAAAATCATTTGCCTGCCAAAATAATTTGCCAAAATAATTTGCCTCCCAAAATAATTTGCCAAAATAATTTGCCAAAATAATTTGCCTCCCAAAATAATTTGCCTCCCAAAATAATTTGCCTCCCAAAATAATTTGCCTCCCAAAATAATTTGCCTCCTAAAATAATTTGCCTCCCAAAATAATTTTCCTCCCAAAATAATTTGCCAAAATAATTTGCCTCCCAAAATAATTTGCCTCCCAAAATAATTTGCCAAAATAATTTGCCTCCCAAAATAATTTGCCAAAATAATTTGCCTCCCAAAATAATTTGCCTCCCAAAATAATTTGCCAAAATAATTTGCCTCCCAAAATAATTTGCCTCCCAAAATAATAATAATCACCAATAATAATAACCAAAAGTGTCAAATAATGTTTTAGGAGCTGTTTCTCAATAACCAAAAGTGTAAAATAATGTTTTAGGATCTGTTTCTCAACAACCAAAGTGTCAAATAATGGTTAGAAGCTGTTTTTCAACAACCAAAAGTGTCAAATAATGTTTTAGGAGCTGTTTCTCACTAACCAAAAGTGTAAAATAATGTTTTAGGAGCTGTTTCTCAACAACCAAAGTGTCAAATAATGGTTAGAAGCTGTTTTTCAACAACCAAAAGTGTCAAATAATGTTTTAGGAGCTGTTTCTCAATAACCAAAAGTGTAAAATAATGTTTTAGGAGCTGTTTCTCAACAACCAAAGTGTCAAATAATGGTTAGAAGCTGTTTTTCAACAACCAAAAGTGTCAAATAATGTTTTAGGAGCTGTTTCTCAACAACCAAAGTGTCAAATAATGGTTAGAAGCTGTTTTTCAACAACCAAAAGTGTCAAATAATGTTTTAGGAGCTGTTTCTCAATAACCAAAAGTGTAAAATAATGTTTTAGGAGCTGTTTCTCAACAACCAAAGTGTCAAATAATGGTTAGAAGCTGTTTTTCAACAACCAAAAGTGTCAAATAATGTTTTAGGAGCTGTTTCTCACTAACCAAAAGTGTAAAATAATGTTTTAGGAGCTGTTTCTCAACAACCAAAGTGTCAAATAATGGTTAGAAGCTGTTTTTCAACAACCAAAAGTGTCAAATAATGTTTTAGGAGCTGTTTCTCAATAACCAAAAGTGTAAAATAATGTTTTAGGAGCTGTTTCTCAACAACCAAAGTGTCAAATAATGGTTAGAAGCTGTTTTTCAACAACCAAAAGTGTCAAATAATGTTTTAGGAGCTGTTTCTCAATAACCAAAAGTGTAAAATAATGTTTTAGGAGCTGTTTCTCAACAACCAAAGTGTCAAATAATGGTTAGAAGCTGTTTTTCAACAACCAAAAGTGTCAAATAATGTTTTAGGAGCTGTTTCTCAATAACAAAAAGTGTAAAATAATGTTTTAGGAGCTGTTTCTCAACAACCAAAGTGTCAAATAATGGTTAGAAGCTGTTTTTCAACAACCAAAAGTGTCAAATAATGTTTTAGGAGCTGTTTCTCACTAACCAAAAGTGTAAAATAATGTTTTAGGAGCTGTTTCTCAACAACCAAAGTGTCAAATAATGGTTAGAAGCTGTTTTTCAACAACCAAAAGTGTCAAATAATGTTTTAGGAGCTGTTTCTCAATAACCAAAAGTGTAAAATAATGTTTTAGGAGCTGTTTCTCAACAACCAAAGTGTCAAATAATGGTTAGAAGCTGTTTTTCAACAACCAAAAGTGTCAAATAATGTTTTAGGAGCTGTTTCTCAATAACCAAAAGTGTAAATAATTTAAATAATTTGCCTCCCAAAATAATTTGCCTCCCAAAATAATTTGCCTCCCAAAATAATTTGCCAAAATAATTTGCCTCCCAAAATAATTTGCCAAAATAATTTGCCTCCCAAAATAATTTGCCTCCCAAAATAATTTGCCAAAATAATTTGCCTCCCAAAATAATTTGCCTCCCAAAATAATTTGCCTCCCAAAATAATTTGCCAAAATAATTTGCCTCCCAAAATAATTTGCCTCCCAAAATAATTTGCCTCCCAAAATAATTTGCCAAAATAATTTGCCTCCCAAAATAATTTGCCAAAATAATTTGCCAAAATAATTTGCCTCCCAAAATAATTTGCCAAAATAATTTGCCTCCCAAAATAATTTGCCAAAATAATTTGCCTTCCAAAATAATTTGCCTCCAAAAATCATTTGCCTGCCAAAATAATTTGCCAAAATAATTTGCCTCCCAAAATAATTTGCCAAAATAATTTGCCTCCCAAAATAATTTGCCTCCCAAAATAATTTGCCTCCCAAAATAATTTGCCTCCCAAAATAATTTGCCTCCCAAAATAATTTGCCTCCTAAAATAATTTGCCAAAATAATTTGCCTCCCAAAATAATTTGCCTCCCAAAATAATTTGCCTCCCAAAATAATTTGCCAAAATAATTTGCCTCCCAAAATAATTTGCCAAAATAATTTGCCTCCCAAAATAATTTGCCAAAATAATTTGCCTCCCAAAATAATTTTCCTCCCAAAATAATTTGCCAAAATAATTTGCCTCCCAAAATAATTTGCCAAAATAATTTGCCTCCCAAAATAATTTGCCAAAATAATTTGCCTCCCAAAATAATTTGCCTCCCAAAATAATTTGCCAAAATAATTTGCCTCCCAAAATAATTTGCCTCCCAAAATAATTTGCCTCCCAAAATAATTTGCCTCCCAAAATAATAATAATCACCAATAATAATAACCAAAAGTGTCAAATAATGTTTTAGGAGCTGTTTCTCAATAACCAAAAGTGTAAAATAATGTTTTAGGATCTGTTTCTCAACAACCAAAGTGTCAAATAATGGTTAGAAGCTGTTTTTCAACAACCAAAAGTGTCAAATAATGTTTTAGGAGCTGTTTCTCAATAACCAAAAGTGTAAAATAATGTTTTAGGAGCTGTTTCTCAACAACCAAAGTGTCAAATAATGGTTAGAAGCTGTTTTTCAACAACCAAAAGTGTCAAATAATGTTTTAGGAGCTGTTTCTCAATAACCAAAAGTGTAAAATAATGTTTTAGGAGCTGTTTCTCAACAACCAAAGTGTCAAATAATAGTTAGAAGCTGTTTTTCAACAACCAAAAGTGTCAAATAATGTTTTAGGAGCTGTTTCTCAATAACCAAAAGTGTAAAATAATGTTTTAGGAGCTGTTTCTCAACAACCAAAGTGTCAAATAATGGTTAGAAGCTGTTTTTCAACAACCAAAAGTGTCAAATAATGTTTTAGGAGCTGTTTCTCACTAACCAAAAGTGTAAAATAATGTTTTAGGAGCTGTTTCTCAACAACCAAAGTGTCAAATAATGGTTAGAAGCTGTTTTTCAACAACCAAAAGTGTCAAATAATGTTTTAGGAGCTGTTTCTCAATAACCAAAAGTGTAAAATAATGTTTTAGGAGCTGTTTCTCAACAACCAAAGTGTCAAATAATGGTTAGAAGCTGTTTTTCAACAACCAAAAGTGTCAAATAATGTTTTAGGAGCTGTTTCTCAATAACCAAAAGTGTAAATAATTTAAATAATTTGCCTCCCAAAATAATTTGCCAAAATAATTTGCCTCCCAAAATAATTTGCCTCCCAAAATAATTTGCCAAAATAATTTGCCTCCCAAAATAATTTGCCTCCCAAAATAATTTGCCTGCCAAAATAATTTGCCTCCCAAAATAATTTGCCTCCCAAAATAATTTGCCTCCCAAAATAATTTGCCAAAATAATTTGCCAAAATAATTTGCCTCCCAAAATAATTTGCCAAAATAATTTGCCTCCCAAAATAATTTGCCAAAATAATTTGCCTCCCAAAATAATTTGCCAAAATAATTTGCCTTCCAAAATAATTTGCCTCCCAAAATCATTTGCCTGCCAAAATAATTTGCCAAAATAATTTGCCTCCCAAAATAATTTGCCAAAATAATTTGCCTCCCAAAATAATTTGCCTCTTTGCCTCCCAAAATAATTTGCCAAAATAATTTGCCTCCCAAAATAATTTGCCAAAATAATTTGCCTCCCAAAATAATTTGCCAAAATAATTTGCCTCCCAAAATAATTTTCCTCCCAAAATAATTTGCCAAAATAATTTGCCTCCCAAAATAATTTGCCAAAATAATTTGCCTCCCAAAATAATTTGCCAAAATAATTTGCCTCCCAAAATAATTTGCCTCCCAAAATAATTTGCCTCCCAAAATGATTTGCCTCCCAAAATAATTTGCCTCCCAAAATAATAATAATCACCAATAATAATAACCAAAAGTGTCAAATAATGTTTTAGGAGCTGTTTCTCAATAACCAAAAGTGTAAAATAATGTTTTAGGAGCTGTTTCTCAACAACCAAAGTGTCAAATAATGGTTAGAAGCTGTTTTTCAACAACCAAAAGTGTCAAATAATGTTTTAGGAGCTGTTTCTCAACAACCAAAAGTGTAAAATAATGTTTTAGGAGCTGTTTCTCAACAACCAAAGTGTCAAATAATGGTTAGAAGCTGTTTTTCAACAACCAAGAGTGTCAAATAATGTTTTAGGAGCTGTTTCTCAACAACCAAAAGTGTAAAATAATGTTTTAGGAGCTGTTTCTCAACAACCAAAGTGTCAAATAATGGTTAGAAGCTGTTTTTCAACAACCAAAAGTGTCAAATAATGTTTTAGGAGCTGTTTCTCAATAACCAAAAGTGTAAAATAATGTTTTAGGAGCTGTTTCTCAACAACCAAAGTGTCAAATAATGGTTAGAAGCTGTTTTTCAACAACCAAAAGTGTCAAATAATGTTTTAGGAGCTGTTTCTCAATAACCAAAAGTGTAAATAATTTAAATAATTTGCCTCCCAAAATAATTTGCCAAAATAATTTGCCTCCCAAAATAATTTGCCTCCCAAAATAATTTGCCAAAATAATTTGCCTCCCAAAATAATTTGCCAAAATAATTTGCCTCCCAAAATAATTTGCCAAAATAATTTGCCTCCCAAAATAATTTGCCTCCCAAAATAATTTGCCTCCCAAAATAATTTGCCAAAATAATTTGCCTCCCAAAATAATTTTCCTCCCAAAATAATTTGCCAAAATAATTTGCCTCCCAAAATAATTTGCCAAAATAATTTGCCTCCCAAAATAATTTTTGCCTCCCAAAATAATTTGCCTCCCAAAATAATTTGCCAAAATAATTTGCCTCCCAAAATAATTTGCCTCCCAAAATAATTTGCCTCCCAAAATAATAATAATCACCAATAATAATAACCAAAAGTGTCAAATAATGTTTTAGGAGCTGTTTCTCAATAACCAAAAGTGTAAAATAATGTTTTAGGATCTGTTTCTCAACAACCAAAGTGTCAAATAATGGTTAGAAGCTGTTTTTCAACAACCAAAAGTGTCAAATAATGTTTTAGGAGCTGTTTCTCACTAACCAAAAGTGTAAAATAATGTTTTAGGAGCTGTTTCTCAACAACCAAAGTGTCAAATAATGGTTAGAAGCTGTTTTTCAACAACCAAAAGTGTCAAATAATGTTTTAGGAGCTGTTTCTCAACAACCAAAAGTGTAAAATAATGTTTTAGGAGCTGTTTCTCAACAACCAAAGTGTCAAATAATGGTTAGAAGCTGTTTTTCAACAACCAAAAGTGTCAAATAATGTTTTAGGAGCTGTTTCTCAACAACCAAAAGTGTAAAATAATGTTTTAGGAGCTGTTTCTCAACAACCAAAGTGTCAAATAATGGTTAGAAGCTGTTTTTCAACAACCAAAAGTGTCAAATAATGTTTTAGGAGCTGTTTCTCAATAACCAAAAGTGTAAAATAATGTTTTAGGAGCTGTTTCTCAACAACCAAAGTGTCAAATAATGGTTAGAAGCTGTTTTTCAACAACCAAAAGTGTCAAATAATGTTTTAGGAGCTGTTTCTCAATAACCAAAAGTGTAAATAATTTAAATAATTTGCCTCCCAAAATAATTTGCCAAAATAATTTGCCTCCCAAAATAATTTGCCTCCCAAAATAATTTGCCAAAATAATTTGCCTCCCAAAATAATTTGCCTCCCAAAATAATTTGCCTGCCAAAATAATTTGCCTCCCAAAATAATTTGCCTCCCAAAATAATTTGCCTCCCAAAATAATTTGCCAAAATAATTTGCCAAAATAATTTGCCTCCCAAAATAATTTGCCAAAATAATTTGCCTCCCAAAATAATTTGCCAAAATAATTTGCCTCCCAAAATAATTTGCCAAAATAATTTGCCTTCCAAAATAATTTGCCTCCCAAAATCATTTGCCTGCCAAAATAATTTGCCAAAATAATTTGCCTCCCAAAATAATTTGCCAAAATAATTTGCCTCCCAAAATAATTTGCCTCTTTGCCTCCCAAAATAATTTGCCAAAATAATTTGCCTCCCAAAATAATTTGCCAAAATAATTTGCCTCCCAAAATAATTTGCCAAAATAATTTGCCTCCCAAAATAATTTTCCTCCCAAAATAATTTGCCAAAATAATTTGCCTCCCAAAATAATTTGCCAAAATAATTTGCCTCCCAAAATAATTTGCCAAAATAATTTGCCTCCCAAAATAATTTGCCTCCCAAAATAATTTGCCTCCCAAAATGATTTGCCTCCCAAAATAATTTGCCTCCCAAAATAATAATAATCACCAATAATAATAACCAAAAGTGTCAAATAATGTTTTAGGAGCTGTTTCTCAATAACCAAAAGTGTAAAATAATGTTTTAGGAGCTGTTTCTCAACAACCAAAGTGTCAAATAATGGTTAGAAGCTGTTTTTCAACAACCAAAAGTGTCAAATAATGTTTTAGGAGCTGTTTCTCAACAACCAAAAGTGTAAAATAATGTTTTAGGAGCTGTTTCTCAACAACCAAAGTGTCAAATAATGGTTAGAAGCTGTTTTTCAACAACCAAAAGTGTCAAATAATGTTTTAGGAGCTGTTTCTCAACAACCAAAAGTGTAAAATAATGTTTTAGGAGCTGTTTCTCAACAACCAAAGTGTCAAATAATGGTTAGAAGCTGTTTTTCAACAACCAAAAGTGTCAAATAATGTTTTAGGAGCTGTTTCTCAATAACCAAAAGTGTAAAATAATGTTTTAGGAGCTGTTTCTCAACAACCAAAGTGTCAAATAATGGTTAGAAGCTGTTTTTCAACAACCAAAAGTGTCAAATAATGTTTAAGGAGCTGTTTCTCAATAACCAAAAGTGTAAATAATTTAAATAATTTGCCTCCCAAAATAATTTGCCAAAATAATTTGCCTCCCAAAATAATTTGCCTCCCAAAATAATTTGCCAAAATAATTTGCCTCCCAAAATAATTTGCCAAAATAATTTGCCTCCCAAAATAATTTGCCAAAATAATTTGCCTCCCAAAATAATTTGCCTCCCAAAATAATTTGCCTCCCAAAATAATTTGCCAAAATAATTTGCCTCCCAAAATAATTTTCCTCCCAAAATAATTTGCCAAAATAATTTGCCTCCCAAAATAATTTGCCAAAATAATTTGCCTCCCAAAATAATTTTTGCCTCCCAAAATAATTTGCCTCCCAAAATAATTTGCCAAAATAATTTGCCTCCCAAAATAATTTGCCTCCCAAAATAATTTGCCTCCCAAAATAATAATAATCACCAATAATAATAACCAAAAGTGTCAAATAATGTTTTAGGAGCTGTTTCTCAATAACCAAAAGTGTAAAATAATGTTTTAGGATCTGTTTCTCAACAACCAAAGTGTCAAATAATGGTTAGAAGCTGTTTTTCAACAACCAAAAGTGTCAAATAATGTTTTAGGAGCTGTTTCTCACTAACCAAAAGTGTAAAATAATGTTTTAGGAGCTGTTTCTCAACAACCAAAGTGTCAAATAATGGTTAGAAGCTGTTTTTCAACAACCAAAAGTGTCAAATAATGTTTTAGGAGCTGTTTCTCAACAACCAAAAGTGTAAAATAATGTTTTAGGAGCTGTTTCTCAACAACCAAAGTGTCAAATAATGGTTAGAAGCTGTTTTTCAACAACCAAAAGTGTCAAATAATGTTTTAGGAGCTGTTTCTCAACAACCAAAAGTGTAAAATAATGTTTTAGGAGCTGTTTCTCAACAACCAAAGTGTCAAATAATGGTTAGAAGCTGTTTTTCAACAACCAAAAGTGTCAAATAATGTTTTAGGAGCTGTTTCTCAATAACCAAAAGTGTAAAATAATGTTTTAGGAGCTGTTTCTCAACAACCAAAGTGTCAAATAATGGTTAGAAGCTGTTTTTCAACAACCAAAAGTGTCAAATAATGTTTTAGGAGCTGTTTCTCAATAACCAAAAGTGTAAATAATTTAAATAATTTGCCTCCCAAAATAATTTGCCAAAATAATTTGCCTCCCAAAATAATTTGCCTCCCAAAATAATTTGCCAAAATAATTTGCCTCCCAAAATAATTTGCCAAAATAATTTGCCTCCCAAAATAATTTGCCTCCCAAAATAATTTGCCAAAATAATTTGCCTTCCAAAATAATTTGCCTCCCAAAATCATTTGCCTGCCAAAATAATTTGCCTCCCAAAATAATTTGCCAAAATAATTTGCCTCCCAAAATAATTTGCCTCCCAAAATAATTTGCCTCCCAAAATAATTTGCCTCCCAAAATAATTTGCCAAAATAATTTGCCTCCTAAAATAATTTGCCAAAATAATTTGCCTCCCAAAATAATTTGCCAAAATAATTTGCCTCCCAAAATAATTTGCCTCCCAAAATAATTTGCCAAAATAATTTGCCTCCCAAAATAATTTTCCTCCCAAAATAATTTGCCAAAATAATTTGCCTCCCAAAATAATTTGCCAAAATAATTTGCCTCCCAAAATAATTTTTGCCTCCCAAAATAATTTGCCTCCCAAAATAATTTGCCAAAATAATTTGCCTCCCAAAATAATTTGCCTCCCAAAATAATAATAATCACCAATAATAATAACCAAAAGTGTCAAATAATGTTTTAGGAGCTGTTTCTCAATAACCAAAAGTGTAAAATAATGTTTTAGGATCTGTTTCTCAACAACCAAAGTGTCAAATAATGGTTAGAAGCTGTTTTTCAACAACCAAAAGTGTCAAATAATGTTTTAGGAGCTGTTTCTCAATAACCAAAAGTGTAAAATAATGTTTTAGGAGCTGTTTCTCAACAACCAAAGTGTCAAATAATGGTTAGAAGCTGTTTTTCAACAACCAAAAGTGTCAAATAATGTTTTAGGAGCTGTTTCTCAATAACCAAAAGTGTAAAATAATGTTTTAGGAGCTGTTTCTCAACAACCAAAGTGTCAAATAATGGTTAGAAGCTGTTTTTCAACAACCAAAAGTGTCAAATAATGTTTTAGGAGCTGTTTCTCAATAACCAAAAGTGTAAAATAATGTTTTAGGAGCTGTTTCTCAACAACCAAAGTGTCAAATAATGGTTAGAAGCTGTTTTTCAACAACCAAAAGTGTCAAATAATGTTTTAGGAGCTGTTTCTCAACAACCAAAGTGTCAAATAATGGTTAGAAGCTGTTTTTCAACAACCAAAAGTGTCAAATAATGTTTTAGGAGCTGTTTTTCAACAACCAAAAGTGTCAAATAATGTTTTAGGAGCTGTTTCTCACTAACCAAAAGTGTAAAATAATGTTTTAGGAGCTGTTTCTCAACAACCAAAGTGTCAAATAATGGTTAGAAGCTGTTTTTCAACAACCAAAAGTGTCAAATAATGTTTTAGGAGCTGTTTCTCAATAACCAAAAGTGTAAAATAATGTTTTAGGAGCTGTTTCTCAACAACCAAAGTGTCAAATAATGGTTAGAAGCTGTTTTTCAACAACCAAAAGTGTCAAATAATGTTTTAGGAGCTGTTTCTCAATAACCAAAAGTGTAAAATAATGTTTTAGGAGCTGTTTCTCAACAACCAAAGTGTCAAATAATGGTTAGAAGCTGTTTTTCAACAACCAAAAGTGTCAAATAATGTTTTAGGAGCTGTTTCTCAATAACAAAAAGTGTAAAATAATGTTTTAGGAGCTGTTTCTCAACAACCAAAGTGTCAAATAATGGTTAGAAGCTGTTTTTCAACAACCAAAAGTGTCAAATAATGTTTTAGGAGCTGTTTCTCACTAACCAAAAGTGTAAAATAATGTTTTAGGAGCTGTTTCTCAACAACCAAAGTGTCAAATAATGGTTAGAAGCTGTTTTTCAACAACCAAAAGTGTCAAATAATGTTTTAGGAGCTGTTTCTCAATAACCAAAAGTGTAAAATAATGTTTTAGGAGCTGTTTCTCAACAACCAAAGTGTCAAATAATGGTTAGAAGCTGTTTTTCAACAACCAAAAGTGTCAAATAATGTTTTAGGAGCTGTTTCTCAATAACCAAAAGTGTAAATAATTTAAATAATTTGCCTCCCAAAATAATTTGCCTCCCAAAATAATTTGCCTCCCAAAATAATTTGCCAAAATAATTTGCCTCCCAAAATAATTTGCCTCCCAAAATAATTTGCCTCCCAAAATAATTTGCCTCCCAAAATAATTTGCCAAAATAATTTGCCTCCTAAAATAATTTGCCAAAATAATTTGCCTCCCAAAATAATTTGCCAAAATAATTTGCCAAAATAATTTGCCTCCCAAAATAATTTGCCAAAATAATTTGCCTCCCAAAATAATTTGCCAAAATAATTTGCCTCCCAAAATAATTTGCCAAAATAATTTGCCTCCCAAAATAATTTTCCTCCCAAAATAATTTGCCAAAATAATTTGCCTCCCAAAATAATTTGCCAAAATAATTTGCCTCCCAAAATAATTTGCCAAAATAATTTGCCTCCCAAAATAATTTGCCTCCCAAAATAATTTGCCTCCCAAAATAATTTGCCAAAATAATTTGCCTCCCAAAATAATTTGCCTCCCAAAATAATTTGCCTCCCAAAATAATAATAATCACCAATAATAATAACCAAAAGTGTCAAATAATGTTTTAGGAGCTGTTTCTCAATAACCAAAAGTGTAAAATAATGTTTTAGGATCTGTTTCTCAACAACCAAAGTGTCAAATAATGGTTAGAAGCTGTTTTTCAACAACCAAAAGTGTCAAATAATGTTTTAGGAGCTGTTTCTCAATAACCAAAAGTGTAAAATAATGTTTTAGGAGCTGTTTCTCAACAACCAAAGTGTCAAATAATGGTTAGAAGCTGTTTTTCAACAACCAAAAGTGTCAAATAATGTTTTAGGAGCTGTTTCTCAACAACCAAAAGTGTAAAATAATGTTTTAGGAGCTGTTTCTCAACAACCAAAGTGTCAAATAATGGTTAGAAGCTGTTTTTCAACAACCAAAAGTGTCAAATAATGTTTTAGGAGCTGTTTCTCAACAACCAAAAGTGTAAAATAATGTTTTAGGAGCTGTTTCTCAACAACCAAAGTGTCAAATAATGGTTAGAAGCTGTTTTTCAACAACCAAAAGTGTCAAATAATGTTTTAGGAGCTGTTTCTCAATAACCAAAAGTGTAAAATAATGTTTTAGGAGCTGTTTCTCAACAACCAAAGTGTCAAATAATGGTTAGAAGCTGTTTTTCAACAACCAAAAGTGTCAAATAATGTTTTAGGAGCTGTTTCTCAATAACCAAAAGTGTAAATAATTTAAATAATTTGCCTCCCAAAATAATTTGCCAAAATAATTTGCCTCCCAAAATAATTTGCCAAAATAATTTGCCTCCCAAAATAATTTGCCAAAATAATTTGCCTCCCAAAATAATTTGCCAAAATAATTTGCCTCCCAAAATAATTTGCCTCCCAAAATTATTTGCCTCCCAAAATAATTTGCCTCCCAAAATAATTTGCCTCCCAAAATAATTTGCCTCCCAAAATAATTTGCCTCCCAAAATAATTTGCCAAAATAATTTGCCTCCCAAAATAATTTGCCTCCCAAAATAATTTGCCTCCCAAAATTATTTGCCAAAATAATTTGCCTCCCAAAATAATTTGCCTCCCAAAATAATTTGCCTCCCAAAATAATTTGCCTCCCAAAATAATTTGCCAAAATAATTTGCCTCCCAAAATAATTTGCCTCCCAAAATAATTTGCCAAAATAATTTGCCTCCCAAAATAATTTGCCAAAATAATTTGCCTCCCAAAATAATTTGCCTCCCAAAATAATTTGCCAAAATAATTTGCCTCCCAAAATAATTTGCCAAAATAATTTGCCTTCCAAAATAATTTGCCTCCCAAAATCATTTGCCTGCCAAAATAATTTGCCTCCCAAAATAATTTTCCAAAATAATTTGCCTCCCAAAATAATTTGCCTCCCAAAATAATTTGCCTCCCAAAATAATTTGCCTCCCAAAATAATTTGCCAAAATAATTTGCCAAAATAATTTGCCTCCCAAAATAATTTGCCAAAATAATTTGCCTCCCAAAATAATTTGCCTCCCAAAATAATTTGCCTCCCAAAATAATTTTCCTCCCAAAATAATTTGCCTCCCAAAATAATTTGCCAAAATAATTTGCCTCCCAAAATAATTTTTGCCTCCCAAAATAATTTGCCTCCCAAAATAATTTGCCAAAATAATTTGCCTCCCAAAATAATTTGCCTCCCAAAATAATTTGCCTCCCAAAATAATAATAATCACCAATAATAATAACCAAAAGTGTCAAATAATGTTTTAGGAGCTGTTTCTCAATAACCAAAAGTGTAAAATAATGTTTTAGGATCTGTTTCTCAACAACCAAAGTGTCAAATAATGGTTAGGAGCTGTTTTTCAACAACCAAAAGTGTCAAATAATGTTTTAGGAGCTGTTTCTCACTAACCAAAAGTGTAAAATAATGTTTTAGGAGCTGTTTCTCAACAACCAAAGTGTCAAATAATGGTTAGAAGCTGTTTTTCAACAACCAAAAGTGTCAAATAATGTTTTAGGAGCTGTTTCTCAATAACCAAAAGTGTAAAATAATGTTTTAGGAGCTGTTTCTCAACAACCAAAGTGTCAAATAATGGTTAGAAGCTGTTTTTCAACAACCAAAAGTGTCAAATAATGTTTTAGGAGCTGTTTCTCAATAACCAAAAGTGTAAAATAATGTTTTAGGAGCTGTTTCTCAACAACCAAAGTGTCAAATAATGGTTAGAAGCTGTTTTTCAACAACCAAAAGTGTCAAATAATGTTTTAGGAGCTGTTTCTCAACAACCAAAGTGTCAAATAATGGTTAGAAGCTGTTTTTCAACAACCAAAAGTGTCAAATAATGTTTTAGGAGCTGTTTTTCAACAACCAAAAGTGTCAAATAATGTTTTAGGAGCTGTTTCTCACTAACCAAAAGTGTAAAATAATGTTTTAGGAGCTGTTTCTCAACAACCAAAGTGTCAAATAATGGTTAGAAGCTGTTTTTCAACAACCAAAAGTGTCAAATAATGTTTTAGGAGCTGTTTCTCAATAACCAAAAGTGTAAAATAATGTTTTAGGAGCTGTTTCTCAACAACCAAAGTGTCAAATAATGGTTAGAAGCTGTTTTTCAACAACCAAAAGTGTCAAATAATGTTTTAGGAGCTGTTTCTCAATAACCAAAAGTGTAAAATAATGTTTTAGGAGCTGTTTCTCAACAACCAAAGTGTCAAATAATGGTTAGAAGCTGTTTTTCAACAACCAAAAGTGTCAAATAATGTTTTAGGAGCTGTTTCTCAATAACAAAAAGTGTAAAATAATGTTTTAGGAGCTGTTTCTCAACAACCAAAGTGTCAAATAATGGTTAGAAGCTGTTTTTCAACAACCAAAAGTGTCAAATAATGTTTTAGGAGCTGTTTCTCACTAACCAAAAGTGTAAAATAATGTTTTAGGAGCTGTTTCTCAACAACCAAAGTGTCAAATAATGGTTAGAAGCTGTTTTTCAACAACCAAAAGTGTCAAATAATGTTTTAGGAGCTGTTTCTCAATAACCAAAAGTGTAAAATAATGTTTTAGGAGCTGTTTCTCAACAACCAAAGTGTCAAATAATGGTTAGAAGCTGTTTTTCAACAACCAAAAGTGTCAAATAATGTTTTAGGAGCTGTTTCTCAATAACCAAAAGTGTAAAATAATGTTTTAGGAGCTGTTTCTCAACAACCAAAGTGTCAAATAATGGTTAGAAGCTGTTTTTCAACAACCAAAAGTGTCAAATAATGTTTTAGGAGCTGTTTCTCACTAACCAAAAGTGTAAAATAATGTTTTAGGAGCTGTTTCTCAACAACCAAAGTGTCAAATAATGGTTAGAAGCTGTTTTTCAACAACCAAAAGTGTCAAATAATGTTTTAGGAGCTGTTTCTCAATAACCAAAAGTGTAAAATAATGTTTTAGGAGCTGTTTCTCAACAACCAAAGTGTCAAATAATGGTTAGAAGCTGTTTTTCAACAACCAAAAGTGTCAAATAATGTTTTAGGAGCTGTTTCTCAATAACCAAAAGTGTAAAATAATGTTTTAGGAGCTGTTTCTCAACAACCAAAGTGTCAAATAATGGTTAGAAGCTGTTTTTCAACAACCAAAAGTGTCAAATAATGTTTTAGGAGCTGTTTCTCAATAACAAAAAGTGTAAAATAATGTTTTAGGAGCTGTTTCTCAACAACCAAAGTGTCAAATAATGGTTAGAAGCTGTTTTTCAACAACCAAAAGTGTCAAATAATGTTTTAGGAGCTGTTTCTCACTAACCAAAAGTGTAAAATAATGTTTTAGGAGCTGTTTCTCAACAACCAAAGTGTCAAATAATGGTTAGAAGCTGTTTTTCAACAACCAAAAGTGTCAAATAATGTTTTAGGAGCTGTTTCTCAATAACCAAAAGTGTAAAATAATGTTTTAGGAGCTGTTTCTCAACAACCAAAGTGTCAAATAATGGTTAGAAGCTGTTTTTCAACAACCAAAAGTGTCAAATAATGTTTTAGGAGCTGTTTCTCAATAACCAAAAGTGTAAATAATTTAAATAATTTGCCTCCCAAAATAATTTGCCTCCCAAAATAATTTGCCTCCCAAAATAATTTGCCAAAATAATTTGCCTCCCAAAATAATTTGCCAAAATAATTTGCCTCCCAAAATAATTTGCCTCCCAAAATAATTTGCCAAAATAATTTGCCTCCCAAAATAATTTGCCTCCCAAAATAATTTGCCTCCCAAAATAATTTGCCAAAATAATTTGCCTCCCAAAATAATTTGCCTCCCAAAATAATTTGCCTCCCAAAATAATTTGCCAAAATAATTTGCCTCCCAAAATAATTTGCCAAAATAATTTGCCAAAATAATTTGCCTCCCAAAATAATTTGCCAAAATAATTTGCCTCCCAAAATAATTTGCCAAAATAATTTGCCTTCCAAAATAATTTGCCTCCAAAAATCATTTGCCTGCCAAAATAATTTGCCAAAATAATTTGCCTCCCAAAATAATTTGCCAAAATAATTTGCCTCCCAAAATAATTTGCCTCCCAAAATAATTTGCCTCCCAAAATAATTTGCCTCCCAAAATAATTTGCCTCCCAAAATAATTTGCCTCCTAAAATAATTTGCCAAAATAATTTGCCTCCCAAAATAATTTGCCTCCCAAAATAATTTGCCTCCCAAAATAATTTGCCAAAATAATTTGCCTCCCAAAATAATTTGCCAAAATAATTTGCCTCCCAAAATAATTTGCCAAAATAATTTGCCTCCCAAAATAATTTTCCTCCCAAAATAATTTGCCAAAATAATTTGCCTCCCAAAATAATTTGCCAAAATAATTTGCCTCCCAAAATAATTTGCCAAAATAATTTGCCTCCCAAAATAATTTGCCTCCCAAAATAATTTGCCAAAATAATTTGCCTCCCAAAATAATTTGCCTCCCAAAATAATTTGCCTCCCAAAATAATTTGCCTCCCAAAATAATAATAATCACCAATAATAATAACCAAAAGTGTCAAATAATGTTTTAGGAGCTGTTTCTCAATAACCAAAAGTGTAAAATAATGTTTTAGGATCTGTTTCTCAACAACCAAAGTGTCAAATAATGGTTAGAAGCTGTTTTTCAACAACCAAAAGTGTCAAATAATGTTTTAGGAGCTGTTTCTCAATAACCAAAAGTGTAAAATAATGTTTTAGGAGCTGTTTCTCAACAACCAAAGTGTCAAATAATGGTTAGAAGCTGTTTTTCAACAACCAAAAGTGTCAAATAATGTTTTAGGAGCTGTTTCTCAATAACCAAAAGTGTAAAATAATGTTTTAGGAGCTGTTTCTCAACAACCAAAGTGTCAAATAATGGTTAGAAGCTGTTTTTCAACAACCAAAAGTGTCAAATAATGTTTTAGGAGCTGTTTCTCAATAACCAAAAGTGTAAAATAATGTTTTAGGAGCTGTTTCTCAACAACCAAAGTGTCAAATAATGGTTAGAAGCTGTTTTTCAACAACCAAAAGTGTCAAATAATGTTTTAGGAGCTGTTTCTCACTAACCAAAAGTGTAAAATAATGTTTTAGGAGCTGTTTCTCAACAACCAAAGTGTCAAATAATGGTTAGAAGCTGTTTTTCAACAACCAAAAGTGTCAAATAATGTTTTAGGAGCTGTTTCTCAATAACCAAAAGTGTAAAATAATGTTTTAGGAGCTGTTTCTCAACAACCAAAGTGTCAAATAATGGTTAGAAGCTGTTTTTCAACAACCAAAAGTGTCAAATAATGTTTTAGGAGCTGTTTCTCAATAACCAAAAGTGTAAATAATTTAAATAATTTGCCTCCCAAAATAATTTGCCAAAATAATTTGCCTCCCAAAATAATTTGCCTCCCAAAATAATTTGCCAAAATAATTTGCCTCCCAAAATAATTTGCCTCCCAAAATAATTTGCCTGCCAAAATAATTTGCCTCCCAAAATAATTTGCCTCCCAAAATAATTTGCCTCCCAAAATAATTTGCCAAAATAATTTGCCAAAATAATTTGCCTCCCAAAATAATTTGCCAAAATAATTTGCCTCCCAAAATAATTTGCCAAAATAATTTGCCTCCCAAAATAATTTGCCAAAATAATTTGCCTTCCAAAATAATTTGCCTCCCAAAATCATTTGCCTGCCAAAATAATTTGCCAAAATAATTTGCCTCCCAAAATAATTTGCCAAAATAATTTGCCTCCCAAAATAATTTGCCTCTTTGCCTCCCAAAATAATTTGCCAAAATAATTTGCCTCCCAAAATAATTTGCCAAAATAATTTGCCTCCCAAAATAATTTGCCAAAATAATTTGCCTCCCAAAATAATTTTCCTCCCAAAATAATTTGCCAAAATAATTTGCCTCCCAAAATAATTTGCCAAAATAATTTGCCTCCCAAAATAATTTGCCAAAATAATTTGCCTCCCAAAATAATTTGCCTCCCAAAATAATTTGCCTCCCAAAATGATTTGCCTCCCAAAATAATTTGCCTCCCAAAATAATAATAATCACCAATAATAATAACCAAAAGTGTCAAATAATGTTTTAGGAGCTGTTTCTCAATAACCAAAAGTGTAAAATAATGTTTTAGGAGCTGTTTCTCAACAACCAAAGTGTCAAATAATGGTTAGAAGCTGTTTTTCAACAACCAAAAGTGTCAAATAATGTTTTAGGAGCTGTTTCTCAACAACCAAAAGTGTAAAATAATGTTTTAGGAGCTGTTTCTCAACAACCAAAGTGTCAAATAATGGTTAGAAGCTGTTTTTCAACAACCAAGAGTGTCAAATAATGTTTTAGGAGCTGTTTCTCAACAACCAAAAGTGTAAAATAATGTTTTAGGAGCTGTTTCTCAACAACCAAAGTGTCAAATAATGGTTAGAAGCTGTTTTTCAACAACCAAAAGTGTCAAATAATGTTTTAGGAGCTGTTTCTCAATAACCAAAAGTGTAAAATAATGTTTTAGGAGCTGTTTCTCAACAACCAAAGTGTCAAATAATGGTTAGAAGCTGTTTTTCAACAACCAAAAGTGTCAAATAATGTTTTAGGAGCTGTTTCTCAATAACCAAAAGTGTAAATAATTTAAATAATTTGCCTCCCAAAATAATTTGCCAAAATAATTTGCCTCCCAAAATAATTTGCCTCCCAAAATAATTTGCCAAAATAATTTGCCTCCCAAAATAATTTGCCAAAATAATTTGCCTCCCAAAATAATTTGCCAAAATAATTTGCCTCCCAAAATAATTTGCCTCCCAAAATAATTTGCCTCCCAAAATAATTTGCCAAAATAATTTGCCTCCCAAAATAATTTTCCTCCCAAAATAATTTGCCAAAATAATTTGCCTCCCAAAATAATTTGCCAAAATAATTTGCCTCCCAAAATAATTTTTGCCTCCCAAAATAATTTGCCTCCCAAAATAATTTGCCAAAATAATTTGCCTCCCAAAATAATTTGCCTCCCAAAATAATTTGCCTCCCAAAATAATAATAATCACCAATAATAATAACCAAAAGTGTCAAATAATGTTTTAGGAGCTGTTTCTCAATAACCAAAAGTGTAAAATAATGTTTTAGGATCTGTTTCTCAACAACCAAAGTGTCAAATAATGGTTAGAAGCTGTTTTTCAACAACCAAAAGTGTCAAATAATGTTTTAGGAGCTGTTTCTCACTAACCAAAAGTGTAAAATAATGTTTTAGGAGCTGTTTCTCAACAACCAAAGTGTCAAATAATGGTTAGAAGCTGTTTTTCAACAACCAAAAGTGTCAAATAATGTTTTAGGAGCTGTTTCTCAACAACCAAAAGTGTAAAATAATGTTTTAGGAGCTGTTTCTCAACAACCAAAGTGTCAAATAATGGTTAGAAGCTGTTTTTCAACAACCAAAAGTGTCAAATAATGTTTTAGGAGCTGTTTCTCAACAACCAAAAGTGTAAAATAATGTTTTAGGAGCTGTTTCTCAACAACCAAAGTGTCAAATAATGGTTAGAAGCTGTTTTTCAACAACCAAAAGTGTCAAATAATGTTTTAGGAGCTGTTTCTCAATAACCAAAAGTGTAAAATAATGTTTTAGGAGCTGTTTCTCAACAACCAAAGTGTCAAATAATGGTTAGAAGCTGTTTTTCAACAACCAAAAGTGTCAAATAATGTTTTAGGAGCTGTTTCTCAATAACCAAAAGTGTAAATAATTTAAATAATTTGCCTCCCAAAATAATTTGCCAAAATAATTTGCCTCCCAAAATAATTTGCCTCCCAAAATAATTTGCCAAAATAATTTGCCTCCCAAAATAATTTGCCTCCCAAAATAATTTGCCTGCCAAAATAATTTGCCTCCCAAAATAATTTGCCTCCCAAAATAATTTGCCTCCCAAAATAATTTGCCAAAATAATTTGCCAAAATAATTTGCCTCCCAAAATAATTTGCCAAAATAATTTGCCTCCCAAAATAATTTGCCAAAATAATTTGCCTCCCAAAATAATTTGCCAAAATAATTTGCCTTCCAAAATAATTTGCCTCCCAAAATCATTTGCCTGCCAAAATAATTTGCCAAAATAATTTGCCTCCCAAAATAATTTGCCAAAATAATTTGCCTCCCAAAATAATTTGCCTCTTTGCCTCCCAAAATAATTTGCCAAAATAATTTGCCTCCCAAAATAATTTGCCAAAATAATTTGCCTCCCAAAATAATTTGCCAAAATAATTTGCCTCCCAAAATAATTTTCCTCCCAAAATAATTTGCCAAAATAATTTGCCTCCCAAAATAATTTGCCAAAATAATTTGCCTCCCAAAATAATTTGCCAAAATAATTTGCCTCCCAAAATAATTTGCCTCCCAAAATAATTTGCCTCCCAAAATGATTTGCCTCCCAAAATAATTTGCCTCCCAAAATAATAATAATCACCAATAATAATAACCAAAAGTGTCAAATAATGTTTTAGGAGCTGTTTCTCAATAACCAAAAGTGTAAAATAATGTTTTAGGAGCTGTTTCTCAACAACCAAAGTGTCAAATAATGGTTAGAAGCTGTTTTTCAACAACCAAAAGTGTCAAATAATGTTTTAGGAGCTGTTTCTCAACAACCAAAAGTGTAAAATAATGTTTTAGGAGCTGTTTCTCAACAACCAAAGTGTCAAATAATGGTTAGAAGCTGTTTTTCAACAACCAAAAGTGTCAAATAATGTTTTAGGAGCTGTTTCTCAACAACCAAAAGTGTAAAATAATGTTTTAGGAGCTGTTTCTCAACAACCAAAGTGTCAAATAATGGTTAGAAGCTGTTTTTCAACAACCAAAAGTGTCAAATAATGTTTTAGGAGCTGTTTCTCAATAACCAAAAGTGTAAAATAATGTTTTAGGAGCTGTTTCTCAACAACCAAAGTGTCAAATAATGGTTAGAAGCTGTTTTTCAACAACCAAAAGTGTCAAATAATGTTTAAGGAGCTGTTTCTCAATAACCAAAAGTGTAAATAATTTAAATAATTTGCCTCCCAAAATAATTTGCCAAAATAATTTGCCTCCCAAAATAATTTGCCTCCCAAAATAATTTGCCAAAATAATTTGCCTCCCAAAATAATTTGCCAAAATAATTTGCCTCCCAAAATAATTTGCCAAAATAATTTGCCTCCCAAAATAATTTGCCTCCCAAAATAATTTGCCTCCCAAAATAATTTGCCAAAATAATTTGCCTCCCAAAATAATTTTCCTCCCAAAATAATTTGCCAAAATAATTTGCCTCCCAAAATAATTTGCCAAAATAATTTGCCTCCCAAAATAATTTTTGCCTCCCAAAATAATTTGCCTCCCAAAATAATTTGCCAAAATAATTTGCCTCCCAAAATAATTTGCCTCCCAAAATAATTTGCCTCCCAAAATAATAATAATCACCAATAATAATAACCAAAAGTGTCAAATAATGTTTTAGGAGCTGTTTCTCAATAACCAAAAGTGTAAAATAATGTTTTAGGATCTGTTTCTCAACAACCAAAGTGTCAAATAATGGTTAGAAGCTGTTTTTCAACAACCAAAAGTGTCAAATAATGTTTTAGGAGCTGTTTCTCACTAACCAAAAGTGTAAAATAATGTTTTAGGAGCTGTTTCTCAACAACCAAAGTGTCAAATAATGGTTAGAAGCTGTTTTTCAACAACCAAAAGTGTCAAATAATGTTTTAGGAGCTGTTTCTCAACAACCAAAAGTGTAAAATAATGTTTTAGGAGCTGTTTCTCAACAACCAAAGTGTCAAATAATGGTTAGAAGCTGTTTTTCAACAACCAAAAGTGTCAAATAATGTTTTAGGAGCTGTTTCTCAACAACCAAAAGTGTAAAATAATGTTTTAGGAGCTGTTTCTCAACAACCAAAGTGTCAAATAATGGTTAGAAGCTGTTTTTCAACAACCAAAAGTGTCAAATAATGTTTTAGGAGCTGTTTCTCAATAACCAAAAGTGTAAAATAATGTTTTAGGAGCTGTTTCTCAACAACCAAAGTGTCAAATAATGGTTAGAAGCTGTTTTTCAACAACCAAAAGTGTCAAATAATGTTTTAGGAGCTGTTTCTCAATAACCAAAAGTGTAAATAATTTAAATAATTTGCCTCCCAAAATAATTTGCCAAAATAATTTGCCTCCCAAAATAATTTGCCTCCCAAAATAATTTGCCAAAATAATTTGCCTCCCAAAATAATTTGCCAAAATAATTTGCCTCCCAAAATAATTTGCCTCCCAAAATAATTTGCCAAAATAATTTGCCTTCCAAAATAATTTGCCTCCCAAAATCATTTGCCTGCCAAAATAATTTGCCTCCCAAAATAATTTGCCAAAATAATTTGCCTCCCAAAATAATTTGCCTCCCAAAATAATTTGCCTCCCAAAATAATTTGCCTCCCAAAATAATTTGCCAAAATAATTTGCCTCCTAAAATAATTTGCCAAAATAATTTGCCTCCCAAAATAATTTGCCAAAATAATTTGCCTCCCAAAATAATTTGCCTCCCAAAATAATTTGCCAAAATAATTTGCCTCCCAAAATAATTTTCCTCCCAAAATAATTTGCCAAAATAATTTGCCTCCCAAAATAATTTGCCAAAATAATTTGCCTCCCAAAATAATTTTTGCCTCCCAAAATAATTTGCCTCCCAAAATAATTTGCCAAAATAATTTGCCTCCCAAAATAATTTGCCTCCCAAAATAATAATAATCACCAATAATAATAACCAAAAGTGTCAAATAATGTTTTAGGAGCTGTTTCTCAATAACCAAAAGTGTAAAATAATGTTTTAGGATCTGTTTCTCAACAACCAAAGTGTCAAATAATGGTTAGAAGCTGTTTTTCAACAACCAAAAGTGTCAAATAATGTTTTAGGAGCTGTTTCTCAATAACCAAAAGTGTAAAATAATGTTTTAGGAGCTGTTTCTCAACAACCAAAGTGTCAAATAATGGTTAGAAGCTGTTTTTCAACAACCAAAAGTGTCAAATAATGTTTTAGGAGCTGTTTCTCAATAACCAAAAGTGTAAAATAATGTTTTAGGAGCTGTTTCTCAACAACCAAAGTGTCAAATAATGGTTAGAAGCTGTTTTTCAACAACCAAAAGTGTCAAATAATGTTTTAGGAGCTGTTTCTCAATAACCAAAAGTGTAAAATAATGTTTTAGGAGCTGTTTCTCAACAACCAAAGTGTCAAATAATGGTTAGAAGCTGTTTTTCAACAACCAAAAGTGTCAAATAATGTTTTAGGAGCTGTTTCTCAACAACCAAAGTGTCAAATAATGGTTAGAAGCTGTTTTTCAACAACCAAAAGTGTCAAATAATGTTTTAGGAGCTGTTTTTCAACAACCAAAAGTGTCAAATAATGTTTTAGGAGCTGTTTCTCACTAACCAAAAGTGTAAAATAATGTTTTAGGAGCTGTTTCTCAACAACCAAAGTGTCAAATAATGGTTAGAAGCTGTTTTTCAACAACCAAAAGTGTCAAATAATGTTTTAGGAGCTGTTTCTCAATAACCAAAAGTGTAAAATAATGTTTTAGGAGCTGTTTCTCAACAACCAAAGTGTCAAATAATGGTTAGAAGCTGTTTTTCAACAACCAAAAGTGTCAAATAATGTTTTAGGAGCTGTTTCTCAATAACCAAAAGTGTAAAATAATGTTTTAGGAGCTGTTTCTCAACAACCAAAGTGTCAAATAATGGTTAGAAGCTGTTTTTCAACAACCAAAAGTGTCAAATAATGTTTTAGGAGCTGTTTCTCAATAACAAAAAGTGTAAAATAATGTTTTAGGAGCTGTTTCTCAACAACCAAAGTGTCAAATAATGGTTAGAAGCTGTTTTTCAACAACCAAAAGTGTCAAATAATGTTTTAGGAGCTGTTTCTCACTAACCAAAAGTGTAAAATAATGTTTTAGGAGCTGTTTCTCAACAACCAAAGTGTCAAATAATGGTTAGAAGCTGTTTTTCAACAACCAAAAGTGTCAAATAATGTTTTAGGAGCTGTTTCTCAATAACCAAAAGTGTAAAATAATGTTTTAGGAGCTGTTTCTCAACAACCAAAGTGTCAAATAATGGTTAGAAGCTGTTTTTCAACAACCAAAAGTGTCAAATAATGTTTTAGGAGCTGTTTCTCAATAACCAAAAGTGTAAATAATTTAAATAATTTGCCTCCCAAAATAATTTGCCTCCCAAAATAATTTGCCTCCCAAAATAATTTGCCAAAATAATTTGCCTCCCAAAATAATTTGCCTCCCAAAATAATTTGCCTCCCAAAATAATTTGCCTCCCAAAATAATTTGCCAAAATAATTTGCCTCCTAAAATAATTTGCCAAAATAATTTGCCTCCCAAAATAATTTGCCAAAATAATTTGCCAAAATAATTTGCCTCCCAAAATAATTTGCCAAAATAATTTGCCTCCCAAAATAATTTGCCAAAATAATTTGCCTCCCAAAATAATTTGCCAAAATAATTTGCCTCCCAAAATAATTTTCCTCCCAAAATAATTTGCCAAAATAATTTGCCTCCCAAAATAATTTGCCAAAATAATTTGCCTCCCAAAATAATTTGCCAAAATAATTTGCCTCCCAAAATAATTTGCCTCCCAAAATAATTTGCCTCCCAAAATAATTTGCCAAAATAATTTGCCTCCCAAAATAATTTGCCTCCCAAAATAATTTGCCTCCCAAAATAATAATAATCACCAATAATAATAACCAAAAGTGTCAAATAATGTTTTAGGAGCTGTTTCTCAATAACCAAAAGTGTAAAATAATGTTTTAGGATCTGTTTCTCAACAACCAAAGTGTCAAATAATGGTTAGAAGCTGTTTTTCAACAACCAAAAGTGTCAAATAATGTTTTAGGAGCTGTTTCTCAATAACCAAAAGTGTAAAATAATGTTTTAGGAGCTGTTTCTCAACAACCAAAGTGTCAAATAATGGTTAGAAGCTGTTTTTCAACAACCAAAAGTGTCAAATAATGTTTTAGGAGCTGTTTCTCAACAACCAAAAGTGTAAAATAATGTTTTAGGAGCTGTTTCTCAACAACCAAAGTGTCAAATAATGGTTAGAAGCTGTTTTTCAACAACCAAAAGTGTCAAATAATGTTTTAGGAGCTGTTTCTCAACAACCAAAAGTGTAAAATAATGTTTTAGGAGCTGTTTCTCAACAACCAAAGTGTCAAATAATGGTTAGAAGCTGTTTTTCAACAACCAAAAGTGTCAAATAATGTTTTAGGAGCTGTTTCTCAATAACCAAAAGTGTAAAATAATGTTTTAGGAGCTGTTTCTCAACAACCAAAGTGTCAAATAATGGTTAGAAGCTGTTTTTCAACAACCAAAAGTGTCAAATAATGTTTTAGGAGCTGTTTCTCAATAACCAAAAGTGTAAATAATTTAAATAATTTGCCTCCCAAAATAATTTGCCAAAATAATTTGCCTCCCAAAATAATTTGCCAAAATAATTTGCCTCCCAAAATAATTTGCCAAAATAATTTGCCTCCCAAAATAATTTGCCAAAATAATTTGCCTCCCAAAATAATTTGCCTCCCAAAATTATTTGCCTCCCAAAATAATTTGCCTCCCAAAATAATTTGCCTCCCAAAATAATTTGCCTCCCAAAATAATTTGCCTCCCAAAATAATTTGCCAAAATAATTTGCCTCCCAAAATAATTTGCCTCCCAAAATAATTTGCCTCCCAAAATTATTTGCCAAAATAATTTGCCTCCCAAAATAATTTGCCTCCCAAAATAATTTGCCTCCCAAAATAATTTGCCTCCCAAAATAATTTGCCAAAATAATTTGCCTCCCAAAATAATTTGCCTCCCAAAATAATTTGCCAAAATAATTTGCCTCCCAAAATAATTTGCCAAAATAATTTGCCTCCCAAAATAATTTGCCTCCCAAAATAATTTGCCAAAATAATTTGCCTCCCAAAATAATTTGCCAAAATAATTTGCCTTCCAAAATAATTTGCCTCCCAAAATCATTTGCCTGCCAAAATAATTTGCCTCCCAAAATAATTTTCCAAAATAATTTGCCTCCCAAAATAATTTGCCTCCCAAAATAATTTGCCTCCCAAAATAATTTGCCTCCCAAAATAATTTGCCAAAATAATTTGCCAAAATAATTTGCCTCCCAAAATAATTTGCCAAAATAATTTGCCTCCCAAAATAATTTGCCTCCCAAAATAATTTGCCTCCCAAAATAATTTTCCTCCCAAAATAATTTGCCTCCCAAAATAATTTGCCAAAATAATTTGCCTCCCAAAATAATTTTTGCCTCCCAAAATAATTTGCCTCCCAAAATAATTTGCCAAAATAATTTGCCTCCCAAAATAATTTGCCTCCCAAAATAATTTGCCTCCCAAAATAATAATAATCACCAATAATAATAACCAAAAGTGTCAAATAATGTTTTAGGAGCTGTTTCTCAATAACCAAAAGTGTAAAATAATGTTTTAGGATCTGTTTCTCAACAACCAAAGTGTCAAATAATGGTTAGGAGCTGTTTTTCAACAACCAAAAGTGTCAAATAATGTTTTAGGAGCTGTTTCTCACTAACCAAAAGTGTAAAATAATGTTTTAGGAGCTGTTTCTCAACAACCAAAGTGTCAAATAATGGTTAGAAGCTGTTTTTCAACAACCAAAAGTGTCAAATAATGTTTTAGGAGCTGTTTCTCAATAACCAAAAGTGTAAAATAATGTTTTAGGAGCTGTTTCTCAACAACCAAAGTGTCAAATAATGGTTAGAAGCTGTTTTTCAACAACCAAAAGTGTCAAATAATGTTTTAGGAGCTGTTTCTCAATAACCAAAAGTGTAAAATAATGTTTTAGGAGCTGTTTCTCAACAACCAAAGTGTCAAATAATGGTTAGAAGCTGTTTTTCAACAACCAAAAGTGTCAAATAATGTTTTAGGAGCTGTTTCTCAACAACCAAAGTGTCAAATAATGGTTAGAAGCTGTTTTTCAACAACCAAAAGTGTCAAATAATGTTTTAGGAGCTGTTTTTCAACAACCAAAAGTGTCAAATAATGTTTTAGGAGCTGTTTCTCACTAACCAAAAGTGTAAAATAATGTTTTAGGAGCTGTTTCTCAACAACCAAAGTGTCAAATAATGGTTAGAAGCTGTTTTTCAACAACCAAAAGTGTCAAATAATGTTTTAGGAGCTGTTTCTCAATAACCAAAAGTGTAAAATAATGTTTTAGGAGCTGTTTCTCAACAACCAAAGTGTCAAATAATGGTTAGAAGCTGTTTTTCAACAACCAAAAGTGTCAAATAATGTTTTAGGAGCTGTTTCTCAATAACCAAAAGTGTAAAATAATGTTTTAGGAGCTGTTTCTCAACAACCAAAGTGTCAAATAATGGTTAGAAGCTGTTTTTCAACAACCAAAAGTGTCAAATAATGTTTTAGGAGCTGTTTCTCAATAACAAAAAGTGTAAAATAATGTTTTAGGAGCTGTTTCTCAACAACCAAAGTGTCAAATAATGGTTAGAAGCTGTTTTTCAACAACCAAAAGTGTCAAATAATGTTTTAGGAGCTGTTTCTCACTAACCAAAAGTGTAAAATAATGTTTTAGGAGCTGTTTCTCAACAACCAAAGTGTCAAATAATGGTTAGAAGCTGTTTTTCAACAACCAAAAGTGTCAAATAATGTTTTAGGAGCTGTTTCTCAATAACCAAAAGTGTAAAATAATGTTTTAGGAGCTGTTTCTCAACAACCAAAGTGTCAAATAATGGTTAGAAGCTGTTTTTCAACAACCAAAAGTGTCAAATAATGTTTTAGGAGCTGTTTCTCAATAACCAAAAGTGTAAATAATTTAAATAATTTGCCTCCCAAAATAATTTGCCTCCCAAAATAATTTGCCTCCCAAAATAATTTGCCAAAATAATTTGCCTCCCAAAATAATTTGCCTCCCAAAATAATTTGCCTCCCAAAATAATTTGCCTCCCAAAATAATTTGCCAAAATAATTTGCCTCCTAAAATAATTTGCCAAAATAATTTGCCTCCCAAAATAATTTGCCAAAATAATTTGCCAAAATAATTTGCCTCCCAAAATAATTTGCCTCCCAAAATAATTTGCCAAAATAATTTGCCTCCCAAAATAATTTGCCAAAATAATTTGCCTCCCAAAATAATTTGCCAAAATAATTTGCCTCCCAAAATAATTTGCCTCCCAAAATAATTTGCCAAAATAATTTGCCAAAATAATTTGCCTCCCAAAATAATTTGCCAAAATAATTTGCCTCCCAAAATAATTTGCCAAAATAATTTGCCTTCCAAAATAATTTGCCTCCCAAAATCATTTGCCTGCCAAAATAATTTGCCTCCCAAAATAATTTGCCAAAATAATTTGCCTCCCAAAATAATTTGCCTCCCAAAATAATTTGCCTCCCAAAATAATTTGCCTCCCAAAATAATTTGCCAAAATAATTTGCCTCCTAAAATAATTTGCCAAAATAATTTGCCAAAATAATTTGCCTCCCAAAATAATTTGCCAAAATAATTTGCCTCCCAAAATAATTTGCCTCCCAAAATAATTTGCCTCCCAAAATAATTTTCCTCCCAAAATAATTTGCCAAAATAATTTGCCTCCCAAAATAATTTGCCAAAATAATTTGCCTCCCAAAATAATTTTTGCCTCCCAAAATAATTTGCCTCCCAAAATAATTTGCCTCCCAAAATAATTTGCCAAAATAATTTGCCTCCCAAAATAATTTGCCTCCCAAAATAATAATAATCACCAATAATAATAACCAAAAGTGTCAAATAATGTTTTAGGAGCTGTTTCTCAATAACCAAAAGTGTAAAATAATGTTTTAGGAGCTGTTTCTCAATAACCAAAAGTGTCAAATAATGGTTAGAAGCTGTTTCTCAATAACCAAAAGTGTAAATAATTTAAATAATTTGCCTCCCAAAATAATTTGCCAAAATAATTTGCCTCCCAAAATAATTTGCCAAAATAATTTGCCTCCCAAAATAATTTGCCAAAATAATTTGCCTCCCAAAATAATTTGCCTCCCAAAATAATTTGCCTCCCAAAATAATTTGCCTCCCAAAATAATTTGCCAAAATAATTTGCCTCCTAAAATAATTTGCCAAAATAATTTGCCTCCCAAAATAATTTGCCAAAATAATTTGCCTCCCAAAATAATTTGCCTCCCAAAATAATTTGCCAAAATAATTTGCCTCCCAAAATAATTTGCCAAAATAATTTGCCTCCCAAAATAATTTGCCAAAATAATTTGCCTCCCAAAATAATTTGCCTCCCAAAATAATTTGCCAAAATAATTTGCCAAAATAATTTGCCTCCCAAAATAATTTGCCAAAATAATTTGCCTCCCAAAATAATTTGCCAAAATAATTTGCCTTCCAAAATAATTTGCCTCCCAAAATCATTTGCCTGCCAAAATAATTTGCCTCCCAAAATAATTTGCCAAAATAATTTGCCTCCCAAAATAATTTGCCTCCCAAAATAATTTGCCTCCCAAAATAATTTGCCTCCCAAAATAATTTGCCTCCCAAAATAATTTGCCAAAATAATTTGCCTCCCAAAATAATTTGCCAAAATAATTTGCCTCCCAAAATAATTTTTGCCTCCCAAAATAATTTGCCTCCCAAAATAATTTGCCTCCCAAAATAATTTGCCAAAATAATTTGCCTCCCAAAATAATTTGCCTCCCAAAATAATAATAATCACCAATAATAATAACCAAAAGTGTCAAATAATGTTTTAGGAGCTGTTTCTCAATAACCAAAAGTGTAAAATAATGTTTTAGGAGCTGTTTCTCAATAACCAAAAGTGTCAAATAATGGTTAGAAGCTGTTTCTCAATAACCAAAAGTGTAAATAATTTAAATAATTTGCCTCCCAAAATAATTTGCCAAAATAATTTGCCTCCCAAAATAATTTGCCAAAATAATTTGCCTCCCAAAATAATTTGCCAAAATAATTTGCCTCCCAAAATAATTTGCCAAAATAATTTGCCTCCCAAAATAATTTGCCTCCCAAAATTATTTGCCAAAATTATTTGCCTCCCAAAATAATTTGCCTCCCAAAATAATTTGCCTCCCAAAATAATTTGCCTCCCAAAATAATTTGCCTCCCAAAATAATTTGCCAAAATAATTTGCCTCCCAAAATAATTTGCCAAAATAATTTGCCTTCCAAAATAATTTGCCTCCCAAAATCATTTGCCTGCCAAAATAATTTGCCTCCCAAAATAATTTGCCAAAATAATTTGCCTCCCAAAATAATTTGCCTCCCAAAATAATTTGCCTCCCAAAATAATTTGCCTCCCAAAATAATTTGCCAAAATAATTTGCCTCCTAAAATAATTTGCCAAAATAATTTGCCTCCCAAAATAATTTGCCAAAATAATTTGCCTCCCAAAATAATTTGCCTCCCAAAATAATTTGCCTCCCAAAATAATTTTCCTCCCAAAATAATTTGCCAAAATAATTTGCCTCCCAAAATAATTTGCCAAAATAATTTGCCTCCCAAAATAATTTTTGCCTCCCAAAATAATTTGCCTCCCAAAATAATTTGCCTCCCAAAATAATTTGCCAAAATAATTTGCCTCCCAAAATAATTTGCCTCCCAAAATAATTTGCCTCCCAAAATAATAATAATCACCAATAATAATAACCAAAAGTGTCAAATAATGTTTTAGGAGCTGTTTCTCAATAACCAAAAGTGTAAAATAATGTTTTAGGAGCTGTTTCTCAATAACCAAAAGTGTCAAATAATGGTTAGAAGCTGTTTCTCAATAACCAAAAGTGTAAATAATTTAAATAATTTGCCTCCCAAAATAATTTGCCAAAATAATTTGCCTCCCAAAATAATTTGCCAAAATAATTTGCCTCCCAAAATAATTTGCCAAAATAATTTGCCTCCCAAAATAATTTGCCTCCCAAAATAATTTGCCTCCCAAAATAATTTGCCTCCCAAAATAATTTGCCAAAATAATTTGCCTCCTAAAATAATTTGCCAAAATAATTTGCCTCCCAAAATAATTTGCCAAAATAATTTGCCAAAATAATTTGCCTCCCAAAATAATTTGCCTCCCAAAATAATTTGCCAAAATAATTTGCCTCCCAAAATAATTTGCCAAAATAATTTGCCTCCCAAAATAATTTGCCAAAATAATTTGCCTCCCAAAATAATTTGCCTCCCAAAATAATTTGCCAAAATAATTTGCCTCCCAAAATAATTTGCCAAAATAATTTGCCTCCCAAAATAATTTGCCAAAATAATTTGCCTTCCAAAATAATTTGCCTCCCAAAATCATTTGCCTGCCAAAATAATTTGCCTCCCAAAATAATTTGCCAAAATAATTTGCCTCCCAAAATAATTTGCCTCCCAAAATAATTTGCCTCCCAAAATAATTTGCCTCCCAAAATAATTTTCCTCCCAAAATAATTTGCCAAAATAATTTGCCTCCCAAAATAATTTGCCAAAATAATTTGCCTCCCAAAATAATTTTTGCCTCCCAAAATAATTTGCCTCCCAAAATAATTTGCCTCCCAAAATAATTTGCCAAAATAATTTGCCTCCCAAAATAATTTGCCTCCCAAAATAATAATAATCACCAATAATAATAACCAAAAGTGTCAAATAATGTTTTAGGAGCTGTTTCTCAATAACCAAAAGTGTAAAATAATGTTTTAGGAGCTGTTTCTCAATAACCAAAAGTGTCAAATAATGGTTAGAAGCTGTTTCTCAATAACCAAAAGTGTAAATAATTTAAATAATTTGCCTCCCAAAATAATTTGCCAAAATAATTTGCCTCCCAAAATAATTTGCCAAAATAATTTGCCTCCCAAAATAATTTGCCAAAATAATTTGCCTCCCAAAATAATTTGCCAAAATAATTTGCCTCCCAAAATAATTTGCCTCCCAAAATTATTTGCCAAAATTATTTGCCTCCCAAAATAATTTGCCTCCCAAAATAATTTGCCTCCCAAAATAATTTGCCAAAATAATTTGCCTCCCAAAATAATTTGCCTCCCAAAATAATTTGCCTCCCAAAATAATTTGCCTCCCAAAATAATTTGCCAAAATAATTTGCCTCCCAAAATAATTTGCCTCCCAAAATAATTTGCCTCCCAAAATAATTTGCCTCCCAAAATAATTTGCCAAAATAATTTGCCTTCCAAAATAATTTGCCTCCCAAAATCATTTGCCTGCCAAAATAATTTGCCAAAATAATTTGCCTCCCAAAATAATTTGCCAAAATAATTTGCCTCCCAAAATAATTTGCCTCCCAAAATAATTTGCCTCCCAAAATAATTTGCCAAAATAATTTGCCTCCTAAAATAATTTGCCAAAATAATTTGCCAAAATAATTTGCCTCCCAAAATAATTTGCCAAAATAATTTGCCTCCCAAAATAATTTGCCAAAATAATTTGCCTCCCAAAATAATTTGCCTCCCAAAATAATTTTCCTCCCAAAATAATTTGCCAAAATAATTTGCCTCCCAAAATAATTTGCCAAAATAATTTGCCTCCCAAAATAATTTTTGCCTCCCAAAATAATTTGCCTCCCAAAATAATTTGCCAAAATAATTTGCCTCCCAAAATAATTTGCCTCCCAAAATAATTTGCCTCCCAAAATAATTTTTGCCTCCCAAAATAATTTGCCTCCCAAAATAATTTGCCAAAATAATTTGCCTCCTAAAATAATTTGCCAAAATAATTTGCCAAAATAATTTGCCAAAATAATTTGCCTCCCAAAATAATTTGCCTCCCAAAATAATTTGCCAAAATAATTTGCCTCCCAAAATAATTTGCCTCCCAAAATAATTTGCCTCCCAAAATAATTTGCCTCCCAAAATAATTTGCCAAAATAATTTGCCTCCTAAAATAATTTGCCAAAATAATTTGCCAAAATAATTTGCCTCCCAAAATAATTTGCCTCCCAAAATAATTTGCCAAAATAATTTGCCTCCCAAAATAATTTGCCTCCCAAAATAATTTGCCTCCCAAAATAATTTTCCTCCCAAAATAATTTGCCAAAATAATTTGCCTCCCAAAATAATTTGCCAAAATAATTTGCCTGCCAAAATAATTTGCCTCCCAAAATAATTTGCCAAAATAATTTGCCTCCCAAAATAATTTGCCAAAATAATTTGCCTCCTAAAATAATTTGCCAAAATAATTTGCCTCCCAAAATAATTTGCCTCCCAAAATAATTTGCCTCCCAAAATAATTTGCCAAAATAATTTGCCTCCCAAAATAATTTGCCAAAATAATTTGCCAAAATAATTTGCCTCCCAAAATAATTTGCCAAAATAATTTGCCTCCCAAAATAATTTGCCTCCCAAAATAATTTGCCAAAATAATTTGCCTCCCAAAATAATTTGCCAAAATAATTTGCCTCCCAAAATAATTTGCCAAAATAATTTGCCTCCCAAAATAATTTGCCTCCCAAAATAATTTGCCAAAATAATTTGCCTCCCAAAATAATTTGCCAAAATAATTTGCCTCCCAAAATAATTTGCCAAAATAATTTGCCTCCCAAAATAATTTGCCAAAATAATTTGCCTCCCAAAATAATTTTCCTCCCAAAATAATTTGCCAAAATAATTTGCCTCCCAAAATAATTTGCCAAAATAATTTGCCTCCCAAAATAATTTGCCAAAATAATTTGCCTCCCAAAATAATTTGCCTCCCAAAATAATTTGCCTCCCAAAATAATTTGCCAAAATAATTTGCCTCCCAAAATAATTTGCCTCCCAAAATAATTTGCCTCCCAAAATAATAATAATCACCAATAATAATAACCAAAAGTGTCAAATAATGTTTTAGGAGCTGTTTCTCAATAACCAAAAGTGTAAAATAATGTTTTAGGAGCTGTTTCTCAACAACCAAAGTGTCAAATAATGGTTAGAAGCTGTTTTTCAACAACCAAAAGTGTCAAATAATGTTTTAGGAGCTGTTTCTCAATAACCAAAAGTGTAAAATAATGTTTTAGGAGCTGTTTCTCAACAACCAAAGTGTCAAATAATGGTTAGAAGCTGTTTTTCAACAACCAAAAGTGTCAAATAATGTTTTAGGAGCTGTTTCTCAATAACCAAAAGTGTAAATAATTTAAATAATTTGCCTCCCAAAATAATTTGCCAAAATAATTTGCCTCCCAAAATAATTTGCCAAAATAATTTGCCTCCCAAAATAATTTGCCAAAATAATTTGCCTCCCAAAATAATTTGCCTCCCAAAATTATTTGCCAAAATTATTTGCCTCCCAAAATAATTTGCCTCCCAAAATAATTTGCCTCCCAAAATAATTTGCCTCCCAAAATAATTTGCCTCCCAAAATAATTTGCCTCCCAAAATAATTTGCCAAAATAATTTGCCAAAATAATTTGCCTCCCAAAATAATTTGCCTCCCAAAATAATTTGCCTCCCAAAATAATTTGCCAAAATAATTTGCCAAAATAATTTGCCTCCCAAAATAATTTGCCAAAATAATTTGCCTTCCAAAATAATTTGCCTCCCAAAATCATTTGCCTGCCAAAATAATTTGCCAAAATAATTTGCCTCCCAAAATAATTTGCCAAAATAATTTGCCTCCCAAAATAATTTGCCTCCCAAAATAATTTGCCTCCCAAAATAATTTGCCAAAATAATTTGCCTCCTAAAATAATTTGCCAAAATAATTTGCCTCCCAAAATAATTTGCCTCCCAAAATAATTTGCCTCCCAAAATAATTTGCCTCCCAAAATAATTTGCCAAAATAATTTGCCTCCCAAAATAATTTTCCTCCCAAAATAATTTGCCAAAATAATTTTCCTCCCAAAATAATTTGCCAAAATAATTTGCCTCCCAAAATAATTTTTGCCTCCCAAAATAATTTGCCTCCCAAAATAATTTGCCAAAATAATTTGCCTCCCAAAATAATTTGCCTCCCAAAATAATTTGCCAAAATAATTTGCCTCCCAAAATAATTTTTGCCTCCCAAAATAATTTGCCTCCCAAAATAATTTGCCAAAATAATTTGCCTCCTAAAATAATTTGCCAAAATAATTTGCCAAAATAATTTGCCTCCCAAAATAATTTGCCTCCCAAAATAATTTGCCTCCCAAAATAATAATAATCACCAATAATAATAACCAAAAGTGTCAAATAATGTTTTAGGAGCTGTTTCTCAATAACCAAAAGTGTAAAATAATGTTTTAGGATCTGTTTCTCAACAACCAAAGTGTCAAATAATGGTTAGAAGCTGTTTTTCAACAACCAAAAGTGTCAAATAATGTTTTAGGAGCTGTTTCTCAATAACCAAAAGTGTAAAATAATGTTTTAGGAGCTGTTTCTCAACAACCAAAGTGTCAAATAATGGTTAGAAGCTGTTTTTCAACAACCAAAAGTGTCAAATAATGTTTTAGGAGCTGTTTCTCAACAACCAAAAGTGTAAAATAATGTTTTAGGAGCTGTTTCTCAACAACCAAAGTGTCAAATAATGGTTAGAAGCTGTTTTTCAACAACCAAAAGTGTCAAATAATGTTTTAGGAGCTGTTTCTCAACAACCAAAAGTGTAAAATAATGTTTTAGGAGCTGTTTCTCAACAACCAAAGTGTCAAATAATGGTTAGAAGCTGTTTTTCAACAACCAAAAGTGTCAAATAATGTTTTAGGAGCTGTTTCTCAATAACCAAAAGTGTAAAATAATGTTTTAGGAGCTGTTTCTCAACAACCAAAGTGTCAAATAATGGTTAGAAGCTGTTTTTCAACAACCAAAAGTGTCAAATAATGTTTTAGGAGCTGTTTCTCAATAACCAAAAGTGTAAATAATTTAAATAATTTGCCTCCCAAAATAATTTGCCAAAATAATTTGCCTCCCAAAATAATTTGCCAAAATAATTTGCCTCCCAAAATAATTTGCCAAAATAATTTGCCTCCCAAAATAATTTGCCTCCCAAAATTATTTGCCTCCCAAAATAATTTGCCTCCCAAAATAATTTGCCTCCCAAAATAATTTGCCTCCCAAAATAATTTGCCTCCCAAAATAATTTGCCAAAATAATTTGCCTCCCAAAATAATTTGCCTCCCAAAATAATTTGCCTCCCAAAATTATTTGCCAAAATAATTTGCCTCCCAAAATAATTTGCCTCCCAAAATAATTTGCCTCCCAAAATAATTTGCCTCCCAAAATAATTTGCCAAAATAATTTGCCTCCCAAAATAATTTGCCTCCCAAAATAATTTGCCAAAATAATTTGCCTCCCAAAATAATTTGCCAAAATAATTTGCCTCCCAAAATAATTTGCCTCCCAAAATAATTTGCCAAAATAATTTGCCAAAATAATTTGCCTCCCAAAATAATTTGCCAAAATAATTTGCCTCCCAAAATAATTTGCCAAAATAATTTGCCTTCCAAAATAATTTGCCTCCCAAAATCATTTGCCTGCCAAAATAATTTGCCTCCCAAAATAATTTGCCAAAATAATTTGCCTCCCAAAATAATTTGCCTCCCAAAATAATTTGCCTCCCAAAATAATTTGCCTCCCAAAATAATTTGCCAAAATAATTTGCCTCCTAAAATAATTTGCCAAAATAATTTGCCAAAATAATTTGCCTCCCAAAATAATTTGCCAAAATAATTTGCCTCCCAAAATAATTTGCCTCCCAAAATAATTTGCCTCCCAAAATAATTTTCCTCCCAAAATAATTTGCCAAAATAATTTGCCTCCCAAAATAATTTGCCAAAATAATTTGCCTCCCAAAATAATTTTTGCCTCCCAAAATAATTTGCCTCCCAAAATAATTAGCCAAAATAATTTGCCTCCCAAAATAATTTGCCTCCCAAAATAATTTGCCTCCCAAAATAATAATAATCACCAATAATAATAACCAAAAGTGTCAAATAATGTTTTAGGAGCTGTTTCTCAATAACCAAAAGTGTAAAATAATGTTTTAGGATCTGTTTCTCAACAACCAAAGTGTCAAATAATGGTTAGGAGCTGTTTTTCAACAACCAAAAGTGTCAAATAATGTTTTAGGAGCTGTTTCTCACTAACCAAAAGTGTAAAATAATGTTTTAGGAGCTGTTTCTCAACAACCAAAGTGTCAAATAATGGTTAGAAGCTGTTTTTCAACAACCAAAAGTGTCAAATAATGTTTTAGGAGCTGTTTCTCAATAACCAAAAGTGTAAAATAATGTTTTAGGAGCTGTTTCTCAACAACCAAAGTGTCAAATAATGGTTAGAAGCTGTTTTTCAACAACCAAAAGTGTCAAATAATGTTTTAGGAGCTGTTTCTCAATAACCAAAAGTGTAAAATAATGTTTTAGGAGCTGTTTCTCAACAACCAAAGTGTCAAATAATGGTTAGAAGCTGTTTTTCAACAACCAAAAGTGTCAAATAATGTTTTAGGAGCTGTTTCTCAATAACCAAAAGTGTAAATAATTTAAATAATTTGCCTCCCAAAATAATTTGCCAAAATAATTTGCCTCCCAAAATAATTTGCCAAAATAATTTGCCTCCCAAAATAATTTGCCTCCCAAAATAATTTGCCTCCCAAAATAATTTGCCAAAATAATTTGCCTCCCAAAATAATTTGCCTCCCAAAATAATTTGCCTCCCAAAATAATAATAATCACCAATAATAATAACCAAAAGTGTCAAATAATGTTTTAGGAGCTGTTTCTCAATAACCAAAAGTGTAAAATAATGTTTTAGGAGCTGTTTCTCAACAACCAAAGTGTCAAATAATGGTTAGAAGCTGTTTTTCAACAACCAAAAGTGTCAAATAATGTTTTAGGAGCTGTTTCTCAATAACCAAAAGTGTAAAATAATGTTTTAGGAGCTGTTTCTCAACAACCAAAGTGTCAAATAATGGTTAGAAGCTGTTTTTCAACAACCAAAAGTGTCAAATAATGTTTTAGGAGCTGTTTCTCAATAACCAAAAGTGTAAATAATTTAAATAATTTGCCTCCCAAAATAATTTGCCAAAATAATTTGCCTCCCAAAATAATTTGCCAAAATAATTTGCCTCCCAAAATAATTTGCCAAAATAATTTGCCTCCCAAAATAATTTGCCTCCCAAAATTATTTGCCAAAATTATTTGCCTCCCAAAATAATTTGCCTCCCAAAATAATTTGCCTCCCAAAATAATTTGCCAAAATAATTTGCCTCCCAAAATAATTTGCCTCCCAAAATAATTTGCCTCCCAAAATAATTTGCCAAAATAATTTGCCAAAATAATTTGCCTCCCAAAATAATTTGCCTCCCAAAATAATTTGCCTCCCAAAATAATTTGCCAAAATAATTTGCCAAAATAATTTGCCTCCCAAAATAATTTGCCAAAATAATTTGCCTTCCAAAATAATTTGCCTCCCAAAATCATTTGCCTGCCAAAATAATTTGCCAAAATAATTTGCCTCCCAAAATAATTTGCCAAAATAATTTGCCTCCCAAAATAATTTGCCTCCCAAAATAATTTGCCTCCCAAAATAATTTGCCAAAATAATTTGCCTCCTAAAATAATTTGCCAAAATAATTTGCCTCCCAAAATAATTTGCCTCCCAAAATAATTTGCCTCCCAAAATAATTTGCCTCCCAAAATAATTTGCCTCCCAAAATAATTTGCCAAAATAATTTGCCTCCCAAAATAATTTTCCTCCCAAAATAATTTGCCAAAATAATTTTCCTCCCAAAATAATTTGCCAAAATAATTTGCCTCCCAAAATAATTTTTGCCTCCCAAAATAATTTGCCTCCCAAAATAATTTGCCAAAATAATTTGCCTCCCAAAATAATTTGCCTCCCAAAATAATTTGCCAAAATAATTTGCCTCCCAAAATAATTTTTGCCTCCCAAAATAATTTGCCTCCCAAAATAATTTGCCAAAATAATTTGCCTCCTAAAATAATTTGCCAAAATAATTTGCCAAAATAATTTGCCTCCCAAAATAATTTGCCTCCCAAAATAATTTGCCTCCCAAAATAATAATAATCACCAATAATAATAACCAAAAGTGTCAAATAATGTTTTAGGAGCTGTTTCTCAATAACCAAAAGTGTAAAATAATGTTTTAGGATCTGTTTCTCAACAACCAAAGTGTCAAATAATGGTTAGAAGCTGTTTTTCAACAACCAAAAGTGTCAAATAATGTTTTAGGAGCTGTTTCTCAACAACCAAAGTGTCAAATAATGGTTAGAAGCTGTTTTTCAACAACCAAAAGTGTCAAATAATGTTTTAGGAGCTGTTTTTCAACAACCAAAAGTGTCAAATAATGTTTTAGGAGCTGTTTCTCACTAACCAAAAGTGTAAAATAATGTTTTAGGAGCTGTTTCTCAACAACCAAAGTGTCAAATAATGGTTAGAAGCTGTTTTTCAACAACCAAAAGTGTCAAATAATGTTTTAGGAGCTGTTTCTCAATAACCAAAAGTGTAAAATAATGTTTTAGGAGCTGTTTCTCAACAACCAAAGTGTCAAATAATGGTTAGAAGCTGTTTTTCAACAACCAAAAGTGTCAAATAATGTTTTAGGAGCTGTTTCTCAATAACCAAAAGTGTAAAATAATGTTTTAGGAGCTGTTTCTCAACAACCAAAGTGTCAAATAATGGTTAGAAGCTGTTTTTCAACAACCAAAAGTGTCAAATAATGTTTTAGGAGCTGTTTCTCAATAACAAAAAGTGTAAAATAATGTTTTAGGAGCTGTTTCTCAACAACCAAAGTGTCAAATAATGGTTAGAAGCTGTTTTTCAACAACCAAAAGTGTCAAATAATGTTTTAGGAGCTGTTTCTCACTAACCAAAGGTGTAAAATAATGTTTTAGGAGCTGTTTCTCAACAACCAAAGTGTCAAATAATGGTTAGAAGCTGTTTTTCAACAACCAAAAGTGTCAAATAATGTTTTAGGAGCTGTTTCTCAATAACCAAAAGTGTAAAATAATGTTTTAGGAGCTGTTTCTCAACAACCAAAGTGTCAAATAATGGTTAGAAGCTGTTTTTCAACAACCAAAAGTGTCAAATAATGTTTTAGGAGCTGTTTCTCAATAACCAAAAGTGTAAATAATTTAAATAATTTGCCTCCCAAAATAATTTGCCTCCCAAAATAATTTGCCTCCCAAAATAATTTGCCAAAATAATTTGCCTCCCAAAATAATTTGCCTCCCAAAATAATTTGCCTCCCAAAATAATTTGCCTCCCAAAATAATTTGCCAAAATAATTTGCCTCCTAAAATAATTTGCCAAAATAATTTGCCTCCCAAAATAATTTGCCAAAATAATTTGCCAAAATAATTTGCCTCCCAAAATAATTTGCCTCCCAAAATAATTTGCCAAAATAATTTGCCTCCCAAAATAATTTGCCAAAATAATTTGCCTTCCAAAATAATTTGCCTCCCAAAATAATTTGCCAAAATAATTTGCCAAAATAATTTGCCTCCCAAAATAATTTGCCAAAATAATTTGCCTCCCAAAATAATTTGCCTTCCAAAATAATTTGCCTCCCAAAATCATTTGCCTGCCAAAATAATTTGCCTCCCAAAATAATTTGCCAAAATAATTTGCCTCCCAAAATAATTTGCCTCCCAAAATAATTTGCCTCCCAAAATAATTTGCCTCCCAAAATAATTTGCCAAAATAATTTGCCTCCTAAAATAATTTGCCAAAATAATTTGCCAAAATAATTTGCCTCCCAAAATAATTTGCCAAAATAATTTGCCTCCCAAAATAATTTGCCTCCCAAAATAATTTGCCTCCCAAAATAATTTTCCTCCCAAAATAATTTGCCAAAATAATTTGCCTCCCAAAATAATTTGCCAAAATAATTTGCCTCCCAAAATAATTTTTGCCTCCCAAAATAATTTGCCTCCCAAAATAATTTGCCTCCCAAAATAATTTGCCAAAATTATTTGCCTCCCAAAATAATTTGCCTCCCAAAATAATAATAATCACCAATAATAATAACCAAAAGTGTCAAATAATGTTTTAGGAGCTGTTTCTCAATAACCAAAAGTGTAAAATAATGTTTTAGGAGCTGTTTCTCAATAACCAAAAGTGTCAAATAATGGTTAGAAGCTGTTTCTCAATAACCAAAAGTGTAAATAATTTAAATAATTTGCCTCCCAAAATAATTTGCCAAAATAATTTGCCTCCCAAAATAATTTGCCAAAATAATTTGCCTCCCAAAATAATTTGCCAAAATAATTTGCCTCCCAAAATAATTTGCCAAAATAATTTGCCTCCCAAAATAATTTGCCTCCCAAAATTATTTGCCAAAATTATTTGCCTCCCAAAATAATTTGCCTCCCAAAATAATTTGCCTCCCAAAATAATTTGCCAAAATAATTTGCCTCCCAAAATAATTTGCCTCCCAAAATAATTTGCCAAAATAATTTGCCTCCCAAAATAATTTGCCTCCCAAAATAATTTGCCTCCCAAAATAATAATAATCACCAATAATAATAACCAAAAGTGTCAAATAATGTTTTAGGAGCTGTTTCTCAATAACCAAAAGTGTAAAATAATGTTTTAGGATCTGTTTCTCAACAACCAAAGTGTCAAATAATGGTTAGGAGCTGTTTTTCAACAACCAAAAGTGTCAAATAATGTTTTAGGAGCTGTTTCTCACTAACCAAAAGTGTAAAATAATGTTTTAGGAGCTGTTTCTCAACAACCAAAGTGTCAAATAATGGTTAGAAGCTGTTTTTCAACAACCAAAAGTGTCAAATAATGTTTTAGGAGCTGTTTCTCAATAACCAAAAGTGTAAAATAATGTTTTAGGAGCTGTTTCTCAACAACCAAAGTGTCAAATAATGGTTAGAAGCTGTTTTTCAACAACCAAAAGTGTCAAATAATGTTTTAGGAGCTGTTTCTCAATAACCAAAAGTGTAAAATAATGTTTTAGGAGCTGTTTCTCAACAACCAAAGTGTCAAATAATGGTTAGAAGCTGTTTTTCAACAACCAAAAGTGTCAAATAATGTTTTAGGAGCTGTTTCTCAACAACCAAAGTGTCAAATAATGGTTAGAAGCTGTTTTTCAACAACCAAAAGTGTCAAATAATGTTTTAGGAGCTGTTTTTCAACAACCAAAAGTGTCAAATAATGTTTTAGGAGCTGTTTCTCACTAACCAAAAGTGTAAAATAATGTTTTAGGAGCTGTTTCTCAACAACCAAAGTGTCAAATAATGGTTAGAAGCTGTTTTTCAACAACCAAAAGTGTCAAATAATGTTTTAGGAGCTGTTTCTCAATAACCAAAAGTGTAAAATAATGTTTTAGGAGCTGTTTCTCAACAACCAAAGTGTCAAATAATGGTTAGAAGCTGTTTTTCAACAACCAAAAGTGTCAAATAATGTTTTAGGAGCTGTTTCTCAATAACCAAAAGTGTAAAATAATGTTTTAGGAGCTGTTTCTCAACAACCAAAGTGTCAAATAATGGTTAGAAGCTGTTTTTCAACAACCAAAAGTGTCAAATAATGTTTTAGGAGCTGTTTCTCAACAACCAAAGTGTCAAATAATGGTTAGAAGCTGTTTTTCAACAACCAAAAGTGTCAAATAATGTTTTAGGAGCTGTTTTTCAACAACCAAAAGTGTCAAATAATGTTTTAGGAGCTGTTTCTCACTAACCAAAAGTGTAAAATAATGTTTTAGGAGCTGTTTCTCAACAACCAAAGTGTCAAATAATGGTTAGAAGCTGTTTTTCAACAACCAAAAGTGTCAAATAATGTTTTAGGAGCTGTTTCTCAATAACCAAAAGTGTAAAATAATGTTTTAGGAGCTGTTTCTCAACAACCAAAGTGTCAAATAATGGTTAGAAGCTGTTTTTCAACAACCAAAAGTGTCAAATAATGTTTTAGGAGCTGTTTCTCAATAACCAAAAGTGTAAAATAATGTTTTAGGAGCTGTTTCTCAACAACCAAAGTTTCAAATAATGGTTAGAAGCTGTTTTTCAACAACCAAAAGTGTCAAATAATGTTTTAGGAGCTGTTTCTCAATAACAAAAAGTGTAAAATAATGTTTTAGGAGCTGTTTCTCAACAACCAAAGTGTCAAATAATGGTTAGAAGCTGTTTTTCAACAACCAAAAGTGTCAAATAATGTTTTAGGAGCTGTTTCTCACTAACCAAAGGTGTAAAATAATGTTTTAGGAGCTGTTTCTCAACAACCAAAGTGTCAAATAATGGTTAGAAGCTGTTTTTCAACAACCAAAAGTGTCAAATAATGTTTTAGGAGCTGTTTCTCAATAACCAAAAGTGTAAAATAATGTTTTAGGAGCTGTTTCTCAACAACCAAAGTGTCAAATAATGGTTAGAAGCTGTTTTTCAACAACCAAAAGTGTCAAATAATGTTTTAGGAGCTGTTTCTCAATAACCAAAAGTGTAAATAATTTAAATAATTTGCCTCCCAAAATAATTTGCCTCCCAAAATAATTTGCCTCCCAAAATAATTTGCCAAAATAATTTGCCTCCCAAAATAATTTGCCTCCCAAAATAATTTGCCTCCCAAAATAATTTGCCTCCCAAAATAATTTGCCAAAATAATTTGCCTCCTAAAATAATTTGCCAAAATAATTTGCCTCCCAAAATAATTTGCCAAAATAATTTGCCAAAATAATTTGCCTCCCAAAATAATTTGCCTCCCAAAATAATTTGCCAAAATAATTTGCCTCCCAAAATAATTTGCCAAAATAATTTGCCTTCCAAAATAATTTGCCTCCCAAAATAATTTGCCAAAATAATTTGCCAAAATAATTTGCCTCCCAAAATAATTTGCCAAAATAATTTGCCTCCCAAAATAATTTGCCAAAATAATTTGCCTTCCAAAATAATTTGCCTCCCAAAATCATTTGCCTGCCAAAATAATTTGCCTCCCAAAATAATTTGCCAAAATAATTTGCCTCCCAAAATAATTTGCCTCCCAAAATAATTTGCCTCCCAAAATAATTTGCCAAAATAATTTGCCTCCTAAAATAATTTGCCAAAATAATTTGCCAAAATAATTTGCCTCCCAAAATAATTTGCCAAAATAATTTGCCTCCCAAAATAATTTGCCTCCCAAAATAATTTGCCTCCCAAAATAATTTTCCTCCCAAAATAATTTGCCAAAATAATTTGCCTCCCAAAATAATTTGCCAAAATAATTTGCCTCCCAAAATAATTTTTGCCTCCCAAAATAATTTGCCTCCCAAAATAATTTGCCTCCCAAAATAATTTGCCAAAATTATTTGCCTCCCAAAATAATTTGCCTCCCAAAATAATAATAATCACCAATAATAATAACCAAAAGTGTCAAATAATGTTTTAGGAGCTGTTTCTCAATAACCAAAAGTGTAAAATAATGTTTTAGGAGCTGTTTCTCAATAACCAAAAGTGTCAAATAATGGTTAGAAGCTGTTTCTCAATAACCAAAAGTGTAAATAATTTAAATAATTTGCCTCCCAAAATAATTTGCCAAAATAATTTGCCTCCCAAAATAATTTGCCAAAATAATTTGCCTCCCAAAATAATTTGCCAAAATAATTTGCCTCCCAAAATAATTTGCCAAAATAATTTGCCTCCCAAAATTATTTGCCTCCCAAAATTATTTGCCAAAATTATTTGCCTCCCAAAATAATTTGCCTCCCAAAATAATTTGCCTCCCAAAATAATTTGCCAAAATAATTTGCCTCCCAAAATAATTTGCCTCCCAAAATAATTTGCCTCCCAAAATAATTTGCCTCCCAAAATAATTTGCCTCCCAAAATAATTTGCCAAAATAATTTGCCTCCCAAAATAATTTGCCTCCCAAAATAATTTGCCTCCCAAAATAATTTGCCAAAATAATTTGCCTCCCAAAATAATTTGCCAAAATAATTTGCCTTCCAAAATAATTTGCCTCCCAAAATCATTTGCCTGCCAAAATAATTTGCCAAAATAATTTGCCTCCCAAAATAATTTGCCAAAATAATTTGCCTCCCAAAATAATTTGCCTCCCAAAATAATTTGCCTCCCAAAATAATTTGCCTCCCAAAATAATTTGCCTCCCAAAATAATTTGCCTCCTAAAATAATTTGCCAAAATAATTTGCCAAAATAATTTGCCTCCCAAAATAATTTGCCAAAATAATTTGCCTCCCAAAATAATTTGCCAAAATAATTTGCCTCCCAAAATAATTTGCCTCCCAAAATAATTTTCCTCCCAAAATAATTTGCCAAAATAATTTGCCTCCCAAAATAATTTGCCAAAATAATTTGCCTCCCAAAATAATTTTTGCCTCCCAAAATAATTTGCCTCCCAAAATAATTTGCCAAAATAATTTGCCTCCCAAAATAATTTGCCTCCCAAAATAATTTGCCTCCCAAAATAATTTTTGCCTCCCAAAATAATTTGCCTCCCAAAATAATTTGCCAAAATAATTTGCCTCCTAAAATAATTTGCCAAAATAATTTGCCAAAATAATTTGCCAAAATAATTTGCCTCCCAAAATAATTTGCCTCCCAAAATAATTTGCCAAAATAATTTGCCTCCCAAAATAATTTGCCTCCCAAAATAATTTGCCTCCCAAAATAATTTGCCTCCCAAAATAATTTGCCAAAATAATTTGCCTCCTAAAATAATTTGCCAAAATAATTTGCCAAAATAATTTGCCTCCCAAAATAATTTGCCTCCCAAAATAATTTGCCTCCCAAAATAATTTGCCAAAATAATTTGCCTCCCAAAATAATTTGCCAAAATAATTTGCCTCCCAAAATAATTTGCCTCCCAAAATAATTTTCCTCCCAAAATAATTTGCCAAAATAATTTGCCTCCCAAAATAATTTGCCAAAATAATTTGCCTCCCAAAATAATTTTTGCCTCCCAAAATAATTTGCCAAAATAATTTGCCTCCCAAAATAATTTGCCTCCCAAAATAATTTGCCAAAATAATTTGCCTCCCAAAATAATTTGCCTCCCAAAATAATTTGCCTCCTAAAATAATTTGCCAAAATAATTTGCCTCCCAAAATAATTTGCCTCCCAAAATAATTTGCCAAAATAATTTGCCTCCCAAAATAATTTGCCAAAATAATTTGCCAAAATAATTTGCCTCCCAAAATAATTTGCCAAAATAATTTGCCTCCCAAAATAATTTGCCTCCCAAAATAATTTGCCAAAATAATTTGCCTCCCAAAATAATTTGCCAAAATAATTTGCCTCCCAAAATAATTTGCCAAAATAATTTGCCAAAATAATTTGCCTCCCAAAATAATTTGCCTCCCAAAATAATTTGCCAAAATAATTTGCCTCCCAAAATAATTTGCCAAAATAATTTGCCTCCCAAAATAATTTGCCAAAATAATTTGCCTCCCAAAATAATTTGCCAAAATAATTTGCCTCCCAAAATAATTTTCCTCCCAAAATAATTTGCCAAAATAATTTGCCTCCCAAAATAATTTGCCAAAATAATTTGCCTCCCAAAATAATTTGCCAAAATAATTTGCCTCCCAAAATAATTTGCCTCCCAAAATAATTTGCCTCCCAAAATAATTTGCCAAAATAATTTGCCTCCCAAAATAATTTGCCTCCCAAAATAATTTGCCTCCCAAAATAATTTGCCTCCCAAAATAATAATAATCACCAATAATAATAACCAAAAGTGTCAAATAATGTTTTAGGAGCTGTTTCTCAATAACCAAAAGTGTAAAATAATGTTTTAGGAGCTGTTTCTCAACAACCAAAGTGTCAAATAATGGTTAGAAGCTGTTTTTCAACAACCAAAAGTGTCAAATAATGTTTTAGGAGCTGTTTCTCAATAACCAAAAGTGTAAAATAATGTTTTAGGAGCTGTTTCTCAACAACCAAAGTGTCAAATAATGGTTAGAAGCTGTTTTTCAACAACCAAAAGTGTCAAATAATGTTTTAGGAGCTGTTTCTCAATAACCAAAAGTGTAAATAATTTAAATAATTTGCCTCCCAAAATAATTTGCCTCCCAAAATAATTTGCCTCCCAAAATAATTTGCCTCCCAAAATAATAATAATCACCAATAATAATAACCAAAAGTGTCAAATAATGTTTTAGGAGCTGTTTCTCAATAACCAAAAGTGTAAAATAATGTTTTAGGATCTGTTTCTCAACAACCAAAGTGTCAAATAATGGTTAGAAGCTGTTTTTCAACAACCAAAAGTGTCAAATAATGTTTTAGGAGCTGTTTCTCACTAACCAAAAGTGTAAAATAATGTTTTAGGAGCTGTTTCTCAACAACCAAAGTGTCAAATAATGGTTAGAAGCTGTTTTTCAACAACCAAAAGTGTCAAATAATGTTTTAGGAGCTGTTTCTCAATAACCAAAAGTGTAAAATAATGTTTTAGGAGCTGTTTCTCAACAACCAAAGTGTCAAATAATGGTTAGAAGCTGTTTTTCAACAACCAAAAGTGTCAAATAATGTTTTAGGAGCTGTTTCTCAATAACAAAAAGTGTAAAATAATGTTTTAGGAGCTGTTTCTCAACAACCAAAGTGTCAAATAATGGTTAGAAGCTGTTTTTCAACAACCAAAAGTGTCAAATAATGTTTTAGGAGCTGTTTCTCAATAACCAAAAGTGTAAAATAATGTTTTAGGAGCTGTTTCTCAACAACCAAAGTGTCAAATAATGGTTAGAAGCTGTTTTTCAACAACCAAAAGTGTCAAATAATGTTTTAGGAGCTGTTTCTCAATAACAAAAAGTGTAAAATAATGTTTTAGGAGCTGTTTCTCAACAACCAAAGTGTCAAATAATGGTTAGAAGCTGTTTTTCAACAACCAAAAGTGTCAAATAATGTTTTAGGAGCTGTTTCTCACTAACCAAAAGTGTAAAATAATGTTTTAGGAGCTGTTTCTCAACAACCAAAGTGTCAAATAATGGTTAGAAGCTGTTTTTCAACAACCAAAAGTGTCAAATAATGTTTTAGGAGCTGTTTCTCAATAACCAAAAGTGTAAAATAATGTTTTAGGAGCTGTTTCTCAACAACCAAAGTGTCAAATAATGGTTAGAAGCTGTTTTTCAACAACCAAAAGTGTCAAATAATGTTTTAGGAGCTGTTTCTCAATAACCAAAAGTGTAAATAATTTAAATAATTTGCCTCCCAAAATAATTTGCCTCCCAAAATAATTTGCCTCCCAAAATAATTTGCCTCCCAAAATAATTTGCCAAAATAATTTGCCTCCCAAAATAATTTGCCTCCCAAAATAATTTGCCTCCCAAAATAATTTGCCTCCTAAAATAATTTGCCAAAATAATTTGCCTCCCAAAATAATTTGCCAAAATAATTTGCCAAAATAATTTGCCTCCCAAAATAATTTGCCTCCCAAAATAATTTGCCAAAATAATTTGCCTCCCAAAATAATTTGCCAAAATAATTTGCCTCCCAAAATAATTTGCCAAAATAATTTGCCTCCCAAAATAATTTTCCTCCCAAAATAATTTTCCTCCCAAAATAATTTGCCAAAATAATTTGCCTCCCAAAATAATTTGCCAAAATAATTTGCCTCCCAAAATAATTTGCCTCCCAAAATAATTTGCCTCCCAAAATAATTTGCCTCCCAAAATAATTTGCCAAAATAATTTGCCTCCCAAAATAATTTGCCTCCCAAAATAATTTGCCTCCCAAAATAATTTGCCTCCCAAAATAATAATAATCACCAATAATAATAACCAAAAGTGTCAAATAATGTTTTAGGAGCTGTTTCTCAATAACCAAAAGTGTAAAATAATGTTTTAGGAGCTGTTTCTCAACAACCAAAGTGTCAAATAATGGTTAGAAGCTGTTTTTCAACAACCAAAAGTGTCAAATAATGTTTTAGGAGCTGTTTCTCAACAACCAAAGTGTCAAATAATGGTTAGAAGCTGTTTTTCAACAACCAAAAGTGTCAAATAATGTTTTAGGAGCTGTTTTTCAACAACCAAAAGTGTCAAATAATGTTTTAGGAGCTGTTTCTCACTAACCAAAAGTGTAAAATAATGTTTTAGGAGCTGTTTCTCAACAACCAAAGTGTCAAATAATGGTTAGAAGCTGTTTTTCAACAACCAAAAGTGTCAAATAATGTTTTAGGAGCTGTTTCTTAATAACCAAAAGTGTAAAATAATGTTTTAGGAGCTGTTTCTCAACAACCAAAGTGTCAAATAATGGTTAGAAGCTGTTTTTCAACAACCAAAAGTGTCAAATAATGTTTTAGGAGCTGTTTCTCAATAACCAAAAGTGTAAAATAATGTTTTAGGAGCTGTTTCTCAACAACCAAAGTGTCAAATAATGGTTAGAAGCTGTTTTTCAACAACCAAAAGTGTCAAATAATGTTTTAGGAGCTGTTTCTCAATAACAAAAAGTGTAAAATAATGTTTTAGGAGCTGTTTCTCAACAACCAAAGTGTCAAATAATGGTTAGAAGCTGTTTTTCAACAACCAAAAGTGTCAAATAATGTTTTAGGAGCTGTTTCTCACTAACCAAAAGTGTAAAATAATGTTTTAGGAGCTGTTTCTCAACAACCAAAGTGTCAAATAATGGTTAGAAGCTGTTTTTCAACAACCAAAAGTGTCAAATAATGTTTTAGGAGCTGTTTCTCAATAACCAAAAGTGTAAAATAATGTTTTAGGAGCTGTTTCTCAACAACCAAAGTGTCAAATAATGGTTAGAAGCTGTTTTTCAACAACCAAAAGTGTCAAATAATGTTTTAGGAGCTGTTTCTCAATAACCAAAAGTGTAAATAATTTAAATAATTTGCCTCCCAAAATAATTTGCCTCCCAAAATAATTTGCCTCCCAAAATAATTTGCCAAAATAATTTGCCTCCCAAAATAATTTGCCTCCCAAAATAATTTGCCTCCCAAAATAATTTGCCTCCCAAAATAATTTGCCAAAATAATTTGCCTCCTAAAATAATTTGCCAAAATAATTTGCCTCCCAAAATAATTTGCCAAAATAATTTGCCAAAATAATTTGCCTCCCAAAATAATTTGCCTCCCAAAATAATTTGCCAAAATAATTTGCCTCCCAAAATAATTTGCCAAAATAATTTGCCTCCCAAAATAATTTGCCAAAATAATTTGCCTCCCAAAATAATTTTCCTCCCAAAATAATTTGCCAAAATAATTTGCCTCCCAAAATAATTTGCCTCCCAAAATAATTTGCCAAAATAATTTGCCTCCCAAAATAATTTGCCAAAATAATTTGCCTCCCAAAATAATTTGCCAAAATAATTTGCCTCCCAAAATAATTTGCCTCCCAAAATAATTTGCCTCCCAAAATAATAATAATCACCAATAATAATAACCAAAAGTGTCAAATAATGTTTTAGGAGCTGTTTCTCAATAACCAAAAGTGTAAAATAATGTTTTAGGATCTGTTTCTCAACAACCAAAGTGTCAAATAATGGTTAGAAGCTGTTTTTCAACAACCAAAAGTGTCAAATAATGTTTTAGGAGCTGTTTCTCAATAACCAAAAGTGTAAAATAATGTTTTAGGAGCTGTTTCTCAACAACCAAAGTGTCAAATAATGGTTAGAAGCTGTTTTTCAACAACCAAAAGTGTCAAATAATGTTTTAGGAGCTGTTTCTCAACAACCAAAAGTGTAAAATAATGTTTTAGGAGCTGTTTCTCAACAACCAAAGTGTCAAATAATGGTTAGAAGCTGTTTTTCAACAACCAAAAGTGTCAAATAATGTTTTAGGAGCTGTTTCTCAACAACCAAAAGTGTAAAATAATGTTTTAGGAGCTGTTTCTCAACAACCAAAGTGTCAAATAATGGTTAGAAGCTGTTTTTCAACAACCAAAAGTGTCAAATAATGTTTTAGGAGCTGTTTCTCAATAACCAAAAGTGTAAAATAATGTTTTAGGAGCTGTTTCTCAACAACCAAAGTGTCAAATAATGGTTAGAAGCTGTTTTTCAACAACCAAAAGTGTCAAATAATGTTTTAGGAGCTGTTTCTCAATAACCAAAAGTGTAAATAATTTAAATAATTTGCCTCCCAAAATAATTTGCCAAAATAATTTGCCTCCCAAAATAATTTGCCAAAATAATTTGCCTCCCAAAATAATTTGCCAAAATAATTTGCCTCCCAAAATAATTTGCCAAAATAATTTGCCTCCCAAAATAATTTGCCTCCCAAAATTATTTGCCAAAATTATTTGCCTCCCAAAATAATTTGCCTCCCAAAATAATTTGCCTCCCAAAATAATTTGCCTCCCAAAATAATTTGCCTCCCAAAATAATTTGCCAAAATAATTTGCCAAAATAATTTGCCTCCCAAAATAATTTGCCTCCCAAAATAATTTGCCAAAATAATTTGCCAAAATAATTTGCCTCCCAAAATAATTTGCCAAAATAATTTGCCTTCCAAAATAATTTGCCTCCCAAAATCATTTGCCTGCCAAAATCATTTGCCAAAATAATTTGCCTCCCAAAATAATTTGCCAAAATAATTTGCCTCCCAAAATAATTTGCCTCCCAAAATAATTTGCCAAAATAATTTGCCTCCCAAAATAATTTGCCAAAATAATTTGCCTCCCAAAATAATTTGCCAAAATAATTTGCCTCCCAAAATAATTTGCCTCCCAAAATTATTTGCCAAAATTATTTGCCTCCCAAAATAATTTGCCTCCCAAAATAATTTGCCTCCCAAAATAATTTGCCAAAATAATTTGCCTCCCAAAATAATTTGCCTCCCAAAATAATTTGCCAAAATAATTTGCCTCCCAAAATAATTTGCCTCCCAAAATAATTTGCCAAAATAATTTGCCAAAATAATTTGCCAAAATAATTTGCCTCCCAAAATAATTTGCCAAAATAATTTGCCTTCCAAAATAATTTGCCTCCCAAAATCATTTGTCTGCCAAAATCATTTGCCAAAATAATTTGCCTCCCAAAATAATTTGCCAAAATAATTTGCCTCCCAAAATAATTTGCCTCCCAAAATAATTTGCCAAAATAATTTGCCTCCTAAAATAATTTGCCAAAATAATTTGCCTCCCAAAATAATTTGCCAAAATAATTTGCCTCCCAAAATAATTTGCCTCCCAAAATAATTTGCCTCCCAAAATAATTTGCCTCCCAAAATAATTTGCCTCCCAAAATAATTAGCCAAAATAATTTGCCTCCCAAAATAATTTTCCTCCCAAAATAATTTGCCAAAATAATTTGCCAAAATAATTTGCCTCCCAAAATAATTTTTGCCTCCCAAAATAATTTGCCTCCCAAAATAATTTGCCAAAATAATTTGCCTCCCAAAATAATTTGCCTCCCAAAATAATAATAATCACCAATAATAATAACCAAAAGTGTCAAATAATGTTTTAGGAGCTGTTTCTCAATAACCAAAAGTGTAAAATAATGTTTTAGGATCTGTTTCTCAACAACCAAAGTGTCAAATAATGGTTAGAAGCTGTTTTTCAACAACCAAAAGTGTCAAATAATGTTTTAGGAGCTGTTTCTCACTAACCAAAAGTGTAAAATAATGTTTTAGGAGCTGTTTCTCAACAACCAAAGTGTCAAATAATGGTTAGAAGCTGTTTTTCAACAACCAAAAGTGTCAAATAATGTTTTAGGAGCTGTTTCTCAATAACCAAAAGTGTAAAATAATGTTTTAGGAGCTGTTTCTCAACAACCAAAGTGTCAAATAATGGTTAGAAGCTGTTTTTCAACAACCAAAAGTGTCAAATAATGTTTTAGGAGCTGTTTCTCAACAACCAAAGTGTCAAATAATGGTTAGAAGCTGTTTTTCAACAACCAAAAGTGTCAAATAATGTTTTAGGAGCTGTTTCTCACTAACCAAAAGTGTAAAATAATGTTTTAGGAGCTGTTTCTCAACAACCAAAGTGTCAAATAATGGTTAGAAGCTGTTTTTCAACAACCAAAAGTGTCAAATAATGTTTTAGGAGCTGTTTCTCAATAACCAAAAGTGTAAAATAATGTTTTAGGAGCTGTTTCTCAACAACCAAAGTGTCAAATAATGGTTAGAAGCTGTTTTTCAACAACCAAAAGTGTCAAATAATGTTTTAGGAGCTGTTTCTCAACAACCAAAGTGTCAAATAATGGTTAGAAGCTGTTTTTCAACAACCAAAAGTGTCAAATAATGTTTTAGGAGCTGTTTCTCAACAACCAAAAGTGTGAAATAATGTTTTAGGAGCTGTTTCTCAACAACCAAAGTGTCAAATAATGGTTAGAAGCTGTTTTTCAACAACCAAAAGTGTCAAATAATGTTTTAGGAGCTGTTTCTCAATAACCAAAAGTGTAAAATAATGTTTTAGGAGCTGTTTCTCAACAACCAAAGTGTCAAATAATGGTTAGAAGCTGTTTTTCAACAACCAAAAGTGTCAAATAATGTTTTAGGAGCTGTTTCTCACTAACCAAAAGTGTAAAATAATGTTTTAGGAGCTGTTTCTCAACAACCAAAGTGTCAAATAATGGTTAGAAGCTGTTTTTCAACAACCAAAAGTGTCAAATAATGTTTTAGGAGCTGTTTCTCAATAACCAAAAGTGTAAAATAATGTTTTAGGAGCTGTTTCTCAACAACCAAAGTGTCAAATAATGGTTAGAAGCTGTTTTTCAACAACCAAAATTGTCAAATAATGTTTTAGGAGCTGTTTCTCAACAACCAAAAGTGTCAAATAATGTTTTATGAGCTGTTTCTCAACAACCAAAGTGTCAAATAATGGTTAGAAGCTGTTTTTCAACAACCAAAAGTGTCAAATAATGTTTTAGGAGCTGTTTCTCAATAACCAAAAGTGTAAAATAATGTTTTAGGAGCTGTTTCTCAACAACCAAAGTGTCAAATAATGGTTAGAAGCTGTTTTTCAACAACCAAAAGTGTCAAATAATGTTTTAGGAGCTGTTTCTCAACAACCAAAAGTGTAAAATAATGTTTCAGGAGCTGTTTCTCAACAACCAAAGTGTCAAATAATGGTTAGAAGCTGTTTTTCAACAACCAAAAGTGTCAAATAATGTTTTAGGAGCTGTTTCTCAATAACCAAAAGTGTAAAATAATGTTTTAGGAGCTGTTTCTCAACAACCAAAGTGTCAAATAATGGTTAGAAGCTGTTTTTCAACAACCAAAAGTGTCAAATAATGTTTTAGGAGCTGTTTCTCAATAACCAAAAGTGTAAAATAATGTTTTAGGAGCTGTTTCTCAACAACCAAAGTGTCAAATAATGGTTAGAAGCTGTTTTTCAACAACCAAAATTGTCAAATAATGGTTAGAAGCTGTTTTTCAACAACCAAAAGTGTCAAATAATGTTTTAGGAGCTGTTTCTCAACAACCAAAGTGTCAAATAATGGTTAGACGCTGTTTTTCAACAACCAAAAGTGTCAAATAATGTTTTAGGAGCTGTTTCTCAACAACCAAAGTGTCAAATAATGGTTAGAAGCTGTTTTTCAACAACCAAAAGTGTCAAATAATGTTTTAGGAGCTGTTTCTCAACAACCAAAAGTGTCAAATAATGGTAGAAGCTGTTTTTCAACAACCAAAAGTGTCAAATAATGTTTTAGGAGCTGTTTCTCAACAACCAAAAGTGTCAAATAATGTTTTAGGAGCTGTTTCTCAACAACCAAAAGTGTCAAATAATGTTTTAGGAGCTGTTTCTCAACAACCAAAGTGTCAAATAATGGTTAGAAGCTGTTTTTGAAAAAAATGAAAAAAACGATGGGTTATAGCCCATGATTTTAAAAAATTTGAACAAAAAGTTAGCCTCGTTTCTCATCATTTTGGACCGTGGGCTGTAGCCCATATCGTACGGCATACTATGGCACGCCGTTTTTCATAATTTTTGAGGATTTGAAAAAAATGAAAAAATAAAAAAACGATGGGTTATAGCCCATGTTTTTTGAAATTTTGAAAAAAAAAGTTAGCCTCGTTTCTCATCATTTTGGACCGTGGGCTATAGCCCATATCGTACGGCAAACTATGGCACGCCGTTTCTCATCATTTTTGAGGATTTGAAAAAAATGAAAAAAACGATGGGTTATAGCCCATGTTTTTTGAAATTTTGGAAAAAAAAGTTAGCCTCGTTTCTCATCATTTTGGACCGTGGGCTATAGCCCATATCGTACGGCATACTATGGCACGCCGTTTTTCATCATTTTTGAGGATTTGAAAAAAATGAAAAAATGAAAAAAACGATGGGTTATAGCCCATGTTTTTTGAAATTTTGAAAAAAAAGTTAGCCTCGTTTCTCATCATTTTTGACCGTGGGCTATAGCCCATATCGTACGGCATACTATGGCACGCCGTTTTTCATCATTTTTGAGGATTTGAAAAAAATGAAAAAATAAAAAAAACGATGGGTTATATCCCATGTTTTTTGAAATTTTGGAAAAAAAGGTTAGCCTCGTTTCTCATCATTTTGGACCGTGGGCTATAGCCCATATCGTACGGCATACTATGGCACGCCGTTTTTCATCATTTTTGAGGATTTGAAAAAAATTAAAAAATGAAAAAAACGATGGGTTATAGCCCATGTTTTTTGAAAATTTGAAAAAAAAAGTTAGCCTCGTTTCTCATCATTTTGGACCGTGGGCTATAGCCCATATCGTACGGCATACTATGGCACGCCGTTTTTCATCATTTTTGAGGATTTGGAAAAAATGAAAAAAACGATGGGTTATAGTCCATGTTTTTTGAAATTTTGAAAAAAAAGTTAGCCTCGTTTCTCATCATTTTTGACCGTGGGCTATAGCCCATATCGTACAGCATACTATGGCACGCCGTTTTTCATCATTTTTGAGGATTTAAAAAAAATGAAAAAAACGATGGGTTATAGCCCATGTTTTTTGAAAATTTGAAAAAAAAAGTTAGCGTCGTTTCTCATCATTTTGGACCGTGGGCTATAGCCCATATCGTACGGCATACTATGGCACGCCGTTTTTCATCATTTTTGAGGATTTGAAAAAAATGAAAAAATGAAAAAAACGATGGGTTATAGCCCATGTTTTTTGAAATTTTGAAAAAAAAAAGTTAGCCTCGTTTCTCATCATTTTGGACCGTGGGCTATAGCCCATATCGTACGGCATACTATGGCACGCCGTTTATCATCATTTTTGAGGATTTGAAAAAAATGAAAAAAACGATGGGTTATAGTCCATGTTTTTTGAAATTTTGAAAAAAAAGTTAGCCTCGTTTCTCATCATTTTTGACCGTGGGCTATAGCCCATATCGTACAGCATACTATGGCACGCCGTTTTTCATCATTTTTGAGGATTTGAAAAAAATGAAAAAAAATAAAAAAAAAACGATAAGTTATAGCCCATGTTTTTTGAAAATTTGAAAAAAAAAGTTAGCGTCGTTTCTCATCATTTTGGACCGTGGGCTATAGCCGATATCGTACGGCATACTATAGCGCGCCGTTTTTCATCATTTTTGAGGATTTGAAAAAAATGAAAAAATGAAAAAAACTATGGGTTATAGCCCATGTTTTTTGAAATTTTGAAAATAAAAGTTATCCTCGTTTCTCATCATTTTGGACCATGGGCTATAGCCCATATCGTACGGCATACTATAGCACATACGGCATACTATAGCACGCCGTTTTTCATCATTTTTGAGGATTTGAAAAATAATTAAAAAAATTAAAATACGATGGGTTATAGCCCATGTTTTTTGAAATTTTGGAAGAAAATCCAGGCCCATGAATTAGAGGATAAAGCTCACATGTTACCCTGTTACATAATCGGATTATGAGTATATATTTATGAAATGAATAACATGGTTTGTTTTGTGTCATCTAACTTTATGCATTCGTGTAAGATAAAAATGCAAACTTACTCGTATAGGTCCCTGACCTTGTATGTTACTTCAGGTTGGTTCTGTTCTGGCAGACGTGCAGCGCTTGCGTGGGAACCTGCCGTGGGAACTACTGGATAGTTTCATGAGGTGGTTGTTACAGAATAGCTACTCTAGCTTGAGATTGGTTGTGAGAGTCATTATTCAATCTTCCCTCTTTGTTATTTTTCATGAAGTGATTCGTTAGTATGCCCAGTTTGCAGGTTGTATTATCTCGCTATGAGATTTGTTCCGATAACTTAACCTAACTGCGATATATGGTTGAATGGCAAGTATTATGTAGAACTTCACTATAGAGTGCAGGGGGCGTCTTGATAGGCGTGCTCTAGTTGCGGCTAACTCTGAGTGTTGTACAGAGTGCAGGGGGTGTCTTGATAGGCGTGCTCCTCACTAGAGTATAGTTGCGGCTAACTCTGAATGTTGTTCAAGTTGTTCAAAAAAACGATGGGTTATAGCCCATGTTTTTTGAAATTTTGAAAAAAAAAGTTATCCTCGTTTCTCATCATTTTGGACCATGGGCTATAGCCCATATCGTACGGCATACTATAGCGCGCCGTTTTTCATCATTTTTGATGATTTGACAAAAATGAAAAAATGAAAAAAACGATGGGTTATAGCCCATGTTTTTTGAAATTTTGAAAAAAAAGTTAGCCTCGTTTCTCATCATTTTTGACCGTGGGCTATAGCCCATATCGTACGGCATACTATGGCACGCCGTTTTTCATCATTTTTGAGGATTTGAAAAAAATGAAAAAATAAAAAAAACGATGGGTTATATCCCATGTTTTTTGAAATTTTGGAAAAAAAAGTTAGCCTCGTTTCTCATCATTTTGGACCGTGGGCTATAGCCCATATCGTACGGCATACTATGGCACGCCGTTTATCATCATTTTTGAGGATTTGAAAAAAATTAAAAAATGAAAAAAACGATGGGTTATAGCCCATGTTTTTTGAAAATTTGAAAAAAAAAGTTAGCCTCGTTTCTCATCATTTTGGACCGTGGGCTATAGCCCATATCGTACGGCATACTATGGCACGCCGTTTTTCATCATTTTTGAGGATTTGAAAAAAATGAAAAAATGAAAAAAACGATGGGTTATAGTCCATGTTTTTTGAAATTTTGAAAAAAAAGTTAGCCTCGTTTCTCATCATTTTTGACCGTGGGCTATAGCCCATATCGTACAGCATACTATGGCACGCCGTTTTTCATCATTTTTGAGGATTTGAAAAAAATGGAAAAAAATAAAAAAAACGATGGGTTATAGCCCATGTTTTTTGAAAATTTGAAAAAAAAAGTTAGCGTCGTTTCTCATCATTTTGGACCGTGGGCTATAGCCCATATCGTACGGCATACTATGGCACGCCGTTTTTCATCATTTTTGAGGATTTGAAAAAAATGAAAAAATGAAAAAAACGATGGGTTATAGCCCATGTTTTTTGAAATTTTGAAAAAAAAAGTTAGCCTCGTTTCTCATCATTTTGGACCGTGGGCTATAGCCCATATCGTACGGCATACTATGGCACGCCGTTTATCATCATTTTTGAGGATTTGAAAAAAATGAAAAAAACGATGGGTTATAGTCCATGTTTTTTGAAATTTTGAAAAAAAAGTTAGCCTCGTTTCTCATCATTTTTGACCGTGGGCTATAGCCCATATCGTACAGCATACTATGGCACGCCGTTTTTCATCATTTTTGAGGATTTGAAAAAAATGAAAAAAAATAAAAAAAACGATGGGTTATAGCCCATGTTTTTTGAAAATTTGAAAAAAAAAGTTAGCGTCGTATCTCATCATTTTGGACCGTGGGCTATAGCCCATATCGTACGGCATACTATGGCACGCCGTTTTTCATCATTTTTGAGGATTTGAAAAAAATGAAAAAATAAAAAAAACGATGGGTTATAGCCCATGTTTTTTGAAATTTTGAAAAAAAAGTTAGCCTCGTTTCTCATCATTTTGGACCGTGGGCTATAGCCCATATCGTACGGCAAACTATGGCACGCCGTTTTTCATCATTTTTGAGGATTTGAAAAAAAATTAAAATACGATGGGTTATAGCCCATGTTTTTTGGAAAAAAATCCAGGCCCATGAATTAGAGGATAAAGCTCACATGTTACCCTGTTACATAATCAGATTATGAGTATATATTTATGAAATGAATAACATGGTTTGTTTTGTGTCATCTAACTTTATGCATTCCTTGTATGTTACTTCAGGTTGGTTCTGTTCTGGCAGACGTGCAGCGCTTGCGTGGGAACCTGCCGTGGGAACGACTGGATAGTTTCATGAGGTGGTTGTTACAGAATAGCTACTCTAGCTTGAGATTGGTTGTGAGAGTCATTATTCAATCTTCCCTCTTTGTTATTTTTCATGAAGTGATTCGTTAGTATGCCCAGTTTGCAGGTTGTATTATCTCGCTATGAGATTTGTTCCGATAACTTAACCTAACTGCGATATATGGTTGAATGGTAAGTATAATGTAGAACTTCACTATAGAGTGCAGGGGGCGTCTTGATAGGCGTGCTCCTCACTAGAGTATAGTTGCGGCTAACTCTGAGTGTTGTACAGAGTGCAGGGGGTGTCTTGATAGGCGTGCTCCTCACTAGAGTATAGTTGCGGCTAACTCTGAATGTTGTTCAAGTTGTTCAAAAAAACGATGGGTTATAGCCCATGTTTTTTGAAATTTTGAAAAAAAAGTTATCCTCGTTTCTCATCATTTTGGACCATGGGCTATAGCCCATATCGTACGGCATACTATAGCGCGCCGTTTTTCATCATTTTTGATGATTTGACAAAAATGAAAAAATGAAAAAAACGATGGGTTATAGCCCATGTTTTTTGAAAATTTAAAAAAAAATGTTATCCTCGTTTCTCATCATTTTGGACCATCGGCTATAGCCGATATCGTACGGCATACTATAGCGCGCCGTTTTTCATCATTTTTGACGATTTGACAAAAATGACAAAATGAAAAAAACGATGGGTTATAGCCCATGTTTTTTGAAATTTTGAAAATAAAAGTTATCCTCGTTTCTCATCATTTTGGACCATGGGCTATAGCCCATATCGTACGGCATACTATAGCACATACGGCATACTATAGCACGCCGTTTTTCATCATTTTTGAGGATTTGAAAAATAATTAAAAAAGTTAAAATACGATGGGTTATAGCCCATGTTTTTTGAAATTTTGGAAGAAAATCCAGGCCCATGAATTAGAGGATAAAGCTCACATGTTACCCTGTTACATAATCGGATTATGAGTATATATTTATGAAATGAATAACATGGTTTGTTTTGTGTCATCTAACTTTATGCATTCGTGTAAGATAAAAATGCAAACTTACTCGTATAGGTCCCTGACCTTGTATGTTACTTCAGGTTGGTTCTGTTCTGGCAGACGTGCAGCGCTTGCGTGGGAACCTGCCGTGGGAACTACTGGATAGTTTCATGAGGTGGTTGTTACAGAATAGCTACTCTAGCTTGAGATTGGTTGTGAGAGTCATTATTCAATCTTCCCTCTTTGTTATTTTTCATGAAGTGATTCGTTAGTATGCCCAGTTTGCAGGTTGTATTATCTCGCTATGAGATTTGTTCCGATAACTTAACCTAACTGCGATATATGGTTGAATGGTAAGTATAATGTAGAACTTCACTATAGAGTGCAGGGGGCGTCTTGATAGGCGTGCTCCTCACTAGAGTATAGTTGCGGCTAACTCTGAGTGTTGTGCAGGGGGTGTCTTGATAGGCGTGCTCCTCACTAGAGTATAGTTGCGGCTAACTCTGAATGTTGTTCAAGTTGTTCAAAAAAACGATGGGTTATAGCCCATGTTTTTTGAAATTTTGAAAAAAAAGTTATCCTCGTTTCTCATCATTTTGGACCATGGGCTATAGCCCATATCGTACGGCATACTATAGCGCGCCGTTTTTCATCATTTTTGATGATTTGACAAAAATGAAAAAAACGATGGGTTATAGCCCATGTTTTTTGAAAATTTAAAAAAAAATGTTATCCTCGTTTCTCATCATTTTGGACCATCGGCTATAGCCGATATCGTACGGCATACTATGGCACGCCGTTTTTCATCATTTTTGAGGATTTGAAAAAAATGACGAAATGACAAAAACGATGGGTTATAGCCCATGTTTTTTGAAATTTTGAAAAAGAAGTTAGCCTCGTTTCTCATCATTTTGGACCGTGGGCTATAGCCCATATCGTACGGCATACTATAGTGCGCCGTTTTTCATCATTTTTGAGGATTTGAAAAAAATGACGAAATGACAAAAACGATGGGTTATAGCCCATGTTTTTTGAAAATTTGAAAAAAAAAGTTAGCGTCGTTTCTCATCATTTTGGACCGTGGGCTATAGCCCATATCGTACGGCATACTATGGCACGCCGTTTTTCATCATTTTTGAGGATTTGAAAAAAATGAAAAAATGAAAAAAACGATGGGTTATAGCCCATGTTTTTTGAAATTTTGAAAAAAAAAGTTAGCCTCGTTTCTCATCATTTTGGACCGTGGGCTATAGCCCATATCGTACGGCATACTATGGCACGCCGTTTATCATCATTTTTGAGGATTTGAAAAAAATGAAAAAAACGATGGGTTATAGTCCATGTTTTTTGAAATTTTGAAAAAAAAGTTAGCCTCGTTTCTCATCATTTTTGACCGTGGGCTATAGCCCATATCGTACAGCATACTATGGCACGCCGTTTTTCATCATTTTTGAGGATTTGAAAAAAATGAAAAAAAATAAAAAAAACGATGGGTTATAGCCCATGTTTTTTGAAAATTTGAAAAAAAAAGTTAGCGTCGTATCTCATCATTTTGGACCGTGGGCTATAGCCCATATCGTACGGCATACTATGGCACGCCGTTTTTCATCATTTTTGAGGATTTGAAAAAAATGAAAAAATAAAAAAAACGATGGGTTATAGCCCATGTTTTTTGAAATTTTGAAAAAAAAGTTAGCCTCGTTTCTCATCATTTTGGACCGTGGGCTATAGCCCATATCGTACGGCAAACTATGGCACGCCGTTTTTCATCATTTTTGAGGATTTGAAAAAAAATTAAAATACGATGGGTTATAGCCCATGTTTTTTGGAAAAAAATCCAGGCCCATGAATTAGAGGATAAAGCTCACATGTTACCCTGTTACATAATCAGATTATGAGTATATATTTATGAAATGAATAACATGGTTTGTTTTGTGTCATCTAACTTTATGCATTCCTTGTATGTTACTTCAGGTTGGTTCTGTTCTGGCAGACGTGCAGCGCTTGCGTGGGAACCTGCCGTGGGAACGACTGGATAGTTTCATGAGGTGGTTGTTACAGAATAGCTACTCTAGCTTGAGATTGGTTGTGAGAGTCATTATTCAATCTTCCCTCTTTGTTATTTTTCATGAAGTGATTCGTTAGTATGCCCAGTTTGCAGGTTGTATTATCTCGCTATGAGATTTGTTCCGATAACTTAACCTAACTGCGATATATGGTTGAATGGTAAGTATAATGTAGAACTTCACTATAGAGTGCAGGGGGCGTCTTGATAGGCGTGCTCCTCACTAGAGTATAGTTGCGGCTAACTCTGAGTGTTGTACAGAGTGCAGGGGGTGTCTTGATAGGCGTGCTCCTCACTAGAGTATAGTTGCGGCTAACTCTGAATGTTGTTCAAGTTGTTCAAAAAAACGATGGGTTATAGCCCATGTTTTTTGAAATTTTGAAAAAAAAGTTATCCTCGTTTCTCATCATTTTGGACCATGGGCTATAGCCCATATCGTACGGCATACTATAGCGCGCCGTTTTTCATCATTTTTGATGATTTGACAAAAATGAAAAAATGAAAAAAACGATGGGTTATAGCCCATGTTTTTTGAAAATTTAAAAAAAAATGTTATCCTCGTTTCTCATCATTTTGGACCATCGGCTATAGCCGATATCGTACGGCATACTATAGCGCGCCGTTTTTCATCATTTTTGACGATTTGACAAAAATGACAAAATGAAAAAAACGATGGGTTATAGCCCATGTTTTTTGAAATTTTGAAAATAAAAGTTATCCTCGTTTCTCATCATTTTGGACCATGGGCTATAGCCCATATCGTACGGCATACTATAGCACATACGGCATACTATAGCACGCCGTTTTTCATCATTTTTGAGGATTTGAAAAATAATTAAAAAAGTTAAAATACGATGGGTTATAGCCCATGTTTTTTGAAATTTTGGAAGAAAATCCAGGCCCATGAATTAGAGGATAAAGCTCACATGTTACCCTGTTACATAATCGGATTATGAGTATATATTTATGAAATGAATAACATGGTTTGTTTTGTGTCATCTAACTTTATGCATTCGTGTAAGATAAAAATGCAAACTTACTCGTATAGGTCCCTGACCTTGTATGTTACTTCAGGTTGGTTCTGTTCTGGCAGACGTGCAGCGCTTGCGTGGGAACCTGCCGTGGGAACTACTGGATAGTTTCATGAGGTGGTTGTTACAGAATAGCTACTCTAGCTTGAGATTGGTTGTGAGAGTCATTATTCAATCTTCCCTCTTTGTTATTTTTCATGAAGTGATTCGTTAGTATGCCCAGTTTGCAGGTTGTATTATCTCGCTATGAGATTTGTTCCGATAACTTAACCTAACTGCGATATATGGTTGAATGGTAAGTATAATGTAGAACTTCACTATAGAGTGCAGGGGGCGTCTTGATAGGCGTGCTCCTCACTAGAGTATAGTTGCGGCTAACTCTGAGTGTTGTGCAGGGGGTGTCTTGATAGGCGTGCTCCTCACTAGAGTATAGTTGCGGCTAACTCTGAATGTTGTTCAAGTTGTTCAAAAAAACGATGGGTTATAGCCCATGTTTTTTGAAATTTTGAAAAAAAAGTTATCCTCGTTTCTCATCATTTTGGACCATGGGCTATAGCCCATATCGTACGGCATACTATAGCGCGCCGTTTTTCATCATTTTTGATGATTTGACAAAAATGAAAAAAACGATGGGTTATAGCCCATGTTTTTTGAAAATTTAAAAAAAAATGTTATCCTCGTTTCTCATCATTTTGGACCATCGGCTATAGCCGATATCGTACGGCATACTATGGCACGCCGTTTTTCATCATTTTTGAGGATTTGAAAAAAATGACGAAATGACAAAAACGATGGGTTATAGCCCATGTTTTTTGAAATTTTGAAAAAGAAGTTAGCCTCGTTTCTCATCATTTTGGACCGTGGGCTATAGCCCATATCGTACGGCATACTATAGTGCGCCGTTTTTCATCATTTTTGAGGATTTGAAAAAAATGACGAAATGACAAAAACGATGGGTTATAGCCCATGTTTTTTGAAATTTTGAAAAAAAAAGTTAGCCTCGTTTCTCATCATTTTGGACCGTGGGCTATAGCCCATATCGTACGGCATACTATAGCGCGCCGTTTTTCATCATTTTTGAGGATTTGAAAAAAATGACGAAATGACAAAAACGATGGGTTATAGCCCATGTTTTTGAAATTTTGAAAAAGAAAGTTAGCCTCGTTTCTCATCATTTTGGACCGTGGGCTATAGCCCATATCGTACGGCATACTATAGCGCGCCGTTTTTCATCATTTTTGAGGATTTGAAAAAAATGACGAAATGACAAAAACGATGGGTTATAGCCCATGTTTTTTGAAATTTTGAAAAAAAAAGTTAGCCTCGTTTCTCATCATTTTGGACCGTGGGCTATAGCCCATATCGTACGGCATACTATAGCGCGCCGTTTTTCATCATTTTTGAGGATTTGAAAAAAATGACGAAATGACAAAAACGATGGGTTATAGCCCATGTTTTTTGAAATTTTGAAAAAAAAAGTTAGCCTCGTTTCTCATCATTTTGGACCATGGGCTATAGCCCATGTCGTACGGCATACTATAGCGCGCCGTTTTTCATCATTTTTGAGGATTTGAAAAAAATGACGAAATGACAAAAACGATGGGTTATAGCCCATGTTTTTTGAAATTTTGAAAAAAAAAGTTAGCCTCGTTTCTCATCATTTTGGACCGTGGGCTGTAGCCCATATCGTACGGCATACTATAGCGCGCCGTTTTTCATCATTTTTGAGGATTTGAAAAAAATGACGAAATGACAAAAACGATGGGTTATAGCCCATGTTTTTTGAAATTTTGAAAAAAAAAGTTAGCCTCGTTTCTCATCATTTTGGACCGTGGGCTGTAGCCCATATCGTACGGCATACTATAGCGCGCCGTTTTTCATCATTTTTGAGGATTTGAAAAAAATGACGAAATGACAAAAACGATGGGTTATAGCCCATGTTTTTTGAAAATTTGAAAAAAAAAGTTAGCCTCGTTTCTCATCATTTTGGACCGTGGGCTATAGCCCATATCGTACGGCATACTATAGCGCGCCGTTTTTCATCATTTTTGAGGATTTGAAAAAAATGACGAAATGACAAAAACGATGGGTTATAGCCCATGTTTTTTGAAATTTTGAAAAAATAAGTTAGCCTCGTTTCTCATCATTTTGGACCGTGGGCTATAGCCCATATCGTACGGCATACTATAGCGCGCCGTTTTTCATCATTTTTGAGGATTTGAAAAAAATGACGAAATGACAAAAACGATGGGTTATAGCCCATGTTTTTTGAAATTTTGAAAAAAAAAGTTAGCCTCGTTTCTCATCATTTTGGACCATGGGCTATAGCCCATGTCGTACGGCATACTATAGCGCGCCGTTTTTCATCATTTTTGAGGATTTGAAAAAAATGACGAAATGACAAAAACGATGGGTTATAGCCCATGTTTTTTGAAATTTTGAAAAAAAAAGTTAGCCTCGTTTCTCATCATTTTGGACCGTGGGCTGTAGCCCATATCGTACGGCATACTATAGCGCGCCGTTTTTCATCATTTTTGAGGATTTGAAAAAAATGACGAAATGACAAAAACGATGGGTTATAGCCCATGTTTTTTGAAATTTTGAAAAAAAAAGTTAGCCTTGTTTCTCATCATTTTGGACCGTGGGCTATAGCCCATATCGTACGGCATACTATAGCGCGCCGTTTTTCATCATTTTTGAGGATTTGAAAAAAATGACGAAATGACAAAAACGATGGGTTATAGCCCATGTTTTTTGAAATTTTGAAAAAAAATAGTTAGCCTCGTTTCTCATCATTTTGGACCGTGGGCTATAGCCCATATCGTACGGCATACTATAGCGCGCCGTTTTTCATCATTTTTGAGGATTTGAAAAAAATGACGAAATGACAAAAACGATGGGTTATAGCCCATGTTTTTTGAAATTTTGAAAAAAAAAGTTAGCCTCGTTTCTCATCATTTTGGACCATGGGCTATAGCCCATATCGTACGGCATACTATAGCGCGCCGTTTTTCATCATTTTTGAGGATTTGAAAAAAATGACGAAATGACAAAAACGATGGGTTATAGCCCATGTTTTTTGAAATTTTGAAAAAAACAGTTAGCCTCGTTTCTCATCATTTTGGACCATGGGCTATAGCCCATATCGTACGGCATACTATAGCGCGCCGTTTTTCATCATTTTTGAGGATTTGAAAAAAATGACGAAATGACAAAAACGATGGGTTATAGCCCATGTTTTTTGAAATTTTGAAAAAAAAAGTTAGCCTCGTTTCTCATCATTTTGGACCGTGGGCTGTAGCCCATATCGTACGGCATACTATAGCGCGCCGTTTTTCATCATTTTTGAGGATTTGAAAAAAATGACGAAATGACAAAAACGATGGGTTATAGCCCATGTTTTTGGAAATTTTGAAAAAAAAAGTTAGCCTCGTTTCTCATCATTTTGGACCGTGGGCTATAGCCCATATCATACGGCATACTATAGCGCGCCGTTTTTCATCATTTTTGAGGATTTGAAAAAAATGACGAAATGACAAAAACGATGGGTTATAGCCCATGTTTTTTGAAATTTTGAAAAACAAAGTTAGCCTCGTTTCTCATCATTTTGGACCATAGGCTATAGCCCATATCGTACGGCATACTATAGCGCGCCGTTTTTCATCATTTTTGAGGATTTGAAAAAAATGACGAAATGACAAAAACGATGGGTTATAGCCCATGTTTTTTGAAATTTTGAAAAAAAAGTTAGCCTCGTTTCTCATCATTTTGGACCGTGGGCTATAGCCCATATCGTACGGCATACTATAGCGCGCCGTTTTTCATCATTTTTGAGGATTTGAAAAAAATGACGAAATGACAAAAACGATGGGTTATAGCCCATGTTTTTTTAAATTTTGAAAAAAAATGTTAGCCTCGTTTCTCATCATTTTGACCATGGGCTATAGCGCGCCGTTTTTCATCATTTTTGAGGATTTGAAAAAAATGACGAAATGACAAAAACGATGGGTTATAGCCCATGTTTTTTGAAATTTTGAAAAAAAAAGTTAGCCTCGTTTCTCATCATTTTGGACCATGGGCTATAGCCCATATCGTACGGCATACTATAGCGCGCCGTTTTTCATCATTTTTGAGGATTTGAAAAAAATGACGAAATGACAAAAACGATGGGTTATAGCCCATGTTTTTTGAAATTTTGAAAAAAAAAGTTAGCCTTGTTTCTCATCATTTTGGACCGTGGCAGACATGCAAAAGTGTAGCTTTTCGGCGAAAATCGCCGTTTTTATCCCAAATATAGGACCTGTGTGATTCATGCAAATCCGTTAAAAAAATGTTTGGGGGGGGTGAGGGGGTCTGTGAAGCCCGAGCTCGCTGCCCGGAGAATTATCTGACAGACTACTCTCGTGAGTCACTAATGATTCTGAGCGATATTTCTGCTTGCATCTGGGCGGCATGATGTGCGCAGCCGCTGGTCGCTCCGCGGAAAAAAAACCTGTTTGTGTGGACTCGGCATGAATTTTGACACACTGTCTGTGACTCGCCAGTCGCCAGTCGATTGAGGCAGCGGTGGCCGAGTGGATTGCGGAGCGGTCTAGATACCGGAAGGTCGCCAGTTCGAATCAGCGATCCGACACGTTAAAATTACCACCGTTGAAGTGCCCTTGGACAAGGCATTGAACCTCTACCATGAAATGCTCCATGTGGGCCTTGCTGTAAACAAGTATCTGATGCTTAGTCGAGTTACCCTTGGTAAACATGATTTACCAGAACGCATTTCTTCTTCTTCTTCTCATCCATTAGTTTAGCTGCTACAGTTAGCATTAGCAACGTTAGCACTTTGCGTTATACTGTCTGTGGTGTGGACGCGCCGGCGTCAGTTTCTCTCGCTGTGTGTGTGTGTGTGTGTGTCTGTCTGTGTGCTCGTGTGTGTGCATGCATGCGTATGAGTAAATAAATAAAGCACGCGCGCGCGCGCGTGTGTGTGTGTGTGTGTGTGTGTGTGTGTGTGTGTGTGCGTGCGTGCGTGCGTGCGTGCCAGGGCTTATACTAAATGGATATATTAAAAACGAAAACATGCAGCTCAACTGTTGAATAAGGAGAGGATGTTACTCTACATGTCTTAAATTGACTAAGGCTAAAATAATGAAGTAAACTGACCCTGTTGACTAAACCATCCCAAAACATTTTATTTGTATTATAATTCATTATTTTGCCAGTGAATATAATTTTCTATTTTACATGATGTGAAGAGTGTAACTGTAAGGGATTTTGAGATGGGAGTGTGAGTGCTGGACCAGTTTCTTTCTTTAAATCACACCTGTGTGAAGTGACCCTTATCATCATACATCATCCATTCATTGTCATTTTTGTGACAATGAATGTGTAGGATTGTGTAGGACAAAAATAGCCGATATATGACAATTCATTCATTGTCAATGGCATTTAGGACACAAATCTACTGAATATAGGAGGGGCTAGTGCTCCTCGAGGGGCTAGTGCTCCTGTTGGAGTAAATTAATTGTTCTATGACTATCAGGACATGAATGTTAACATCTTGCTCAATACTGACTAGATTTGTACTGATTTAGTAAATAATCATCTGTCATTTTTGAGTGGTGCAGCCACTCAACCACACTATAGACAGCTACAGTATGTGTCCCTGTGTCTGTCCCTGGCTGGGTCCCTGTGTCCCTGGCGGTGTCCCTGTGTCACTGGGTCTGTTCCTGGCTGTGTGCCTGTGTCACTGGGTCTGTCCCTGGCTGTGTCACTGTGTCATTGGGTCTGTCCCTGGCTGTCCCTGTGTCACTAGGTCTGTCCCTGGCTGTCCCTGTGTCACTAGGTCTGTCCCTGGCTGTCCCTGTGTCACTGGGTCTGTCCCTGGCTGTCCCTGGCTGTGTCCCTGGCTGTGTCCCTGTGTCACTGGGTCTGTCCCTGGCTGTGTCCCTGGCTGTGTCCCTGTGTCACTGGGTCTGTCCCTGGCTGTCCCTGTGTCACTGGGTCTGTCCCTCGCTGTCCCTGTGTCACTGGGTCTGTCCCTGGCTGTGTCCCTGTGTCACTGGGTCTGTCCCTGGCTGTCCCTGGCTGTGTCCCTGGCTGTGTCCCTGTGTCACTGGGTCTGTCCCTGGCTGTCCCTGTGTCACTGGGTCTGTCCCTGGCTGTGTCCCTGTGTCACTGGGTCTGTCCCTGGCTGTCCCTGGCTGTGTCCCTGGCTGTGTCCCTGTGTCACTGGGTCTGTCCCTGGCTGTCCCTGTGTCACTGGGTCTGTCCCTGGCTGTCCCTGTGTCACTGGGTCTGTCCCTGGATGTGTCCCTGGCTGTGTCACTGGGTCTGTCCCTGGCTGTCCCTGTGTCACTGGGTCTGTCCCTGGCTGTCCCTGTGTCACTGGGTCTGTCCCTGGATGTGTCCCTGGCTGTGTCCCTGTGTCACTGGGTCTGTCCCTGGCTGTCCCTGTGTCACTGGGTCTGTCCCTGGCTGCCCCTGTGTCACTGGGTCTGTCCCTGGCTGTGTCCCTGGGTCCCTGGCTGTGTCCGAGCACGAAACATAGCGTTATAGCATTTGTTCACCACCAAGTGTCACTGTTGCACAGCCTAACACACAGACACACAGGCCGGGAGGAGGGCTAGTACAGTGTAGTATATACTGTCCCCCATGACACCCCCCCCCCCCCCCCAAAGTGGGTTTAGTACCGATAAACGCTTAAAAGATTTGCGCCGCGGTTTTGCCCGCGGCACAGCGTTGGCCCCGCACACTGTCACCTTTTTCACCTTGGGCCTGTTTGCATGCCTGCGTGGGCTATAGCCCATATCGTACGGCATACTATAGCGCGCCGTTTTTCATCATTTTTGAGGATTTGAAAAAAATGACGAAATGACAAAAACGATGGGTTATAGCCCATGTTTTTTGAAATTTTGAAAAAAAATAGTTAGCCTCGTTTCTCATCATTTTGGACCGTGGGCTATAGCCCATATCGTACGGCATACTATAGCGCGCCGTTTTTCATCATTTTTGAGGATTTGAAAAAAATGACGAAATGACAAAAACGATGGGTTATAGCCCATGTTTTTTGAAATTTTGAAAAAAAAAGTTAGCCTCGTTTCTCATCATTTTGGACCATGGGCTATAGCCCATATCGTACGGCATACTATAGCGCGCCGTTTTTCATCATTTTTGAGGATTTGAAAAAAATGACGAAATGACAAAAACGATGGGTTATAGCCCATGTTTTTTGAAATTTTGAAAAAAACAGTTAGCCTCGTTTCTCATCATTTTGGACCATGGGCTATAGCCCATATCGTACGGCATACTATAGCGCGCCGTTTTTCATCATTTTTGAGGATTTGAAAAAAATGACGAAATGACAAAAACGATGGGTTATAGCCCATGTTTTTTGAAATTTTGAAAAAAAAAGTTAGCCTCGTTTCTCATCATTTTGGACCGTGGGCTGTAGCCCATATCGTACGGCATACTATAGCGCGCCGTTTTTCATCATTTTTGAGGATTTGAAAAAAATGACGAAATGACAAAAACGATGGGTTATAGCCCATGTTTTTGGAAATTTTGAAAAAAAAAGTTAGCCTCGTTTCTCATCATTTTGGACCGTGGGCTATAGCCCATATCATACGGCATACTATAGCGCGCCGTTTTTCATCATTTTTGAGGATTTGAAAAAAATGACGAAATGACAAAAACGATGGGTTATAGCCCATGTTTTTTGAAATTTTGAAAAACAAAGTTAGCCTCGTTTCTCATCATTTTGGACCATAGGCTATAGCCCATATCGTACGGCATACTATAGCGCGCCGTTTTTCATCATTTTTGAGGATTTGAAAAAAATGACGAAATGACAAAAACGATGGGTTATAGCCCATGTTTTTTGAAATTTTGAAAAAAAAGTTAGCCTCGTTTCTCATCATTTTGGACCGTGGGCTATAGCCCATATCGTACGGCATACTATAGCGCGCCGTTTTTCATCATTTTTGAGGATTTGAAAAAAATGACGAAATGACAAAAACGATGGGTTATAGCCCATGTTTTTTTAAATTTTGAAAAAAAATGTTAGCCTCGTTTCTCATCATTTTGACCATGGGCTATAGCGCGCCGTTTTTCATCATTTTTGAGGATTTGAAAAAAATGACGAAATGACAAAAACGATGGGTTATAGCCCATGTTTTTTGAAATTTTGAAAAAAAAAGTTAGCCTCGTTTCTCATCATTTTGGACCATGGGCTATAGCCCATATCGTACGGCATACTATAGCGCGCCGTTTTTCATCATTTTTGAGGATTTGAAAAAAATGACGAAATGACAAAAACGATGGGTTATAGCCCATGTTTTTTGAATTTTGAAAAAAAAGTTAGCCTCGTTTCTCATCATTTTGGACCGTGGGCTATAGCCCATATCGTACGGCATACTATAGCGCGCCGTTTTTCATCATTTTTGAGGATTTGAAAAAAATGACGAAATGACAAAAACGATGGGTTATAGCCCATGTTTTTTGAAAATTTGAAAAAAAAAGTTAGCCTCGTTTCTCATCATTTTGGACCGTGGGCTATAGCCCATATCGTACGGCATACTATAGCGCGCCGTTTTTCATCATTTTTGAGGATTTGAAAAAAATGACGAAATGACAAAAACGATGGGTTATAGCCCATGTTTTTTGAAATTTTGAAAAAAAAAGTTAGCCTCGTTTCTCATCATTTTGGACCGTGGGCTATAGCCCATATCGTACGGCATACTATAGCGCGCCGTTTTTCATCATTTTTGAGGATTTGAAAAAAATGACGAAATGACAAAAACGATGGGTTATAGCCCATGTTTTTTGAAATTTTGAAAAAAAAAGTTAGCCTCGTTTCTCATCATTTTGGACCATGGGCTATAGCCCATATCGTACGGCATACTATAGCGCGCCGTTTTTCATCATTTTTGAGGATTTGAAAAAAATGACGAAATGACAAAAACGATGGGTTATAGCCCATGTTTTTTGAAATTTTGAAAAAAAATAGTTAGCCTCGTTTCTCATCATTTTGGACCGTGGGCTATAGCCCATATCGTACGGCATACTATAGCGCGCCGTTTTTCATCATTTTTGAGGATTTGAAAAAAATGACGAAATGACAAAAACGATGGGTTATAGCCCATGTTTTTTGAAATTTTGAAAAAAAAAGTTAGCCTCGTTTCTCATCATTTTGGACCGTGGGCTATAGCCCATATCGTACGGCATACTATAGCGCGCCGTTTTTCATCATTTTTGAGGATTTGAAAAAAATGACGAAATGACAAAAACGATGGGTTATAGCCCATGTTTTTTGAAATTTTGAAAAAAAAAGTTAGCCTCGTTTCTCATCATTTTGGACCATGGGCTATAGCCCATGTCGTACGGCATACTATAGCGCGCCGTTTTTCATCATTTTTGAGGATTTGAAAAAAATGACGAAATGACAAAAACGATGGGTTATAGCCCATGTTTTTTGAAATTTTGAAAAAAAAAGTTAGCCTCGTTTCTCATCATTTTGGACCGTGGGCTGTAGCCCATATCGTACGGCATACTATAGCGCGCCGTTTTTCATCATTTTTGAGGATTTGAAAAAAATGACGAAATGACAAAAACGATGGGTTATAGCCCATGTTTTTTGAAATTTTGAAAAAAAAAGTTAGCCTTGTTTCTCATCATTTTGGACCGTGGGCTATAGCCCATATCGTACGGCATACTATAGCGCGCCGTTTTTCATCATTTTTGAGGATTTGAAAAAAATGACGAAATGACAAAAACGATGGGTTATAGCCCATGTTTTTTGAAATTTTGAAAAAAAATAGTTAGCCTCGTTTCTCATCATTTTGGACCGTGGGCTATAGCCCATATCGTACGGCATACTATAGCGCGCCGTTTTTCATCATTTTTGAGGATTTGAAAAAAATGACGAAATGACAAAAACGATGGGTTATAGCCCATGTTTTTTGAAATTTTGAAAAAAAAAGTTAGCCTCGTTTCTCATCATTTTGGACCATGGGCTATAGCCCATATCGTACGGCATACTATAGCGCGCCGTTTTTCATCATTTTTGAGGATTTGAAAAAAATGACGAAATGACAAAAACGATGGGTTATAGCCCATGTTTTTTGAAATTTTGAAAAAAACAGTTAGCCTCGTTTCTCATCATTTTGGACCATGGGCTATAGCCCATATCGTACGGCATACTATAGCGCGCCGTTTTTCATCATTTTTGAGGATTTGAAAAAAATGACGAAATGACAAAAACGATGGGTTATAGCCCATGTTTTTTGAAATTTTGAAAAAAAAAGTTAGCCTCGTTTCTCATCATTTTGGACCGTGGGCTGTAGCCCATATCGTACGGCATACTATAGCGCGCCGTTTTTCATCATTTTTGAGGATTTGAAAAAAATGACGAAATGACAAAAACGATGGGTTATATCCCATGTTTTTGGAAATTTTGAAAAAAAAAGTTAGCCTCGTTTCTCATCATTTTGGACCGTGGGCTATAGCCCATATCATACGGCATACTATAGCGCGCCGTTTTTCATCATTTTTGAGGATTTGAAAAAAATGACGAAATGACAAAAACGATGGGTTATAGCCCATGTTTTTTGAAATTTTGAAAAACAAAGTTAGCCTCGTTTCTCATCATTTTGGACCATAGGCTATAGCCCATATCGTACGGCATACTATAGCGCGCCGTTTTTCATCATTTTTGAGGATTTGAAAAAAATGACGAAATGACAAAAACGATGGGTTATAGCCCATGTTTTTTGAAATTTTGAAAAAAAAGTTAGCCTCGTTTCTCATCATTTTGGACCGTGGGCTATAGCCCATATCGTACGGCATACTATAGCGCGCCGTTTTTCATCATTTTTGAGGATTTGAAAAAAATGACGAAATGACAAAAACGATGGGTTATAGCCCATGTTTTTTGAAATTTTGAAAAAAAATGTTAGCCTCGTTTCTCATCATTTTGACCATGGGCTATAGCGCGCCGTTTTTCATCATTTTTGAGGATTTGAAAAAAATGACGAAATGACAAAAACGATGGGTTATAGCCCATGTTTTTTGAAATTTTGAAAAAAAAAGTTAGCCTCGTTTCTCATCATTTTGGACCATGGGCTATAGCCCATATCGTACGGCATACTATAGCGCGCCGTTTTTCATCATTTTTGAGGATTTGAAAAAAATGACGAAATGACAAAAACGATGGGTTATAGCCCATGTTTTTTGAAATTTTGAAAAAAAAAGTTAGCCTTGTTTCTCATCATTTTGGACCGTGGGCTATAGCCCATATCGTACGGCATACTATAGCGCGCCGTTTTTCATCATTTTTGAGGATTTGAAAAAAATGACGAAATGACAAAAACGATGGGTTATAGCCCATGTTTTTTGAAATTTTGAAAAAAAATAGTTAGCCTCGTTTCTCATCATTTTGGACCGTGGGCTATAGCCCATATCGTACGGCATACTATAGCGCGCCGTTTTTCATCATTTTTGAGGATTTGAAAAAAATGACGAAATGACAAAAACGATGGGTTATAGCCCATGTTTTTTGAAATTTTGAAAAAAAAAGTTAGCCTCGTTTCTCATCATTTTGGACCATGGGCTATAGCCCATATCGTACGGCATACTATAGCGCGCCGTTTTTCATCATTTTTGAGGATTTGAAAAAAATGACGAAATGACAAAAACGATGGGTTATAGCCCATGTTTTTTGAAATTTTGAAAAAAACAGTTAGCCTCGTTTCTCATCATTTTGGACCATGGGCTATAGCCCATATCGTACGGCATACTATAGCGCGCCGTTTTTCATCATTTTTGAGGATTTGAAAAAAATGACGAAATGACAAAAACGATGGGTTATAGCCCATGTTTTTTGAAATTTTGAAAAAAAAAGTTAGCCTCGTTTCTCATCATTTTGGACCGTGGGCTGTAGCCCATATCGTACGGCATACTATAGCGCGCCGTTTTTCATCATTTTTGAGGATTTGAAAAAAATGACGAAATGACAAAAACGATGGGTTATAGCCCATGTTTTTGGAAATTTTGAAAAAAAAAGTTAGCCTCGTTTCTCATCATTTTGGACCGTGGGCTATAGCCCATATCATACGGCATACTATAGCGCGCCGTTTTTCATCATTTTTGAGGATTTGAAAAAAATGACGAAATGACAAAAACGATGGGTTATAGCCCATGTTTTTTGAAATTTTGAAAAACAAAGTTAGCCTCGTTTCTCATCATTTTGGACCATAGGCTATAGCCCATATCGTACGGCATACTATAGCGCGCCGTTTTTCATCATTTTTGAGGATTTGAAAAAAATGACGAAATGACAAAAACGATGGGTTATAGCCCATGTTTTTTGAAATTTTGAAAAAAAAGTTAGCCTCGTTTCTCATCATTTTGGACCGTGGGCTATAGCCCATATCGTACGGCATACTATAGCGCGCCGTTTTTCATCATTTTTGAGGATTTGAAAAAAATGACGAAATGACAAAAACGATGGGTTATAGCCCATGTTTTTTTAAATTTTGAAAAAAAATGTTAGCCTCGTTTCTCATCATTTTGACCATGGGCTATAGCGCGCCGTTTTTCATCATTTTTGAGGATTTGAAAAAAATGACGAAATGACAAAAACGATGGGTTATAGCCCATGTTTTTTGAATTTTGAAAAAAAAGTTAGCCTCGTTTCTCATCATTTTGGACCGTGGGCTATAGCCCATATCGTACGGCATACTATAGCGCGCCGTTTTTCATCATTTTTGAGGATTTGAAAAAAATGACGAAATGACAAAAACGATTGGTTATAGCCCATGTTTTTTGAAATTTTGAAAAAAAAAGTTAGCCTCGTTTCTCATCATTTTGGACCGTGGGCTATAGCCCATATCGTACGGCATACTATAGCGCGCCGTTTTTCATCATTTTTGAGGATTTGAAAAAAATGACGAAATGACAAAAACGATGGGTTATAGCCCATGTTTTTTGAAATTTTGGAAAAAAAAGTTAGCCTCGTTTCTCATCATTTTGGACCGTGGGCTATAGCCCATATCGTACGGCATACTATAGCGCGCCGTTTTTCATCATTTTTGAGGATTTGAAAAAAATGACGAAATGACAAAAACGATGGGTTATAGCCCATGTTTTTTGAAAATTTGAAAAAAAAAGTTAGCCTCGTTTCTCATCATTTTGGACCGTGGGCTATAGCCCATATCGTACGGCATACACCCTACACACGCACATGCGCACATGCGTATGCACACCTGAACCTGTAAATTAACAACACAAAAACTTAGGCACTGGTGTCGGACTTCTGGTTTACCGGAACGGGGTTCAACTCCCTGCAGTGCCCTGCTCAATGTGTTGTATTTACGGGAAAAATTCAGTGTTGCGGAGGATGAGAAATTGCGGAAATGGAAATTACGGAAATTGCGGAAATGGAAATTACGGAAATTGCGTAATTGCGGAAATGGAAATTGCGGAAATTGCGGAAATGGTAATTGCGGAAATTGCGGAATTGCGGAAATGGTGGATAACTTTTTTTTCCAAAATTGCGGAATTGCGGAAAATTGGGAAATTGCGGAAATGGTAATTGAGGAAATTGCGGAAATTACGGATAACTTTTTTTTCCAAAATTGCGGAATTGCGGAAATTGCGGAAATGGTAATTGCGGAAATTGAGGAAATTACGGAAATGGTGGATAACTTTTTTTTCCAAAATTGCGGAATTGCGGAAAATTGGGAAATTGCGGAAATGGTAATTGCGGAAATTGCGGAATTGCGGAAATGGTGGATAACTTTTTTTTCCAAAATTGCGGAATTGCGGAAATTGCGGAAATGGTAATTGCGGAAATTGCGGAAATTACGGAAATGGTAATTGCGGAAATTGCGGAAATGGTGGATAATTTTTTTTCCAAAATTGCGGAATTGCGGAAAATTGGGAAATTGCGGAAATGGTAATTGCGGAAATTGCGGAATTGCGGAAATGGTGGATAACTTTTTTTTCCAAAATTGCGGAATTGCGGAATTGCGGAAATTGCGGAAATGGTAATTGCGGAAATGGCGGAAATTACGGAAATGGTGGATAACTTTTTTTTCCAAAATTGCGGAATTGCGGAAATTGGGGAAATGGTAATTGTGGAAATTGCGGAAAAAACACTTGGAAAAAACAATTTTTCCGATAAATAGAACACATTTAGCAGGGCACTGCAGGGAGTTGAACCCCGTTCCGGTAAACCAGAAGTCCGACACCAGTGCCTTAGTTTTTGTGTTGTTCATTTACAGGTCCAGGTGTGCATACGCAAATCCTCAAAAATGATGATAAACGGCGTGCTATAGTATGCCGTACGGTAGGGGCTATAGCCCATGTTCAAAAATGATGAAAAATGAGGATAACATTTTTTTCAAAAATTCAAAAAACGATGGGCTATAACCCATGTTTTTTGAAATTTTGAATTTTCTTCAAATCCTCAAAAATGATGAAAAACGGCGTGCTATAGTATGCCGTACGGTAGGGGCTATAGCCCATGTTCAAAAATGATGAAAAATGAGGATAACATTTTTTTCAAAAATTCAAAAAACGATGGGCTATAACCCATGTTTTTTGAAATTTTGAATTTTCTTCAAATCCTCAAAAATGATGAAAAACGGCGTGCTATAGTATGCCGTACGGTACGGGCTATAGCCCATGTTCAAAAATGATGAAAAATGAGGATAACATTTTTTTCAAAAATTCAAAAAACGATGGGCTATAACCCATGTTTTTTGAAATTTTGAATTTTCTTCAAATCCTCAAAAATGATGAAAAACGGCGTGCTATAGTATGCCGTACGGTAGGGGCTATAGCCCATGTTCAAAAATGATGAAAAATGAGGATAACATTTTTTTCAAAATTTAAAAAAACGATGGGCTATAACCCATGTTTTTTGAAATTTTGAATTTTCTTCAAATCCTCAAAAATGATGAAAAACGGCGTGCTATAGTATGCCGTACGGTACGGGCTATAGCCCATGTTCAAAAATGATGAAAAATGAGGATAACATTTTTTTCAAAAATTCAAAAAACGATGGGCTATAACCCATGTTTTTTGAAATTTTGAATTTTCTTCAAATCCTCAAAAATGATGAAAAACGGCGTGCTATAGTATGCCGTATGTGCTATAGTATGCCGTACGATATGGGCTATAGCCCATGGTCCAAAATGATGAGAAACGAGGATAACTTTTTTTTTCAAATTTTCAAAAAACATGGGCTATAACCTATCGTTTTTTTATTTTTTCATTTTTGTCAAATCGTCAAAAATGATGAAAAACGGCGCGCTATAGTATGCCGTACGATATCGGCTATAGCCCATGGTCCAAAATGATGAGAAACGAGGATAACTTTTTTTTTCAAATTTTCAAAAAACATGGGCTATAACCTATCGTTTTTTTATTTTTTCATTATTTTCAAATCGTCAAAAATGATGAAAAACAGCGTGCTATATTATGCCGTACGATATGGGCTATAGCCCATGGTCCAAAATGATGAGAAACGAGGATAACTTTTATTTTCAAAATTTCAAAAAACATGGGCTATAACCCATCGTTTTTTTCATTTTGTCATTTTTGTCAAATCGTCAAAAATGATGAAAAACGGCGCGCTATAGTATGCCGTACGATATCGGCTATAGCCGATGGTCCAAAATGATGAGAAACGAGGATAACATTTTTTTTCAAAATTTCAAAAAACATGGGCTATAACCCATCGTTTTTTTCATTTTTTCATTTTTGTCAAATCATCAAAAATGATGAAAAACGGCGCGCTATAGTATGCCGTACGATATGGGCTATATCCCATGGTCCAAAATGATGAGAAACGAGGATAACTTTTTTTTTCAAAATTTCAAAAAACATGGGCTATAGCCTATAACCCATCGTTTTTTTGAACAACTTGAACAACATTCAGAGTTAGCCACAACTATACTCTAGTGAGGAGCACGCCTATCAAGACACCCCCTGCACTCTGTACAACACTCAGAGTTAGCCGCAACTAGAGCACGCCTATCAAGACGCCCCCTGCACTCTATAGTGAAGTTCTACATAATACTTACCATTCAACCATATATCGCAGTTAGGTTAAGTTATCGGAACAAATCTCATAGCGAGATAATACAACCTGCAAACTGGGCATACTAACGAATCACTTCATGAAAAATAACAAAGAGGGAAGATTGAATAATGACTCTCACAACCAATCTCAAGCTAGAGTAGCTATTCTGTAACAACCACCTCATGAAACTATCCAGTCGTTCCCACGGCAGGTTCCCACGCAAGCGCTGCACGTCTGCCAGAACAGAACCAACCTGAAGTAACATACAAGGTCAGGGACCTATACGAGTAAGTTTGCATTTTTATCTTACACGAATGCATAAAGTTAGATGACACAAAACAAACCATGTTATTCATTTCATAAATATATACTCATAATCCGATTATGTAACAGGGTAACATGTGAGCTTTATCCTCTAATTCATGGGCCTGGATTTTTTTCCAAAATTTCAAAAAACATGGGCTATAACCCATCGTATTTTAATTTTTTTAATTATTTTTCAAATCCTCAAAAATGATGAAAAATGGCGTGCTATAGTATGCCGTATGTGCTATAGTATGCCGTACGATATGGGCTATAGCCCATGGTCCAAAATGATGAGAAACGAGGATAACTTTTATTTTCAAAATTTCAAAAAACATGGGCTATAACCCATCGTTTTTTTCATTTTGTCATTTTTGTCAAATCGTCAAAAATGATGAAAAACGGCGCGCTATAGTATGCCGTACGATATCGGCTATAGCTGATGGTCCAAAATGATGAGAAACGAGGATAACATTTTTTTTCAAAATTTCAAAAAACATGGGCTATAACCCATCGTTTTTTTCATTTTTTCATTTTTGTCAAATCATCAAAAATGATGAAAAACGGCGCGCTATAGTATGCCGTACGATATGGGCTATAGCCCATGGTCCAAAATGATGAGAAACGAGGATAACTTTTTTTTTCAAAATTTCAAAAAACATGGGCTATAGCCTATAACCCATCGTTTTTTTGAACAACTTGAACAACATTCAGAGTTAGCCACAACTATACTCTAGTGAGGAGCACGCCTATCAAGACACCCCCTGCACTCTGTACAACACTCAGAGTTAGCCGCAACTAGAGCACGCCTATCAAGACGCCCCCTGCACTCTATAGTGAAGTTCTACATAATACTTACCATTCAACCATATATCGCAGTTAGGTTAAGTTATCGGAACAAATCTCATAGCGAGATAATACAACCTGCAAACTGGGCATACTAACGAATCACTTCATGAAAAATAACAAAGAGGGAAGATTGAATAATGACTCTCACAACCAATCTCAAGCTAGAGTAGCTATTCTGTAACAACCACCTCATGAAACTATCCAGTCGTTCCCACGGCAGGTTCCCACGCAAGCGCTGCACGTCTGCCAGAACAGAACCAACCTGAAGTAACATACAAGGTCAGGGACCTATACGAGTAAGTTTGCATTTTTATCTTACACGAATGCATAAAGTTAGATGACACAAAACAAACCATGTTATTCATTTCATAAATATATACTCATAATCCGATTATGTAACAGGGTAACATGTGAGCTTTATCCTCTAATTCATGGGCCTGGATTTTTTTCCAAAATTTCAAAAAACATGGGCTATAACCCATCGTATTTTAATTTTTTTAATTATTTTTCAAATCCTCAAAAATGATGAAAAACGGCGTGCTATAGTATGCCGTATGTGCTATAGTATGCCGTACGATATGGGCTATAGCCCATGGTCCAAAATGATGAGAAACGAGGATAACTTTTATTTTCAAAATTTCAAAAAACATGGGCTATAACCCATCGTTTTTTTTCATTTTGTCATTTTTGTCAAATCGTCAAAAATGATGAAAAACGGCGCGCTATAGTATGCCGTACGATATCGGCTATAGCCGATGGTCCAAAATGATGAGAAACGAGGATAACATTTTTTTTCAAAATTTCAAAAAACATGGGCTATAACCCATCGTTTTTTTCATTTTTTCATTTTTGTCAAATCATCAAAAATGATGAAAAACGGCGCGCTATAGTATGCCGTACGATATGGGCTATAGCCCATGGTCCAAAATGATGAGAAACGAGGATAACTTTTTTTTTCAAAATTTCAAAAAACATGGGCTATAACCCATCGTTTTTTTGAACAACTTGAACAACATTCAGAGTTAGCCGCAACTATACTCTAGTGAGGAGCACGCCTATCAAGACACCCCCTGCACTCTGTACAACACTCAGAGTTAGCCGCAACTATACTCTAGTGAGGAGCACGCCTATCAAGACGCCCCCTGCACTCTATAGTGAAGTTCTACATTATACTTACCATTCAACCATATATCGCAGTTAGGTTAAGTTATCGGAACAAATCTCATAGCGAGATAATACAACCTGCAAACTGGGCATACTAACGAATCACTTCATGAAAAATAACAAAGAGGGAAGATTGAATAATGACTCTCACAACCAATCTCAAGCTAGAGTAGCTATTCTGTAACAACCACCTCATGAAACTATCCAGTCGTTCCCACGACAGGTTCCCACGCAAGCGCTGCACGTCTGCCAGAACAGAACCAACCTGAAGTAACATACAAGGAATGCATAAAGTTAGATGACACAAAACAAACCATGTTATTCATTTCATAAATATATACTCATAATCCGATTATGTAACAGGGTAACATGTGAGCTTTATCCTCTAATTCATGGGCCTGGATTTTTTTCCAAATTTTCAAAAAACATGGGCTATAACCCATCGTATTTTAATTTTTTTTCAAATCCTCAAAAATGATGAAAAACGGCGTGCCATAGTTTGCCGTACGATATGGGCTATAGCCCACGGTCCAAAATGATGAGAAACGAGGCTAACTTTTTTTTCAAAATTTCAAAAAACATGGGCTATAACCCATCGTTTTTTAATTTTTTTAATTATTTTTCAAATCCTCAAAAATGATGAAAAACGGCGTGCTATAGTATGCCGTATGTGCTATAGTATGCCGTACGATATGGGCTATAGCCCATGGTCCAAAATGATGAGAAACGAGGATAACTTTTATTTTCAAAATTTCAAAAAACATGGGCTATAACCCATCGTTTTTTTCATTTTGTCATTTTTGTCAAATCGTCAAAAATGATGAAAAACGGCGCGCTATAGTATGCCGTACGATATCGGCTATAGCCGATGGTCCAAAATGATGAGAAACGAGGATAACATTTTTTTTCAAAATTTCAAAAAACATGGGCTATAACCCATCGTTTTTTTCATTTTTTCATTTTTGTCAAATCATCAAAAATGATGAAAAACGGCGCGCTATAGTATGCCGTACGATATGGGCTATAGCCCATGGTCCAAAATGATGAGAAACGAGGATAACTTTTTTTTTCAAAATTTCAAAAAACATGGGCTATAACCCATCGTTTTTTTGAACAACTTGAACAACATTCAGAGTTAGCCGCAACTATACTCTAGTGAGGAGCACGCCTATCAAGACACCCCCTGCACTCTGTACAACACTCAGAGTTAGCCGCAACTATACTCTAGTGAGGAGCACGCCTATCAAGACGCCCCCTGCACTCTATAGTGAAGTTCTACATTATACTTACCATTCAACCATATATCGCAGTTAGGTTAAGTTATCGGAACAAATCTCATAGCGAGATAATACAACCTGCAAACTGGGCATACTAACGAATCACTTCATGAAAAATAACAAAGAGGGAAGATTGAATAATGACTCTCACAACCAATCTCAAGCTAGAGTAGCTATTCTGTAACAACCACCTCATGAAACTATCCAGTCGTTCCCACGACAGGTTCCCACGCAAGCGCTGCACGTCTGCCAGAACAGAACCAACCTGAAGTAACATACAAGGAATGCATAAAGTTAGATGACACAAAACAAACCATGTTATTCATTTCATAAATATATACTCATAATCCGATTATGTAACAGGGTAACATGTGAGCTTTATCCTCTAATTCATGGGCCTGGATTTTTTTCCAAATTTTCAAAAAACATGGGCTATAACCCATCGTATTTTAATTTTTTTTCAAATCCTCAAAAATGATGAAAAACGGCGTGCCATAGTTTGCCGTACGATATGGGCTATAGCCCACGGTCCAAAATGATGAGAAACGAGGCTAACTTTTTTTTCAAAATTTCAAAAAACATGGGCTATAACCCATCGTTTTTTTTATTTTTTCATTTTTTTAAATCCTCAAAAATGATGAAAAACGGCGTGCCATAGTATGCCGTACGATATGGGCTATAGCCCACGGTCCAAAATGATGAGAAACGACGCTAACTTTTTTTTTCAAATTTTCAAAAAACATGGGCTATAACCCATCGTTTTTTTTATTTTTTTTCATTTTTTTCAAATCCTCAAAAATGATGAAAAACGGCGTGCCATAGTATGCTGTACGATATGGGCTATAGCCCACGGTCAAAAATGATGAGAAACGAGGCTAACTTTTTTTTCAAAATTTCAAAAAACATGGACTATAACCCATCGTTTTTTTCATTTTTTTCAAATCCTCAAAAATGATGATAAACGGCGTGCCATAGTATGCCGTACGATATGGGCTATAGCCCACGGTCCAAAATGATGAGAAACGAGGCTAACTTTTTTTTTCAAAATTTCAAAAAACATGGGCTATAACCCATTGTTTTTTTCATTTTTTCCAAATCCTCAAAAATGATGAAAAACGGCGTGCCATAGTATGCCGTACGATATGGGCTATAGCCCACGGTCCAAAATGATGAGAAACGACGCTAACTTTTTTTTTCAAATTTTCAAAAAACATGGGCTATAACCCATCGTTTTTTTTATTTTTTTTTCATTTTTTTCAAATCCTCAAAAATGATGAAAAACGGCATGCCATAGTATGCTGTACGATATGGGCTATAGCCCACGGTCAAAAATGATGAGAAACGAGGCTAACTTTTTTTTCAAAATTTCAAAAAACATGGACTATAACCCATCGTTTTTTTCATTTTTTCATTTTTTTCAAATCCTCAAAAATGATGAAAAACGGCGTGCCATAGTATGCCGTACGATATGGGCTATAGCCCACGGTCCAAAATGATGAGAAACGAGGCTAACTTTTTTTTTCAAATTTTCAAAAAACATGGGCTATAACCCATCGTTTTTTTAATTTTTTAATTTTTTTCAAATCCCCAAAAATGATGAAAAACGGCGTGCCATAGTATGCCGTACGATATGGGCTATAGCCCACGGTCCAAAATGATGAGAAACGAGGCTAACTTTTTTTTCCAAAATTTCAAAAAACATGGGATATAACCCATCGTTTTTTTTATTTTTTCATTTTTTTCAAATCCTCAAAAATGATGAAAAACGGCGTGCCATAGTATGCCGTACGATATGGGCTATAGCCCACGGTCAAAAATGATGAGAAACGAGGCTAACTTTTTTTTCAAAATTTCAAAAAACATGGGCTATAACCCATCGTTTTTTTCATTTTTTCAAATCCTCAAAAATGATGAAAAACGGCGTGCCATAGTATGCCGTACGATATGGGCTATAGCCCACGGTCCAAAATGATGAGAAACGAGGCTAACTTCTTTTTTCAAAATTTCAAAAAACATGGGCTATAACCCATCGTTTTTTTCATTTTTTCATTTTTTTCAAATCCTCAAAAATGATGAGAAACGGCGTGCCATATTTTGCCGTACGATATGGGCTATAGCCCACGGTCCAAAATGATGAGAAACGAGGCTAACTTTTTTTTTCAAAATTTCAAAAAACATGGGCTATAACCCATCGTTTTTTTATTTTTTCATTTTTTTCAAATCCTCAAAAATTATGAAAAACGGCGTGCCATAGTATGCCGTACGATATGGGCTACAGCCCACGGTCCAAAATGATGAGAAACGAGGCTAACTTTTTTTTCAAATTTTTAAAAATCATGGGCTATAACCCATCGTTTTTTTCATTTTTTTCAAAAACAGCTTCTAACCATTATTTGACACTTTGGTTGTTGAGAAACAGCTCCTAAAACATTATTTGACACTTTTGGTTGTTGAGAAACAGCTCCTAAAACATTATTTGACACTTTTGGTTGTTGAGAAACAGCTCCTAAAACATTTTTTGACACTTTTGGTTGTTGAAAAACAGCTTCTAACCATTATTTGACACTTTGGTTGTTGAGAAACAGCTCCTAAAACATTATTTTACACTTTTGGTTATTGAGAAACAGCTCCTAAAACATTATTTGACACTTTTGGTTGTTGAAAAACAGCTTCTAACCATTATTTGACACTTTGGTTGTTGAGAAACAGCTCCTAAAACATTATTTTACACTTTTGGTTAGTGAGAAACAGCTCCTAAAACATTATTTGACACTTTTGGTTGTTGAAAAACAGCTTCTAACCATTATTTGACACTTTGGTTGTTGAGAAACAGCTCCTAAAACATTATTTTACACTTTTGGTTATTGAGAAACAGCTCCTAAAACATTATTTGACACTTTTGGTTGTTGAAAAACAGCTTCTAACCATTATTTGACACTTTGGTTGTTGAGAAACAGCTCCTAAAACATTATTTTACACTTTTGGTTGTTGAGAAACAGCTCCTAAAACATTATTTGACACTTTTGGTTGTTGAAAAACAGCTTCTAACCATTATTTGACACTTTGGTTGTTGAGAAACAGCTCCTAAAACATTATTTTACACTTTTGGTTATTGAGAAACAGCTCCTAAAACATTATTTGACACTTTTGGTTGTTGAAAAACAGCTTCTAACCATTATTTGACACTTTGGTTGTTGAGAAACAGCTCCTAAAACATTATTTTACACTTTTGGTTAGTGAGAAACAGCTCCTAAAACATTATTTGACACTTTTGGTTGTCTAAAAACAGCTTCTAACCATTATTTGACACTTTGGTTGTTGAGAAACAGCTCCTAAAACATTATTTTACACTTTTGGTTATTGAGAAACAGCTCCTAAAACATTATTTGACACTTTTGGTTGTTGAAAAACAGCTTCTAACCATTATTTGACACTTTGGTTGTTGAGAAACAGCTCCTAAAACATTATTTTACACTTTTGGTTGTTGAGAAACAGCTCCTAAAACATTATTTGACACTTTTGGTTGTTGAAAAACAGCTTCTAACCATTATTTGACACTTTGGTTGTTGAGAAACAGCTCCTAAAACATTATTTTACACTTTTGGTTATTGAGAAACAGCTCCTAAAACATTATTTGACACTTTTGGTTGTTGAAAAACAGCTTCTAACCATTATTTGACACTTTGGTTGTTGAGAAACAGCTCCTAAAACATTATTTTACACTTTTGGTTGTTGAGAAACAGCTCCTAAAACATTATTTGACACTTTTGGTTGTTGAAAAACAGCTTCTAACCATTATTTGACACTTTGGTTGTTGAGAAACAGCTCCTAAAACATTATTTTACACTTTTGGTTATTGAGAAACAGCTCCTAAAACATTATTTGACACTTTTGGTTGTTGAAAAACAGCTTCTAACCATTATTTGACACTTTGGTTGTTGAGAAACAGCTCCTAAAACATTATTTTACACTTTTGGTTAGTGAGAAACAGCTCCTAAAACATTATTTGACACTTTTGGTTGTCTAAAAACAGCTTCTAACCATTATTTGACACTTTGGTTGTTGAGAAACAGCTCCTAAAACATTATTTTACACTTTTGGTTATTGAGAAACAGCTCCTAAAACATTATTTGACACTTTTGGTTGTTGAAAAACAGCTTCTAACCATTATTTGACACTTTGGTTGTTGAGAAACAGCTCCTAAAACATTATTTTACACTTTTGGTTGTTGAGAAACAGCTCCTAAAACATTATTTGACACTTTTGGTTGTTGAAAAACAGCTTCTAACCATTATTTGACACTTTGGTTGTTGAGAAACAGCTCCTAAAACATTATTTTACACTTTTGGTTATTGAGAAACAGCTCCTAAAACATTATTTGACACTTTTGGTTGTTGAAAAACAGCTTCTAACCATTATTTGACACTTTGGTTGTTGAGAAACAGCTCCTAAAACATTATTTTACACTTTTGGTTAGTGAGAAACAGCTCCTAAAACATTATTTGACACTTTTGGTTGTTGAAAAACAGCTTCTAACCATTATTTGACACTTTGGTTGTTGAGAAACAGATCCTAAAACATTATTTTACACTTTTGGTTATTGAGAAACAGCTCCTAAAACATTATTTGACACTTTTGGTTATTATTATTGGTGATTATTATTATTTTGGGAGGCAAATTATTTTGGGAGGCAAATTATTTTGGGAGGCAAATTATTTTGGGAGGCAAAAATTATTTTGGGAGGCAAATTATTTTGGCAAATTATTTTGGGAGGCAAATTATTTTGGGAGGAAAATTATTTTGGGAGGCAAATTATTTTGGCAAATTATTTTGGGAGGCAAATTATTTTGGCAAATTATTTTGGGAGGCAAATTATTTTGGCAAATTATTTTGGGAGGCAAATTATTTTGGGAGGCAAATTATTTTGGGAGGCAAATTATTTTGGCAAATTATTTTGGGAGGCAAATTATTTTGGCAAATTATTTTGGCAAATTATTTTAGGAGGCAAATTATTTTGGGAGGCAAATTATTTTGGGAGGCAAATTATTTTGGGAGGCAAATTATTTTGGCAAATTATTTTGGGAGGCAAATTATTTTGGCAAATTATTTTGGCAGGCAAATGATTTTGGGAGGCAAATTATTTTGGCAAATTATTTTGGGAGGCAAATTATTTTGGCAAATTATTTTGGCAAATTATTTTGGCAAATTATTTTGGGAGGCAAATTATTTTGGGAGGCAAATTATTTTGGCAAATTATTTTGGGAGGCAAATTATTTTGGGAGGCAAATTATTTTGGCAAATTATTTTGGGAGGCAAATTATTTTGGGAGGCAAATTATTTTGGGAGGCAAATTATTTTGGGAGGCAAATAATTTTGGCAAATTATTTTGGGAGGCAAATTATTTTGGCAAATTATTTTGGGAGGCAAATTATTTTGGCAAATTATTTTGGGAGGCAAATTATTTTGGCAAATTATTTTGGGAGGCAAATTATTTTGGGAGGCAAATTATTTTGGCAAATTATTTTGGGAGGCAAATTATTTAAATTATTTACACTTTTGGTTATTGAGAAACAGCTCCTAAAACATTATTTGACACTTTTGGTTGTTGAAAAACAGCTTCTAACCATTATTTGACACTTTGGTTGTTGAGAAACAGCTCCTAAAACATTATTTTACACTTTTGGTTATTGAGAAACAGCTCCTAAAACATTATTTGACACTTTTGGTTGTTGAAAAACAGCTTCTAACCATTATTTGACACTTTGGTTGTTGAGAAACAGCTCCTAAAACATTATTTTACACTTTTGGTTGTTGAGAAACAGCTCCTAAAACATTATTTGACACTTTTGGTTGTTGAAAAACAGCTTCTAACCATTATTTGACACTTTGGTTGTTGAGAAACAGATCCTAAAACATTATTTTACACTTTTGGTTGTTGAGAAACAGCTCCTAAAACATTATTTGACACTTTTGGTTGTTGAAAAACAGCTTCTAACCATTATTTGACACTTTGGTTGTTGAGAAACAGCTCCTAAAACATTATTTTACACTTTTGGTTATTGAGAAAGAGCTCCTAAAACATTATTTGACACTTTTGGTTGTTGAAAAACAGCTTCTAACCATTATTTGACACTTTGGTTGTTGAGAAACAGATCCTAAAACATTATTTTACACTTTTGGTTATTGAGAAACAGCTCCTAAAACATTATTTGACACTTTTGGTTATTATTATTGGTGATTATTATTATTTTGGGAGGCAAATTATTTTGGGAGGCAAATTATTTTGGGAGGCAAATTATTTTGGCAAATTATTTTGGGAGGCAAATTATTTTGGCAAATTATTTTGGCAAATTATTTTGGCAAATTATTTTAGGAGGCAAATTATTTTGGCAAATTATTTTGGGAGGCAAATTATTTTGGGAGGCAAATTATTTTGGGAGGCAAATTATTTTGGGAGGCAAATTATTTTGGGAGGCAAATTATTTTGGCAAATTATTTTGGCAGGCAAATGATTTTGGGAGGCAAATTATTTTGGAAGGCAAATTATTTTGGCAAATTATTTTGGGAGGCAAATTATTTTGGCAAATTATTTTGGCAAATTATTTTGGCAAATTATTTTGGGAGGCAAATTATTTTGGCAAATTATTTTGGCAAATTATTTTGGGAGGCAAATTATTTTGGGAGGCAAATTATTTTGGCAAATTATTTTGGGAGGCAAATTATTTTGGGAGGCAAATTATTTTGGGAGGCAAATAATTTTGGCAAATAATTTTGGGAGGCAAATAATTTTGGGAGGCAAATTATTTTGGCAAATTATTTTGGGAGGCAAATTATTTTGGCAAATTATTTTGGGAGGCAAATTATTTTGGGAGGCAAATTATTTTGGGAGGCAAATTATTTTGGCAAATTATTTTGGGAGGCAAATTATTTAAATTATTTACACTTTTGGTTATTGAGAAACAGCTCCTAAAACATTATTTGACACTTTTGGTTGTTGAAAAACAGCTTCTAACCATTATTTGACACTTTGGTTGTTGAGAAACAGCTCCTAAAACATTATTTTACACTTTTGGTTATTGAGAAACAGCTCCTAAAACATTATTTGACACTTTTGGTTGTTGAAAAACAGCTTCTAACCATTATTTGACACTTTGGTTGTTGAGAAACAGCTCCTAAAACATTATTTTACACTTTTGGTTGTTGAGAAACAGCTCCTAAAACATTATTTGACACTTTTGGTTGTTGAAAAACAGCTTCTAACCATTATTTGACACTTTGGTTGTTGAGAAACAGCTCCTAAAACATTATTTTACACTTTTGGTTGTTGAGAAACAGCTCCTAAAACATTATTTGACACTTTTGGTTGTTGAAAAACAGCTTCTAACCATTATTTGACACTTTGGTTGTTGAGAAACAGCTCCTAAAACATTATTTTACACTTTTGGTTATTGAGAAACAGCTCCTAAAACATTATTTGACACTTTTGGTTGTTGAAAAACAGCTTCTAACCATTATTTGACACTTTGGTTGTTGAGAAACAGATCCTAAAACATTATTTTACACTTTTGGTTATTGAGAAACAGCTCCTAAAACATTATTTGACACTTTTGGTTATTATTATTGGTGATTATTATTATTTTGGGAGGCAAATTATTTTGGGAGGCAAATTATTTTGGGAGGCAAATTATTTTGGGAGGCAAATTATTTTGGGAGGCAAATTATTTTGGGAGGCAAATTATTTTGGCAAATTATTTTGGGAGGCAAATTATTTTGGGAGGCAAATTATTTTGGGAGGCAAATTATTTTGGCAAATTATTTTGGGAGGCAAATTATTTTGGCAAATTATTTTGGGAGGCAAATTATTTTGGGAGGCAAATTATTTTGGCAAATTATTTTGGGAGGAAAATTATTTTGGGAGGCAAATTATTTTGGCAAATTATTTTGGGAGGCAAATTATTTTGGCAAATTATTTTGGGAGGCAAATTATTTTGGCAAATTATTTTGGCAAATTATTTTGGGAGGCAAATTATTTTGGGAGGCAAATTATTTTGGGAGGCAAATTATTTTGGGAGGCAAATTATTTTGGCAAATTATTTTGGGAGGCAAATTATTTTGGGAGGCAAATTATTTTGGGAGGCAAATAATTTTGGCAAATAATTTTGGGAGGCAAATTATTTTGGGAGGCAAATTATTTTGGCAAATTATTTTGGGAGGCAAATTATTTTGGCAAATTATTTTGGGAGGCAAATTATTTTGGGAGGCAAATTATTTTGGCAAATTATTTTGGGAGGCAAATTATTTTGGGAGGCAAATTATTTTGGGAGGCAAATTATTTTGGGAGGCAAATAATTTTGGCAAATTATTTTGGGAGGCAAATTATTTTGGGAGGCAAATTATTTTGGGAGGCAAATAATTTTGGCAAATAATTTTGGGAGGCAAATTATTTTGGGAGGCAAATTATTTTGGCAAATTATTTTGGGAGGCAAATTATTTTGGCAAATTATTTTGGGAGGCAAATTATTTTGGGAGGCAAATTATTTTGGGAGGCAAATTATTTTGGGAGGCAAATTATTTAAATTATTTACACTTTTGGTTATTGAGAAACAGCTCCTAAAACATTATTTGACACTTTTGGTTGTTGAAAAACAGCTTCTAACCATTATTTGACACTTTGGTTGTTGAGAAACAGCTCCTAAAACATTATTTTACACTTTTGGTTATTGAGAAACAGCTCCTAAAACATTATTTGACACTTTTGGTTGTTGAAAAACAGCTTCTAACCATTATTTGACACTTTGGTTGTTGAGAAACAGCTCCTAAAACATTATTTTACACTTTTGGTTGTTGAGAAACAGCTCCTAAAACATTATTTGACACTTTTGGTTGTTGAAAAACAGCTTCTAACCATTATTTGACACTTTGGTTGTTGAGAAACAGCTCCTAAAACATTATTTTACACTTTTGGTTGTTGAGAAACAGCTCCTAAAACATTATTTGACACTTTTGGTTGTTGAAAAACAGCTTCTAACCATTATTTGACACTTTGGTTGTTGAGAAACAGCTCCTAAAACATTATTTTACACTTTTGGTTATTGAGAAACAGCTCCTAAAACATTATTTGACACTTTTGGTTGTTGAAAAACAGCTTCTAACCATTATTTGACACTTTGGTTGTTGAGAAACAGATCCTAAAACATTATTTTACACTTTTGGTTATTGAGAAACAGCTCCTAAAACATTATTTGACACTTTTGGTTATTATTATTGGTGATTATTATTATTTTGGGAGGCAAATTATTTTGGGAGGCAAATTATTTTGGGAGGCAAATTATTTTGGGAGGCAAATTATTTTGGGAGGCAAATTATTTTGGCAAATTATTTTGGGAGGCAAATTATTTTGGGAGGCAAATTATTTTGGGAGGCAAATTATTTTGGCAAATTATTTTGGGAGGCAAATTATTTTGGCAAATTATTTTGGGAGGCAAATTATTTTGGGAGGCAAATTATTTTGGCAAATTATTTTGGGAGGAAAATTATTTTGGGAGGCAAATTATTTTGGCAAATTATTTTGGAAGGCAAATTATTTTGGCAAATTATTTTGGGAGGCAAATTATTTTGGCAAATTATTTTGGCAAATTATTTTGGGAGGCAAATTATTTTGGCAAATTATTTTGGCAAATTATTTTGGCAAATTATTTTGGGAGGCAAATTATTTTGGGAGGCAAATTATTTTGGGAGGCAAATTATTTTGGGAGGCAAATTATTTTGGCAAATTATTTTGGGAGGCAAATTATTTTGGGAGGCAAATTATTTTGGGAGGCAAATAATTTTGGCAAATAATTTTGGGAGGCAAATTATTTTGGGAGGCAAATTATTTTGGCAAATTATTTTGGGAGGCAAATTATTTTGGCAAATTATTTTGGGAGGCAAATTATTTTGGCAAATTATTTTGGGAGGCAAATTATTTTGGGAGGCAAATTATTTTGGCAAATTATTTTGGGAGGCAAATTATTTAAATTATTTACACTTTTGGTTATTGAGAAACAGCTCCTAAAACATTATTTGACACTTTTGGTTGTTGAAAAACAGCTTCTAACCATTATTTGACACTTTGGTTGTTGAGAAACAGCTCCTAAAACATTATTTTACACTTTTGGTTATTGAGAAACAGCTCCTAAAACATTATTTGACACTTTTGGTTGTTGAAAAACAGCTTCTAACCATTATTTGACACTTTGGTTGTTGAGAAACAGCTCCTAAAACATTATTTTACACTTTTGGTTGTTGAGAAACAGCTCCTAAAACATTATTTGACACTTTTGGTTGTTGAAAAACAGCTTCTAACCATTATTTGACACTTTGGTTGTTGAGAAACAGCTCCTAAAACATTATTTTACACTTTTGGTTGTTGAGAAACAGCTCCTAAAACATTATTTGACACTTTTGGTTGTTGAAAAACAGCTTCTAACCATTATTTGACACTTTGGTTGTTGAGAAACAGCTCCTAAAACATTATTTTACACTTTTGGTTATTGAGAAACAGCTCCTAAAACATTATTTGACACTTTTGGTTGTTGAAAAACAGCTTCTAACCATTATTTGACACTTTGGTTGTTGAGAAACAGATCCTAAAACATTATTTTACACTTTTGGTTATTGAGAAACAGCTCCTAAAACATTATTTGACACTTTTGGTTATTATTATTGGTGATTATTATTATTTTGGGAGGCAAATTATTTTGGGAGGCAAATTATTTTGGGAGGCAAATTATTTTGGGAGGCAAATTATTTTGGCAAATTATTTTGGGAGGCAAATTATTTTGGGAGGCAAATTATTTTGGGAGGCAAATTATTTTGGCAAATTATTTTGGGAGGCAAATTATTTTGGCAAATTATTTTGGGAGGCAAATTATTTTGGGAGGCAAATTATTTTGGCAAATTATTTTGGGAGGAAAATTATTTTGGGAGGCAAATTATTTTGGCAAATTATTTTGGGAGGCAAATTATTTTGGCAAATTATTTTGGGAGGAAAATTATTTTGGCAAATTATTTTGGGAGGCAAATTATTTTGGGAGGCAAATTATTTTGGCAAATTATTTTGGCAAATTATTTTGGGAGGCAAATTATTTTGGCAAATTATTTTGGCAGGCAAATGATTTTGGGAGGCAAATTATTTTGGAAGGCAAATTATTTTGGCAAATTATTTTGGGAGGCAAATTATTTTGGCAAATTATTTTGGGAGGCAAATTATTTTGGCAAATTATTTTGGCAGGCAAATGATTTTGGGAGGCAAATTATTTTGGCAAATTATTTTGGGAGGCAAATTATTTTGGCAAATTATTTTGGCAAATTATTTTGGCAAATTATTTTGGCAAATTATTTTGGGAGGCAAATTATTTTGGGAGGCAAATTATTTTGGCAAATTATTTTGGGAGGCAAATTATTTTGGGAGGCAAATTATTTTGGGAGGCAAATTATTTTGGCAAATTATTTTGGGAGGCAAATTATTTTGGGAGGCAAATTATTTTGGGAGGCAAATTATTTTGGGAGGCAAATAATTTTGGCAAATTATTTTGGGAGGCAAATTATTTTGGCAAATTATTTTGGGAGGCAAATTATTTTGGCAAATTATTTTGGGAGGCAAATTATTTTGGCAAATTATTTTGGGAGGCAAATTATTTTGGGAGGCAAATTATTTTGGCAAATTATTTTGGGAGGCAAATTATTTAAATTATTTACACTTTTGGTTATTGAGAAACAGCTCCTAAAACATTATTTGACACTTTTGGTTGTTGAAAAACAGCTTCTAACCATTATTTGACACTTTGGTTGTTGAGAAACAGCTCCTAAAACATTATTTTACACTTTTGGTTATTGAGAAACAGCTCCTAAAACATTATTTGACACTTTTGGTTGTTGAAAAACAGCTTCTAACCATTATTTGACACTTTGGTTGTTGAGAAACAGCTCCTAAAACATTATTTTACACTTTTGGTTGTTGAGAAACAGCTCCTAAAACATTATTTGACACTTTTGGTTGTTGAAAAACAGCTTCTAACCATTATTTGACACTTTGGTTGTTGAGAAACAGATCCTAAAACATTATTTTACACTTTTGGTTGTTGAGAAACAGCTCCTAAAACATTATTTGACACTTTTGGTTGTTGAAAAACAGCTTCTAACCATTATTTGACACTTTGGTTGTTGAGAAACAGCTCCTAAAACATTATTTTACACTTTTGGTTATTGAGAAACAGCTCCTAAAACATTATTTGACACTTTTGGTTGTTGAAAAACAGCTTCTAACCATTATTTGACACTTTGGTTGTTGAGAAACAGATCCTAAAACATTATTTTACACTTTTGGTTATTGAGAAACAGCTCCTAAAACATTATTTGACACTTTTGGTTATTATTATTGGTGATTATTATTATTTTGGGAGGCAAATTATTTTGGGAGGCAAATTATTTTGGGAGGCAAATTATTTTGGGAGGCAAATTATTTTGGCAAATTATTTTGGCAAATTATTTTAGGAGGCAAATTATTTTAGGAGGCAAATTATTTTGGCAAATTATTTTGGGAGGCAAATTATTTTGGGAGGCAAATTATTTTGGGAGGCAAATTATTTTGGGAGGCAAATTATTTTGGCAAATTATTTTGGGAGGCAAATTATTTTGGCAAATTATTTTGGCAGGCAAATGATTTTGGGAGGCAAATTATTTTGGAAGGCAAATTATTTTGGCAAATTATTTTGGGAGGCAAATTATTTTGGCAAATTATTTTGGCAAATTATTTTGGCAAATTATTTTGGGAGGCAAATTATTTTGGCAAATTATTTTGGCAAATTATTTTGGGAGGCAAATTATTTTGGGAGGCAAATTATTTTGGGAGGCAAATTATTTTGGCAAATTATTTTGGGAGGCAAATTATTTTGGGAGGCAAATAATTTTGGGAGGCAAATAATTTTGGCAAATAATTTTGGGAGGCAAATTATTTTGGGAGGCAAATTATTTTGGCAAATTATTTTGGGAGGCAAATTATTTTGGCAAATTATTTTGGGAGGCAAATTATTTTGGGAGGCAAATTATTTTGGCAAATTATTTTGGGAGGCAAATTATTTAAATTATTTACACTTTTGGTTATTGAGAAACAGCTCCTAAAACATTATTTGACACTTTTGGTTGTTGAAAAACAGCTTCTAACCATTATTTGACACTTTGGTTGTTGAGAAACAGCTCCTAAAACATTATTTTACACTTTTGGTTATTGAGAAACAGCTCCTAAAACATTATTTGACACTTTTGGTTGTTGAAAAACAGCTTCTAACCATTATTTGACACTTTGGTTGTTGAGAAACAGCTCCTAAAACATTATTTTACACTTTTGGTTGTTGAGAAACAGCTCCTAAAACATTATTTGACACTTTTGGTTGTTGAAAAACAGCTTCTAACCATTATTTGACACTTTGGTTGTTGAGAAACAGCTCCTAAAACATTATTTTACACTTTTGGTTGTTGAGAAACAGCTCCTAAAACATTATTTGACACTTTTGGTTGTTGAAAAACAGCTTCTAACCATTATTTGACACTTTGGTTGTTGAGAAACAGCTCCTAAAACATTATTTTACACTTTTGGTTATTGAGAAACAGCTCCTAAAACATTATTTGACACTTTTGGTTGTTGAAAAACAGCTTCTAACCATTATTTGACACTTTGGTTGTTGAGAAACAGATCCTAAAACATTATTTTACACTTTTGGTTATTGAGAAACAGCTCCTAAAACATTATTTGACACTTTTGGTTATTATTATTGGTGATTATTATTATTTTGGGAGGCAAATTATTTTGGGAGGCAAATTATTTTGGGAGGCAAATTATTTTGGGAGGCAAATTATTTTGGGAGGCAAATTATTTTGGCAAATTATTTTGGGAGGCAAATTATTTTGGGAGGCAAATTATTTTGGGAGGCAAATTATTTTGGCAAATTATTTTGGGAGGCAAATTATTTTGGCAAATTATTTTGGGAGGCAAATTATTTTGGGAGGCAAATTATTTTGGCAAATTATTTTGGGAGGAAAATTATTTTGGGAGGCAAATTATTTTGGCAAATTATTTTGGAAGGCAAATTATTTTGGCAAATTATTTTGGGAGGCAAATTATTTTGGCAAATTATTTTGGCAAATTATTTTGGCAAATTATTTTGGGAGGCAAATTATTTTGGCAAATTATTTTGGGAGGCAAATTATTTTGGGAGGCAAATTATTTTGGGAGGCAAATTATTTTGGGAGGCAAATTATTTTGGGAGGCAAATTATTTTGGGAGGCAAATTATTTTGGGAGGCAAATTATTTTGGGAGGCAAATTATTTTGGGAGGCAAATAATTTTGGCAAATAATTTTGGGAGGCAAATTATTTTGGGAGGCAAATTATTTTGGCAAATTATTTTGGGAGGCAAATTATTTTGGCAAATTATTTTGGGAGGCAAATTATTTTGGCAAATTATTTTGGGAGGCAAATTATTTTGGGAGGCAAATTATTTTGGCAAATTATTTTGGGAGGCAAATTATTTAAATTATTTACACTTTTGGTTATTGAGAAACAGCTCCTAAAACATTATTTGACACTTTTGGTTGTTGAAAAACAGCTTCTAACCATTATTTGACACTTTGGTTGTTGAGAAACAGCTCCTAAAACATTATTTTACACTTTTGGTTATTGAGAAACAGCTCCTAAAACATTATTTGACACTTTTGGTTGTTGAAAAACAGCTTCTAACCATTATTTGACACTTTGGTTGTTGAGAAACAGCTCCTAAAACATTATTTTACACTTTTGGTTGTTGAGAAACAGCTCCTAAAACATTATTTGACACTTTTGGTTGTTGAAAAACAGCTTCTAACCATTATTTGACACTTTGGTTGTTGAGAAACAGCTCCTAAAACATTATTTTACACTTTTGGTTGTTGAGAAACAGCTCCTAAAACATTATTTGACACTTTTGGTTGTTGAAATACAGCTTCTAACCATTATTTGACACTTTGGTTGTTGAGAAACAGCTCCTAAAACATTATTTTACACTTTTGGTTATTGAGAAACAGCTCCTAAAACATTATTTGACACTTTTGGTTGTTGAAAAACAGCTTCTAACCATTATTTGACACTTTGGTTGTTGAGAAACAGATCCTAAAACATTATTTTACACTTTTGGTTATTGAGAAACAGCTCCTAAAACATTATTTGACACTTTTGGTTATTATTATTGGTGATTATTATTATTTTGGGAGGCAAATTATTTTGGGAGGCAAATTATTTTGGGAGGCAAATTATTTTGGGAGGCAAATTATTTTGGCAAATTATTTTGGGAGGCAAATTATTTTGGGAGGCAAATTATTTTGGGAGGCAAATTATTTTGGCAAATTATTTTGGCAAATTATTTTGGGAGGCAAATTATTTTGGCAAATTATTTTGGGAGGCAAATTATTTTGGGAGGCAAATTATTTTGGCAAATTATTTTGGGAGGAAAATTATTTTGGGAGGCAAATTATTTTGGCAAATTATTTTGGGAGGCAAATTATTTTGGCAAATTATTTTGGGAGGAAAATTATTTTGGCAAATTATTTTGGGAGGCAAATTATTTTGGGAGGCAAATTATTTTGGGAGGCAAATTATTTTGGCAAATTATTTTGGCAAATTATTTTGGGAGGCAAATTATTTTGGCAAATTATTTTGGCAGGCAAATGATTTTGGGAGGCAAATTATTTTGGAAGGCAAATTATTTTGGCAAATTATTTTGGGAGGCAAATTATTTTGGCAAATTATTTTGGGAGGCAAATTATTTTGGGAGGCAAATTATTTTGGCAAATTATTTTGGGAGGCAAATTATTTTGGCAAATTATTTTGGGAGGCAAATTATTTTGGCAAATTATTTTGGGAGGCAAATTATTTTGGGAGGCAAATTATTTTGGCAAATTATTTTGGGAGGCAAATTATTTTGGCAAATTATTTTGGGAGGCAAATTATTTTGGGAGGCAAATTATTTTGGCAAATTATTTTGGGAGGAAAATTATTTTGGGAGGCAAATTATTTTGGCAAATTATTTTGGGAGGCAAATTATTTTGGCAAATTATTTTGGGAGGCAAATTATTTTGGGAGGCAAATTATTTTGGCAAATTATTTTGGCAAATTATTTTGGGAGGCAAATTATTTTGGCAAATTATTTTGGCAGGCAAATGATTTTGGGAGGCAAATTATTTTGGAAGGCAAATTATTTTGGCAAATTATTTTGGGAGGCAAATTATTTTGGCAAATTATTTTGGGAGGCAAATTATTTTGGGAGGCAAATTATTTTGGCAAATTATTTTGGGAGGCAAATTATTTTGGCAAATTATTTTGGGAGGCAAATTATTTTGGGAGGCAAATTATTTTGGGAGGCAAATTATTTTGGCAAATTATTTTGGGAGGCAAATTATTTTGGCAAATTATTTTGGGAGGCAAATTATTTTGGCAAATTATTTTGGGAGGCAAATTATTTTGGGAGGCAAATTATTTTGGGAGGCAAATTATTTTGGGAGGCAAATTATTTTGGCAAATTATTTTGGGAGGCAAATTATTTTGGCAAATTATTTTGGGAGGCAAATTATTTTGGCAAATTATTTTGGGAGGCAAATTATTTTGGGAGGCAAATTATTTTGGGAGGCAAATTATTTTGGGAGGCAAATTATTTTGGGAGGCAAATTATTTTGGCAAATTATTTTGGGAGGCAAATTATTTTGGCAAATTATTTTGGGAGGCAAATTATTTTGGCAAATTATTTTGGGAGGCAAATTATTTTGGGAGGCAAATTATTTTGGCAAATTATTTTGGGAGGCAAATTATTTTGGCAAATTATTTTGGGAGGCAAATTATTTTGGCAAATTATTTTGGGAGGCAAATTATTTTGGGAGGCAAATTATTTTGGGAGGCAAATTATTTTGGGAGGCAAATTATTTTGGCAAATTATTTTGGGAGGCAAATTATTTTGGCAAATTATTTTGGGAGGCAAATTATTTTGGCAAATTATTTTGGGAGGCAAATTATTTTGGGAGGCAAATTATTTTGGGAGGCAAATTATTTTGGGAGGCAAATTATTTTGGCAAATTATTTTGGGAGGCAAATTATTTTGGCAAATTATTTTGGGAGGCAAATTATTTTGGCAAATTATTTTGGGAGGCAAATTATTTTGGGAGGCAAATTATTTTGGGAGGCAAATTATTTTGGGAGGCAAATTATTTTGGGAGGCAAATTATTTTGGCAAATTATTTTGGGAGGCAAATTATTTTGGCAAATTATTTTGGGAGGCAAATTATTTTGGCAAATTATTTTGGGAGGCAAATTATTTTGGCAAATTATTTTGGGAGGCAAATTATTTTGGGAGGCAAATTATTTTGGCAAATTATTTTGGGAGGAAAATTATTTTGGGAGGCAAATTATTTTGGCAAATTATTTTGGGAGGCAAATTATTTTGGCAAATTATTTTGGGAGGCAAATTATTTTGGGAGGCAAATTATTTTGGCAAATTATTTTGGCAAATTATTTTGGGAGGCAAATTATTTTGGGAGGCAAATTATTTTGGCAGGCAAATGATTTTGGGAGGCAAATTATTTTGGAAGGCAAATTATTTTGGCAAATTATTTTGGGAGGCAAATTATTTTGGCAAATTATTTTGGGAGGCAAATTATTTTGGGAGGCAAATTATTTTGGCAAATTATTTTGGGAGGCAAATTATTTTGGGAGGCAAATTATTTTGGGAGGCAAATTATTTTGGGAGGCAAATTATTTTGGGAGGCAAATTATTTTGGCAAATTATTTTGGGAGGCAAATTATTTTGGCAAATTATTTTGGGAGGCAAATTATTTTGGCAAATTATTTTGGGAGGCAAATTATTTTGGGAGGCAAATTATTTTGGGAGGCAAATTATTTTGGCAAATTATTTTGGGAGGCAAATTATTTTGGCAAATTATTTTGGCAAATTATTTTAGGAGGCAAATTATTTTGGCAAATTATTTTGGGAGGCAAATTATTTTGGGAGGCAAATTATTTTGGGAGGCAAATTATTTTGGCAAATTATTTTGGGAGGCAAATTATTTTGGCAAATTATTTTGGCAGGCAAATGATTTTGGGAGGCAAATTATTTTGGAAGGCAAATTATTTTGGCAAATTATTTTGGGAGGCAAATTATTTTGGCAAATTATTTTGGGAGGCAAATTATTTTGGGAGGCAAATTATTTTGGCAAATTATTTTGGCAAATTATTTTGGCAAATTATTTTGGGAGGCAAATTATTTTGGGAGGCAAATTATTTTGGGAGGCAAATTATTTTGGCAAATTATTTTGGGAGGCAAATTATTTTGGCAAATTATTTTGGGAGGCAATTTATTTTGGGAGGCAAATTATTTTGGGAGGCAAATTATTTTGGCAAATTATTTTGGGAGGCAAATTATTTTGGGAGGCAAATAATTTTGGCAAATAATTTTGGGAGGCAAATTATTTTGGGAGGCAAATTATTTTGGCAAATTATTTTGGGAGGCAAATTATTTTGGCAAATTATTTTGGGAGGCAAATTATTTTGGCAAATTATTTTGGGAGGCAAATTATTTTGGGAGGCAAATTATTTTGGCAAATTATTTTGGGAGGCAAATTATTTAAATTATTTACACTTTTGGTTATTGAGAAACAGCTCCTAAAACATTATTTGACACTTTTGGTTGTTGAAAAACAGCTTCTAACCATTATTTGACACTTTGGTTGTTGAGAAACAGCTCCTAAAACATTATTTTACACTTTTGGTTATTGAGAAACAGCTCCTAAAACATTATTTGACACTTTTGGTTGTTGAAAAACAGCTTCTAACCATTATTTGACACTTTGGTTGTTGAGAAACAGCTCCTAAAACATTATTTTACACTTTTGGTTGTTGAAAAACAGCTCCTAAAACATTATTTGACACTTTTGGTTGTTGAAAAACAGCTTCTAACCATTATTTGACACTTTGGTTGTTGAGAAACAGCTCCTAAAACATTATTTTACACTTTTGGTTGTTGAGAAACAGCTCCTAAAACATTATTTGACACTTTTGGTTGTTGAAAAACAGCTTCTAACCATTATTTGACACTTTGGTTGTTGAGAAACAGCTCCTAAAACATTATTTTACACTTTTGGTTATTGAGAAACAGCTCCTAAAACATTATTTGACACTTTTGGTTGTTGAAAAACAGCTTCTAACCATTATTTGACACTTTGGTTGTTGAGAAACAGATCCTAAAACATTATTTTACACTTTTGGTTATTGAGAAACAGCTCCTAAAACATTATTTGACACTTTTGGTTATTATTATTGGTGATTATTATTATTTTGGGAGGCAAATTATTTTGGGAGGCAAATTATTTTGGGAGGCAAATTATTTTGGGAGGCAAATTATTTTGGCAAATTATTTTGGGAGGCAAATTATTTTGGGAGGCAAATTATTTTGGGAGGCAAATTATTTTGGCAAATTATTTTGGGAGGCAAATTATTTTGGCAAATTATTTTGGGAGGCAAATTATTTTGGGAGGCAAATTATTTTGGCAAATTATTTTGGGAGGCAAATTATTTTGGCAAATTATTTTGGGAGGCAAATTATTTTGGCAAATTATTTTGGGAGGCAAATTATTTTGGGAGGCAAATTATTTTGGCAAATTATTTTGGCAAATTATTTTGGCAAATTATTTTGGGAGGCAAATTATTTTGGGAAATTATTTTAGGAGGCAAATTATTTTGGAAAAATTATTTTGGGAGGCAAATTATTTTGGGAGGCAAATTATTTTGGGAGGCAAATTATTTTGGCAAATTATTTTGGCAGACAAATGATTTTGGGAGGCAAATTATTTTGGAAGGCAAATTATTTTGGCAAATTATTTTGGGAGGCAAATTATTTTGGCAAATTATTTTGGGAGGCAAATTATTTTGGGAGGCAAATTATTTTGGGAGGCAAATTATTTTGGGAGGCAAATAATTTTGGCAAATAATTTTGGCAAATAATTTTGGGAGGCAAATTATTTTGGGAGGCAAATTATTTTGGGAGGCAAATTATTTTGGCAAATTATTTTGGGAGGCAAATTATTTTGGCAAATTATTTTGGGAGGCAAATTATTTTGGGAGGCAAATTATTTTGGCAAATTATTTTGGGAGGCAAATTATTTAAATTATTTACACTTTTGGTTATTGAGAAACAGCTCCTAAAACATTATTTGACACTTTTGGTTGTTGAAAAACAGCTTCTAACCATTATTTGACACTTTGGTTGTTGAGAAACAGCTCCTAAAACATTATTTTACACTTTTGGTTATTGAGAAACAGCTCCTAAAACATTATTTGACACTTTTGGTTGTTGAAAAACAGCTTCTAACCATTATTTGACACTTTGGTTGTTGAGAAACAGCTCCTAAAACATTATTTTACACTTTTGGTTGTTGAGAAACAGCTCCTAAAACATTATTTGACACTTTTGGTTGTTGAAAAACAGCTTCTAACCATTATTTGACACTTTGGTTGTTGAGAAACAGCTCCTAAAACATTATTTTACACTTTTGGTTGTTGAGAAACAGCTCCTAAAACATTATTTGACACTTTTGGTTGTTGAAAAACAGCTTCTAACCATTATTTGACACTTTGGTTGTTGAGAAACAGCTCCTAAAACATTATTTTACACTTTTGGTTATTGAGAAACAGCTCCTAAAACATTATTTGACACTTTTGGTTGTTGAAAAACAGCTTCTAACCATTATTTGACACTTTGGTTGTTGAGAAACAGATCCTAAAACATTATTTTACACTTTTGGTTATTGAGAAACAGCTCCTAAAACATTATTTGACACTTTTGGTTATTATTATTGGTGATTATTATTATTTTGGGAGGCAAATTATTTTGGGAGGCAAATTATTTTGGCAAATTATTTTGGGAGGCAAATTATTTTGGCAAATTATTTTGGGAGGCAAATTATTTTGGGAGGCAAATTATTTTGGCAAATTATTTTGGGAGGCAAATTATTTTGGGAGGCAAATTATTTTGGGAGGCAAATTATTTTGGCAGGCAAATTATTTTGGCAAATTATTTTGGGAGGCAAATTATTTTGGGAGGCAAATTATTTTGGGAGGCAAATTATTTTGGCAAATTATTTTGGGAGGCAAATTATTTTGGGAGGCAAATTATTTTGGCAAATTATTTTAGGAGGCAAATTATTTTGGCAAATTATTTTGGGAGGCAAATTATTTTGGGAGGCAAATTATTTTGGCAAATTATTTTGGCAGGCAAATGATTTTGGGAGGCAAATTATTTTGGAAGGCAAATTATTTTGGCAAATTATTTTGGGAGGCAAATTATTTTGGCAAATTATTTTGGGAGGCAAATTATTTTGGCAAATTATTTTGGGAGGCAAATTATTTTGGGAGGCAAATTATTTTGGGAGGCAAATAATTTTGGCAAATTATTTTGGGAGGCAAATTATTTTGGCAAATTATTTTGGGAGGCAAATTATTTTGGCAAATTATTTTGGGAGGCAAATTATTTTGGGAGGCAAATTATTTTGGGAGGCAAATTATTTAAATTATTTACACTTTTGGTTATTGAGAAACAGCTCCTAAAACATTATTTGACACTTTTGGTTGTTGAAAAACAGCTTCTAACCATTATTTGACACTTTGGTTGTTGAGAAACAGCTCCTAAAACATTATTTTACACTTTTGGTTATTGAGAAACAGCTCCTAAAACATTATTTGACACTTTTGGTTGTTGAAAAACAGCTTCTAACCATTATTTGACACTTTGGTTGTTGAGAAACAGCTCCTAAAACATTATTTTACACTTTTGGTTATTGAGAAACAGCTCCTAAAACATTATTTGACACTTTTGGTTATTATTATTGGTGATTATTATTATTTTGGGAGGCAAATTATTTTGGGAGGCAAATTATTTTGGGAGGCAAATTATTTTGGCAAATTATTTTGGGAGGCAAATTATTTTGGGAGGCAAATTATTTTGGGAGGCAAATTATTTTGGCAAATTATTTTGGGAGGCAAATTATTTTGGGAGGCAAATTATTTTGGCAAATTATTTTGGGAGGAAAATTATTTTGGGAGGCAAATTATTTTGGCAAATTATTTTGGGAGGCAAATTATTTTGGCAAATTATTTTGGGAGGCAAATTATTTTGGCAAATTATTTTGGCAAATTATTTTGGGAGGCAAATTATTTTGGCAAATTATTTTAGGAGGCAAATTATTTTGGGAGGCAAATTATTTTGGGAGGCAAATTATTTTGGGAGGCAAATTATTTTGGCAGGCAAATGATTTTGGGAGGCAAATTATTTTGGAAGGCAAATTATTTTGGGAGGCAAATTATTTTGGGAGGCAAATTATTTTGGGAGGCAAATTATTTTGGGAGGCAAATTATTTTGGCAAATTATTTTGGGAGGCAAATTATTTTGGGAGGCAAATTATTTTGGGAGGCAAATTATTTTGGGAGGCAAATAATTTTGGCAAATAATTTTGGGAGGCAAATTATTTTGGCAAATTATTTTGGGAGGCAAATTATTTTGGCAAATTATTTTGGGAGGCAAATTATTTTGGGAGGCAAATTATTTTGGGAGGCAAATTATTTAAATTATTTACACTTTTGGTTATTGAGAAACAGCTCCTAAAACATTATTTGACACTTTTGGTTGTTGAAAAACAGCTTCTAACCATTATTTGACACTTTGGTTGTTGAGAAACAGCTCCTAAAACATTATTTTACACTTTTGGTTATTGAGAAACAGCTCCTAAAACATTATTTGACACTTTTGGTTGTTGAAAAACAGCTTCTAACCATTATTTGACACTTTGGTTGTTGAGAAACAGCTCCTAAAACATTATTTTACACTTTTGGTTAGTGAGAAACAGCTCCTAAAACATTATTTGACACTTTTGGTTGTTGAAAAACAGCTTCTAACCATTATTTGACACTTTGGTTGTTGAGAAACAGCTCCTAAAACATTATTTTACACTTTTGGTTATTGAGAAACAGCTCCAAAAACATTATTTGACACTTTTGGTTGTTGAAAAACAGCTTCTAACCATTATTTGACACTTTGGTTGTTGAGAAACAGCTCCTAAAACATTATTTTACACTTTTGGTTGTTGAGAAACAGCTCCTAAAACATTATTTGACACTTTTGGTTGTTGAAAAACAGCTTCTAACCATTATTTGACACTTTGGTTGTTGAGAAACAGCTCCTAAAACATTATTTTACACTTTTGGTTATTGAGAAACAGCTCCTAAAACATTATTTGACACTTTTGGTTGTTGAAAAACAGCTTCTAACCATTATTTGACACTTTGGTTGTTGAGAAACAGCTCCTAAAACATTATTTTACACTTTTGGTTAGTGAGAAACAGCTCCTAAAACATTATTTGACACTTTTGGTTGTTGAAAAACAGCTTCTAACCATTATTTGACACTTTGGTTGTTGAGAAACAGATCCTAAAACATTATTTTACACTTTTGGTTATTGAGAAACAGCTCCTAAAACATTATTTGACACTTTTGGTTATTATTATTGGTGATTATTATTATTTTGGGAGGCAAATTATTTTGGGAGGCAAATTATTTTGGGAGGCAAATTATTTTGGCAAATTATTTTGGGAGGCAAATTATTTTGGCAAATTATTTTGGGAGGAAAATTATTTTGGGAGGCAAATTATTTTGGCAAATTATTTTGGCAAATTATTTTGGGAGGCAAATTATTTTGGCAAATTATTTTGGGAGGCAAATTATTTTGGGAGGCAAATTATTTTGGCAAATTATTTTGGCAAATTATTTTGGGAGGCAAATTATTTTGGCAAATTATTTTGGCAAATTATTTTAGGAGGCAAATTATTTTGGGAGGCAAATTATTTTGGGAGGCAAATTATTTTGGCAAATTATTTTGGGAGGCAAATTATTTTGGCAGGCAAATGATTTTGGGAGGCAAATTATTTTGGAAGGCAAATTATTTTGGCAAATTATTTTGGGAGGCAAATTATTTTGGCAAATTATTTTGGCAAATTATTTTGGGAGGCAAATTATTTTGGCAAATTATTTTGGCAAATTATTTTGGGAGGCAAATTATTTTGGCAAATTATTTTGGCAAATTATTTTAGGAGGCAAATTATTTTGGCAAATTATTTTGGGAGGCAAATTATTTTGGGAGGCAAATTATTTTGGGAGGCAAATTATTTTGGGAGGCAAATTATTTTGGCAGGCAAATGATTTTGGGAGGCAAATTATTTTGGCAAATTATTTTGGCAGGCAAATGATTTTGGGAGGCAAATTATTTTGGCAAATTATTTTGGGAGGCAAATTATTTTGGCAAATTATTTTGGCAGGCAAATGATTTTGGGAGGCAAATTATTTTGGCAAATTATTTTGGGAGGCAAATTATTTTGGCAAATTATTTTGGCAGGCAAATGATTTTGGGAGGCAAATTATTTTGGGAGGCAAATTATTTTGGCAGGCAAATGATTTTGGGAGGCAAATTATTTTGGGAGGCAAATTATTTTGGGAGGCAAATTATTTTGGGAGGCAAATTATTTAAATTATTTACACTTTTGGTTATTGAGAAACAGCTCCTAAAACATTATTTGACACTTTTGGTTGTTGAAAAACAGCTTCTAACCATTATTTGACACTTTGGTTGTTGAGAAACAGCTCCTAAAACATTATTTTACACTTTTGGTTATTGAGAAACAGCTCCTAAAACATTATTTGACACTTTTGGTTGTTGAAAAACAGCTTCTAACCATTATTTGACACTTTGGTTGTTGAGAAACAGCTCCTAAAACATTATTTTACACTTTTGGTTGTTGAGAAACAGCTCCTAAAACATTATTTGACACTTTTGGTTGTTGAAAAACAGCTTCTAACCATTATTTGACACTTTGGTTGTTGAGAAACAGCTCCTAAAACATTATTTTACACTTTTGGTTGTTGAGAAACAGCTCCTAAAACATTATTTGACACTTTTGGTTGTTGAAAAACAGCTTCTAACCATTATTTGACACTTTGGTTGTTGAGAAACAGCTCCTAAAACATTATTTTACACTTTTGGTTATTGAGAAACAGCTCCTAAAACATTATTTGACACTTTTGGTTGTTGAAAAACAGCTTCTAACCATTATTTGACACTTTGGTTGTTGAGAAACAGATCCTAAAACATTATTTTACACTTTTGGTTATTGAGAAACAGCTCCTAAAACATTATTTGACACTTTTGGTTATTATTATTGGTGATTATTATTATTTTGGGAGGCAAATTATTTTGGGAGGCAAATTATTTTGGGAGGCAAATTATTTTGGGAGGCAAATTATTTTGGGAGGCAAATTATTTTGGCAAATTATTTTGGGAGGCAAATTATTTTGGGAGGCAAATTATTTTGGCAAAATATTTTGGGAGGCAAATTATTTTGGGAGGCAAATTATTTTGGGAGGCAAATTATTTTGGGAGGAAAATTATTTTGGGAGGCAAATTATTTTGGCAAATTATTTTGGCAAATTATTTTGGGAGGCAAATTATTTTGGCAAATTATTTTGGCAAATTATTTTGGGAGGCAAATTATTTTGGCAAATTATTTTAGGAGGCAAATTATTTTGGTAAATTATTTTGGGAGGCAAATTATTTTGGGAGGCAAATTATTTTGGGAGGCAAATTATTTTGGCAGGCAAATGATTTTGGGAGGCAAATTATTTTGGAAGGCAAATTATTTTGGCAAATTATTTTGGGAGGCAAATTATTTTGGCAAATTATTTTGGGAGGCAAATTATTTTGGGAGGCAAATTATTTTGGGAGGCAAATTATTTTGGGAGGCAAATTATTTTGGGAGGCAAATTATTTTGGGAGGCAAATTATTTTGGGAGGCAAATTATTTTGGGAGGCAAATTATTTTGGCAAATTATTTTGGGAGGCAAATTATTTTGGGAGGCAAATTATTTTGGCAAATTATTTTGGGAGGCAAATTATTTTGGGAGGCAAATTATTTAAATTATTTACACTTTTGGTTATTGAGAAACAGCTCCTAAAACATTATTTGACACTTTTGGTTGTTGAAAAACAGCTTCTAACCATTATTTGACACTTTGGTTGTTGAGAAACAGCTCCTAAAACATTATTTTACACTTTTGGTTATTGAGAAACAGCTCCTAAAACATTATTTGACACTTTTGGTTGTTGAAAAACAGCTTCTAACCATTATTTGACACTTTGGTTGTTGAGAAACAGCTCCTAAAACATTATTTTACACTTTTGGTTATTGAGAAACAGCTCCTAAAACATTATTTGACACTTTTGGTTATTGAGAAACAGCTCCTAAAACATTATTTTACACTTTTGGTTATTGAGAAACAGCTCCTAAAACATTATTTGACACTTTTGGTTGTTGAAAAACAGCTTCTAACCATTATTTGACACTTTGGTTGTTGAGAAACAGCTCCTAAAACATTATTTTACACTTTTGGTTAGTGAGAAACAGCTCCTAAAACATTATTTGACACTTTTGGTTGTTGAAAAACAGCTTCTAACCATTATTTGACACTTTGGTTGTTGAGAAACAGCTCCTAAAACATTATTTTACACTTTTGGTTATTGAGAAACAGCTCCTAAAACATTATTTGACACTTTTGGTTGTTGAAAAACAGCTTCTAACCATTATTTGACACTTTGGTTGTTGAGAAACAGCTCCTAAAACATTATTTTACACTTTTGGTTAGTGAGAAACAGCTCCTAAAACATTATTTGACACTTTTGGTTGTTGAAAAACAGCTTCTAACCATTATTTGACACTTTGGTTGTTGAGAAACAGATCCTAAAACATTATTTTACACTTTTGGTTATTGAGAAACAGCTCCTAAAACATTATTTGACACTTTTGGTTATTATTATTGGTGATTATTATTATTTTGGGAGGCAAATTATTTTGGGAGGCAAATTATTTTGGCAAATTATTTTGGGAGGCAAATTATTTTGGCAAATTATTTTGGGAGGCAAATTATTTTGGCAAATTATTTTGGGAGGCAAATTATTTTGGCAAATTATTTTGGGAGGAAAATTATTTTGGGAGGCAAATTATTTTGGCAAATTATTTTGGGAGGCAAATTATTTTGGCAAATTATTTTGGGAGGCAAATTATTTTGGCAAATTATTTTGGGAGGCAAATTATTTTGGGAGGCAAATTATTTTGGGAGGCAAATTATTTTGGCAAATTATTTTGGGAGGAAAATTATTTTGGGAGGCAAATTATTTTGGCAAATTATTTTGGGAGGCAAATTATTTTGGCAAATTATTTTGGGAGGCAAATTATTTTGGCAAATTATTTTGGGAGGCAAATTATTTTGGGAGGCAAATTATTTTGGCAAATTATTTTGGCAAATTATTTTGGCAAATTATTTTGGCAAATTATTTTGGCAAATTATTTTAGGAGGCAAATTATTTTGGCAAATTATTTTGGGAGGCAAATTATTTTGGGAGGCAAATTATTTTGGGAGGCAAATTATTTTGGCAAATTATTTTGGGAGGCAAATTATTTTGGCAAATTATTTTGGCAGGCAAATGATTTTGGGAGGCAAATTATTTTGGAAGGCAAATTATTTTGGCAAATTATTTTGGGAGGCAAATTATTTTGGCAAATTATTTTGGGAGGCAAATTATTTTGGCAAATTATTTTGGCAAATTATTTTGGGAGGCAAATTATTTTGGCAAATTATTTTGGCAAATTATTTTAGGAGGCAAATTATTTTGGCAAATTATTTTGGGAGGCAAATTATTTTGGGAGGCAAATTATTTTGGGAGGCAAATTATTTTGGGAGGCAAATTATTTTGGCAAATTATTTTGGGAGGCAAATTATTTTGGCAAATTATTTTGGCAGGCAAATGATTTTGGGAGGCAAATTATTTTGGAAGGCAAATTATTTTGGCAAATTATTTTGGGAGGCAAATTATTTTGGCAAATTATTTTGGGAGGCAAATTATTTTGGCAAATTATTTTGGGAGGCAAATTATTTTGGGAGGCAAATTATTTTGGGAGGCAAATTATTTTGGGAGGCAAATAATTTTGGCAGGCAAATTATTTTGGGAGGCAAATTATTTTGGCAAATTATTTTGGGAGGCAAATTATTTTGGCAAATTATTTTGGGAGGCAAATTATTTTGGGAGGCAAATTATTTTGGCAAATTATTTTGGGAGGCAAATTATTTAAATTATTTACACTTTTGGTTATTGAGAAACAGCTCCTAAAACATTATTTGACACTTTTGGTTGTTGAAAAACAGCTTCTAACCATTATTTGACACTTTGGTTGTTGAGAAACAGCTCCTAAAACATTATTTTACACTTTTGGTTATTGAGAAACAGCTCCTAAAACATTATTTGACACTTTTGGTTGTTGAAAAACAGCTTCTAACCATTATTTGACACTTTGGTTGTTGAGAAACAGCTCCTAAAACATTATTTTACACTTTTGGTTAGTGAGAAACAGCTCCTAAAACATTATTTGACACTTTTGGTTGTTGAAAAACAGCTTCTAACCATTATTTGACACTTTGGTTGTTGAGAAACAGCTCCTAAAACATTATTTTACACTTTTGGTTATTGAGAAACAGCTCCTAAAACATTATTTGACACTTTTGGTTGTTGAAAAACAGCTTCTAACCATTATTTGACACTTTGGTTGTTGAGAAACAGCTCCTAAAACATTATTTTACACTTTTGGTTATTGAGAAATAGCTCCTAAAACATTATTTGACACTTTTGGTTGTTGAAAAACAGCTTCTAACCATTATTTGACACTTTGGTTGTTGAGAAACAGCTCCTAAAACATTATTTTACACTTTTGGTTATTGAGAAACAGCTCCTAAAACATTATTTGACACTTTTGGTTGTTGAAAAACAGCTTCTAACCATTATTTGACACTTTAGTTGTTGAGAAACAGCTCCTAAAACATTATTTTACACTTTTGGTTAGTGAGAAACAGCTCCTAAAACATTATTTGACACTTTTGGTTGTTGAAAAACAGCTTCTAACCATTATTTGACACTTTGGTTGTTGAGAAACAGCTCCTAAAACATTATTTTACACTTTTGGTTATTGAGAAACAGCTCCTAAAACATTATTTGACACTTTTGGTTGTTGAAAAACAGCTTCTAACCATTATTTGACACTTTGGTTGTTGAGAAACAGCTCCTAAAACATTATTTTACACTTTTGGTTGTTGAGAAACAGCTCCTAAAACATTATTTGACACTTTTGGTTGTTGAAAAACAGCTTCTAACCATTATTTGACACTTTGGTTGTTGAGAAACAGCTCCTAAAACATTATTTTACACTTTTGGTTATTGAGAAACAGCTCCTAAAACATTATTTGACACTTTTGGTTGTTGAAAAACAGCTTCTAACCATTATTTGACACTTTGGTTGTTGAGAAACAGCTCCTAAAACATTATTTTACACTTTTGGTTAGTGAGAAACAGCTCCTAAAACATTATTTGACACTTTTGGTTGTTGAAAAACAGCTTCTAACCATTATTTGACACTTTGGTTGTTGAGAAACAGCTCCTAAAACATTATTTTACACTTTTGGTTATTGAGAAACAGCTCCTAAAACATTATTTGACACTTTTGGTTGTTGAAAAACAGCTTCTAACCATTATTTGACACTTTGGTTGTTGAGAAACAGCTCCTAAAACATTATTTTACACTTTTGGTTGTTGAGAAACAGCTCCTAAAACATTATTTGACACTTTTGGTTGTTGAAAAACAGCTTCTAACCATTATTTGACACTTTGGTTGTTGAGAAACAGCTCCTAAAACATTATTTTACACTTTTGGTTATTGAGAAACAGCTCCTAAAACATTATTTGACACTTTTGGTTGTTGAAAAACAGCTTCTAACCATTATTTGACACTTTGGTTGTTGAGAAACAGCTCCTAAAACATTATTTTACACTTTTGGTTAGTGAGAAACAGCTCCTAAAACATTATTTGACACTTTTGGTTGTTGAAAAACAGCTTCTAACCATTATTTGACACTTTGGTTGTTGAGAAACAGATCCTAAAACATTATTTTACACTTTTGGTTATTGAGAAACAGCTCCTAAAACATTATTTGACACTTTTGGTTATTATTATTGGTGATTATTATTATTTTGGGAGGCAAATTATTTTGGGAGGCAAATTATTTTGGGAGGCAAATTATTTTGGGAGGCAAATTATTTTGGGAGGCAAAAATTATTTTGGGAGGCAAATTATTTTGGCAAATTATTTTGGGAGGCAAATTATTTTGGCAAATTATTTTGGGAGGAAAATTATTTTGGGAGGAAAATTATTTTGGCAAATTATTTTGGGAGGCAAATTATTTTGGCAAATTATTTTGGGAGGCAAATTATTTTGGCAAATTATTTTGGGAGGCAAATTATTTTGGGAGGCAAATTATTTTGGGAGGCAAATTATTTTGGGAGGCAAATTATTTTGGCAAATTATTTTGGGAGGCAAATTATTTTGGGAGGCAAATTATTTTGGGAGGCAAATTATTTAAATTATTTACACTTTTGGTTATTGAGAAACAGCTCCTAAAACATTATTTGACACTTTTGGTTGTTGAAAAACAGCTTCTAACCATTATTTGACACTTTGGTTGTTGAGAAACAGCTCCTGAAACATTATTTTACACTTTTGGTTGTTGAGAAACAGCTCCTAAAACATTATTTGACACTTTTGGTTGTTGAAAAACAGCTTCTAACCATTATTTGACACTTTGGTTGTTGAGAAACAGCTCCTAAAACATTATTTGACACTTTTGGTTGTTGAGAAACAGCTCCTAAAACATTATTTGACACTTTTGGTTGTTGAAAAACAGCTTCTAACCATTATTTGACACTTTGGTTGTTGAGAAACAGCTCCTGAAACATTATTTTACACTTTTGGTTGTTGAGAAACAGCTCCTAAAACATTATTTGACACTTTTGGTTGTTGAAAAACAGCTTCTAACCATTATTTGACACTTTGGTTGTTGAGAAACAGCTCCTAAAACATTATTTTACACTTTTGGTTATTGAGAAACAGCTCCTAAAACATTATTTGACACTTTTGGTTGTTGAAAAACAGCTTCTAACCATTATTTGACACTTTGGTTGTTGAGAAACAGCTCCTAAAACATTATTTTACACTTTTGGTTATTGAGAAACAGCTCCTAAAACATTATTTGACACTTTTGGTTGTTGAAAAACAGCTTCTAACCATTATTTGACACTTTGGTTGTTGAGAAACAGCTCCTAAAACATTATTTTACACTTTTGGTTAGTGAGAAACAGCTCCTAAAACATTATTTGACACTTTTGGTTGTTGAAAAACAGCTTCTAACCATTATTTGACACTTTGGTTGTTGAGAAACAGCTCCTAAAACATTATTTTACACTTTTGGTTATTGAGAAACAGCTCCTAAAACATTATTTGACACTTTTGGTTGTTGAAAAACAGCTTCTAACCATTATTTGACACTTTGGTTGTTGAGAAACAGCTCCTAAAACATTATTTTACACTTTTGGTTATTGAGAAACAGCCCCTAAAACATTATTTGACACTTTTGGTTGTTGAAAAACAGCTTCTAACCATTATTTGACACATTGGTTGTTGAGAAACAGCTCCTAAAACATTATTTTACACTTTTGGTTATTGAGAAACAGCTCCTAAAACATTATTTGACACTTTTGGTTGTTGAAAAACAGCTTCTAACCATTATTTGACACTTTGGTTGTTGAGAAACAGCTCCTAAAACATTATTTTACACTTTTGGTTAGTGAGAAACAGCTCCTAAAACATTATTTGACACTTTTGGTTGTTGAAAAACAGCTTCTAACCATTATTTGACACTTTGGTTGTTGAGAAACAGCTCCTAAAACATTATTTTACACTTTTGGTTATTGAGAAACAGCTCCTAAAACATTATTTGACACTTTTGGTTGTTGAAAAACAGCTTCTAACCATTATTTGACACTTTGGTTGTTGAGAAACAGCTCCTAAAACATTATTTTACACTTTTGGTTGTTGAGAAACAGCTCCTAAAACATTATTTGACACTTTTGGTTGTTGAAAAACAGCTTCTAACCATTATTTGACACTTTGGTTGTTGAGAAACAGCTCCTAAAACATTATTTTACACTTTTGGTTATTGAGAAACAGCTCCTAAAACATTATTTGACACTTTTGGTTGTTGAAAAACAGCTTCTAACCATTATTTGACACTTTGGTTGTTGAGAAACAGCTCCTAAAACATTATTTTACACTTTTGGTTAGTGAGAAACAGCTCCTAAAACATTATTTGACACTTTTGGTTGTTGAAAAACAGCTTCTAACCATTATTTGACACTTTGGTTGTTGAGAAACAGCTCCTAAAACATTATTTTACACTTTTGGTTATTGAGAAACAGCTCCTAAAACATTATTTGACACTTTTGGTTGTTGAAAAACAGCTTCTAACCATTATTTGACACTTTGGTTGTTGAGAAACAGCTCCTAAAACATTATTTTACACTTTTGGTTGTTGAGAAACAGCTCCTAAAACATTATTTGACACTTTTGGTTGTTGAAAAACAGCTTCTAACCATTATTTGACACTTTGGTTGTTGAGAAACAGCTCCTAAAACATTATTTTACACTTTTGGTTATTGAGAAACAGCTCCTAAAACATTATTTGACACTTTTGGTTGTTGAAAAACAGCTTCTAACCATTATTTGACACTTTGGTTGTTGAGAAACAGCTCCTAAAACATTATTTTACACTTTTGGTTAGTGAGAAACAGCTCCTAAAACATTATTTGACACTTTTGGTTGTTGAAAAACAGCTTCTAACCATTATTTGACACTTTGGTTGTTGAGAAACAGATCCTAAAACATTATTTTACACTTTTGGTTATTGAGAAACAGCTCCTAAAACATTATTTGACACTTTTGGTTATTATTATTGGTGATTATTATTATTTTGGGAGGCAAATTATTTTGGGAGGCAAATTATTTTGGGAGGCAAAAATTATTTTGGGAGGCAAATTATTTTGGCAAATTATTTTGGGAGGCAAATTATTTTGGCAAATTATTTTGGGAGGAAAATTATTTTGGGAGGAAAATTATTTTGGGAGGCAAATTATTTTGGCAAATTATTTTGGGAGGCAAATTATTTTGGGAGGCAAATTATTTTGGGAGGCAAATTATTTTGGGAGGCAAATTATTTTGGCAAATTATTTTGGGAGGCAAATTATTTTGGCAAATTATTTTGGCAAATTATTTTGGCAAATTATTTTGGCAAATTATTTTAGGAGGCAAATTATTTTGGCAAATTATTTTGGGAGGCAAATTATTTTGGGAGGCAAATTATTTTGGCAAATTATTTTGGCAAATTATTTTGGCAGGCAAATGATTTTGGGAGGCAAATTATTTTGGAAGGCAAATTATTTTGGCAAATTATTTTGGGAGGCAAATTATTTTGGCAAATTATTTTGGGAGGCAAATTATTTTGGCAAATTATTTTGGCAAATTATTTTGGGAGGCAAATTATTTTGGGAGGCAAATTATTTTGGGAGGCAAATTATTTTGGGAGGCAAATTATTTTGGCAAATTATTTTGGGAGGCAAATTATTTTGGGAGGCAAATTATTTTGGGAGGCAAATAATTTTGGGAGGCAAATTATTTTGGGAGGCAAATTATTTTGGCAAATTATTTTGGGAGGCAAATTATTTTGGCAAATTATTTTGGGAGGCAAATTATTTTGGCAAATTATTTTGGGAGGCAAATTATTTTGGGAGGCAAATTATTTTGGCAAATTATTTTGGGAGGCAAATTATTTAAATTATTTACACTTTTGGTTATTGAGAAACAGCTCCTAAAACATTATTTGACACTTTTGGTTGTTGAAAAACAGCTTCTAACCATTATTTGACACTTTGGTTGTTGAGAAACAGCTCCTAAAACATTATTTTACACTTTTGGTTATTGAGAAACAGCTCCTAAAACATTATTTGACACTTTTGGTTGTTGAAAAACAGCTTCTAACCATTATTTGACACTTTGGTTGTTGAGAAACAGCTCCTAAAACATTATTTTACACTTTTGGTTGTTGAGAAACAGCTCCTAAAACATTATTTGACACTTTTGGTTGTTGAAAAACAGCTTCTAACCATTATTTGACACTTTGGTTGTTGAGAAACAGCTCCTAAAACATTATTTTACACTTTTGGTTGTTGAGAAACAGCTCCTAAAACATTATTTGACACTTTTGGTTGTTGAAAAACAGCTTCTAACCATTATTTGACACTTTGGTTGTTGAGAAACAGCTCCTAAAACATTATTTTACACTTTTGGTTATTGAGAAACAGCTCCTAAAACATTATTTGACACTTTTGGTTGTTGAAAAACAGCTTCTAACCATTATTTGACACTTTGGTTGTTGAGAAACAGATCCTAAAACATTATTTTACACTTTTGGTTATTGAGAAACAGCTCCTAAAACATTATTTGACACTTTTGGTTATTATTATTGGTGATTATTATTATTTTGGGAGGCAAATTATTTTGGGAGGCAAATTATTTTGGGAGGCAAATTATTTTGGGAGGCAAATTATTTTGGCAAATTATTTTGGGAGGCAAATTATTTTGGCAAATTATTTTGGGAGGCAAATTATTTTGGGAGGCAAATTATTTTGGCAAATTATTTTGGGAGGAAAATTATTTTGGGAGGCAAATTATTTTGGCAAATTATTTTGGGAGGCAAATTATTTTGGCAAATTATTTTGGGAGGAAAATTATTTTGGCAAATTATTTTGGCAAATTATTTTGGGAGGCAAATTATTTTGGGAGGCAAATTATTTTGGCAAATTATTTTGGGAGGCAAATTATTTTGGGAAATTATTTTGGCAAATTATTTTGGGAGGCAAATTATTTTGGGAGGCAAATTATTTTGGCAAATTATTTTGGCAGGCAAATGATTTTGGGAGGCAAATTATTTTGGAAGGCAAATTATTTTGGCAAATTATTTTGGGAGGCAAATTATTTTGGGAGGCAAATTATTTTGGGAGGCAAATTATTTTGGGAGGCAAATTATTTTGGGAGGCAAATTATTTTGGGAGGCAAATTATTTTGGGAGGCAAATTATTTTGGGAGGCAAATAATTTTGGGAGGCAAATTATTTTGGGAGGCAAATTATTTTGGGAGGCAAATTATTTTGGGAGGCAAATTATTTTGGGAGGCAAATTATTTTGGGAGGCAAATTATTTTGGGAGGCAAATTATTTTGGCAAATTATTTTGGGAGGCAAATTATTTTGGGAGGCAAATAATTTTGGGAGGCAAATTATTTTGGGAGGCAAATTATTTTGGCAAATTATTTTGGGAGGCAAATTATTTTGGCAAATTATTTTGGGAGGCAAATTATTTTGGCAAATTATTTTGGGAGGCAAATTATTTTGGGAGGCAAATTATTTTGGCAAATTATTTTGGGAGGCAAATTATTTAAATTATTTACACTTTTGGTTATTGAGAAACAGCTCCTAAAACATTATTTGACACTTTTGGTTGTTGAAAAACAGCTTCTAACCATTATTTGACACTTTGGTTGTTGAGAAACAGCTCCTAAAACATTATTTTACACTTTTGGTTATTGAGAAACAGCTCCTAAAACATTATTTGACACTTTTGGTTGTTGAAAAACAGCTTCTAACCATTATTTGACACTTTGGTTGTTGAGAAACAGCTCCTAAAACATTATTTTACACTTTTGGTTGTTGAGAAACAGCTCCTAAAACATTATTTGACACTTTTGGTTGTTGAAAAACAGCTTCTAACCATTATTTGACACTTTGGTTGTTGAGAAACAGCTCCTAAAACATTATTTTACACTTTTGGTTGTTGAGAAACAGCTCCTAAAACATTATTTGACACTTTTGGTTGTTGAAAAACAGCTTCTAACCATTATTTGACACTTTGGTTGTTGAGAAACAGCTCCTAAAACATTATTTTACACTTTTGGTTATTGAGAAACAGCTCCTAAAACATTATTTGACACTTTTGGTTGTTGAAAAACAGCTTCTAACCATTATTTGACACTTTGGTTGTTGAGAAACAGATCCTAAAACATTATTTTACACTTTTGGTTATTGAGAAACAGCTCCTAAAACATTATTTGACACTTTTGGTTATTATTATTGGTGATTATTATTATTTTGGGAGGCAAATTATTTTGGGAGGCAAATTATTTTGGGAGGCAAATTATTTTGGGAGGCAAATTATTTTGGCAAATTATTTTGGGAGGCAAATTATTTTGGGAGGCAAATTATTTTGGCAAATTATTTTGGGAGGCAAATTATTTTGGCAAATTATTTTGGGAGGCAAATTATTTTGGGAGGCAAATTATTTTGGCAAATTATTTTGGGAGGAAAATTATTTTGGGAGGCAAATTATTTTGGCAAATTATTTTGGGAGGCAAATTATTTTGGCAAATTATTTTGGGAGGAAAATTATTTTGGCAAATTATTTTGGCAAATTATTTTGGGAGGCAAATTATTTTGGGAGGCAAATTATTTTGGCAAATTATTTTGGGAGGCAAATTATTTTGGGAAATTATTTTGGCAAATTATTTTGGGAGGCAAATTATTTTGGGAGGCAAATTATTTTGGCAAATTATTTTGGCAGGCAAATGATTTTGGGAGGCAAATTATTTTGGAAGGCAAATTATTTTGGCAAATTATTTTGGGAGGCAAATTATTTTGGGAGGCAAATTATTTTGGGAGGCAAATTATTTTGGGAGGCAAATTATTTTGGGAGGCAAATTATTTTGGGAGGCAAATTATTTTGGGAGGCAAATTATTTTGGCAAATTATTTTGGGAGGCAAATTATTTTGGCAGGCAAATTATTTTGGCAAATTATTTTGGGAGGCAAATTATTTTGGCAAATTATTTTAGGAGGCAAATTATTTTGGCAAATTATTTTGGGAGGCAAATTATTTTGGGAGGCAAATTATTTTGGGAGGCAAATTATTTTGGCAAATTATTTTGGGAGGCAAATTATTTTGGCAAATTATTTTGGCAGGCAAATGATTTTGGGAGGCAAATTATTTTGGAAGGCAAATTATTTTGGCAAATTATTTTGGGAGGCAAATTATTTTGTTTGGCAAATTATTTTGGCAAATTATTTTGGGAGGCAAATTATTTTGGGAGGCAAATTATTTTGGCAAATTATTTTGGCAAATTATTTTGGCAAATTATTTTGGGAGGCAAATTATTTTGGCAAATTATTTTGGGAGGCAAATTATTTTGGGAGGCAAATTATTTTGGCAAATAATTTTGGGAGGCAAATTATTTTGGGAGGCAAATAATTTTGGCAAATAATTTTGGGAGGCAAATTATTTTGGGAGGCAAATTATTTTGGCAAATTATTTTGGGAGGCAAATTATTTTGGCAAATTATTTTGGGAGGAAATTATTTTGGGAGGCAAATTATTTTGGGAGGCAAATTATTTAAATTATTTACACTTTTGGTTATTGAGAAACAGCTCCTAAAACATTATTTGACACTTTTGGTTGTTGAACAACAGCTTCTAACCATTATTTGACACTTTGGTTGTTGAGAAACAGATCCTAAAACATTATTTTACACTTTTGGTTATTGAGAAACAGCTCCTAAAACATTATTTGACACTTTTGGTTGTTGAAAAACAGCTTCTAACCATTATTTGACACTTTGGTTGTTGAGAAACAGCTCCTAAAACATTATTTTACACTTTTGGTTATTGAGAAACAGCTCCTAAAACATTATTTGACACTTTTGGTTGTTGAAAAACAGCTTCTAACCATTATTTGACACTTTAGTTGTTGAGAAACAGCTCCTAAAACATTATTTTACACTTTTGGTTAGTGAGAAACAGCTCCTAAAACATTATTTGACACTTTTGGTTGTTGAAAAACAGCTTCTAACCATTATTTGACACTTTGGTTGTTGAGAAACAGCTCCTAAAACATTATTTTACACTTTTGGTTATTGAGAAACAGCTCCTAAAACATTATTTGACACTTTTGGTTGTTGAAAAACAGCTTCTAACCATTATTTGACACTTTGGTTGTTGAGAAACAGCTCCTAAAACATTATTTTACACTTTTGGTTGTTGAGAAACAGCTCCTAAAACATTATTTGACACTTTTGGTTGTTGAAAAACAGCTTCTAACCATTATTTGACACTTTGGTTGTTGAGAAACAGCTCCTAAAACATTATTTTACACTTTTGGTTATTGAGAAACAGCTCCTAAAACATTATTTGACACTTTTGGTTGTTGAAAAACAGCTTCTAACCATTATTTGACACTTTGGTTGTTGAGAAACAGCTCCTAAAACATTATTTTACACTTTTGGTTAGTGAGAAACAGCTCCTAAAACATTATTTGACACTTTTGGTTGTTGAAAAACAGCTTCTAACCATTCTTTGACACTTTGGTTGTTGAGAAACAGCTCCTAAAACATTATTTTACACTTTTGGTTATTGAGAAACAGCTCCTAAAACATTATTTGACACTTTTGGTTGTTGAAAAACAGCTTCTAACCATTATTTGACACTTTGGTTGTTGAGAAACAGCTCCTAAAACATTATTTTACACTTTTGGTTGTTGAGAAACAGCTCCTAAAACATTATTTGACACTTTTGGTTGTTGAAAAACAGCTTCTAACCATTATTTGACACTTTGGTTGTTGAGAAACAGCTCCTAAAACATTATTTTACACTTTTGGTTATTGAGAAACAGCTCCTAAAACATTATTTGACACTTTTGGTTGTTGAAAAACAGCTTCTAACCATTATTTGACACTTTGGTTGTTGAGAAACAGCTCCTAAAACATTATTTTACACTTTTGGTTAGTGAGAAACAGCTCCTAAAACATTATTTGACACTTTTGGTTGTTGAAAAACAGCTTCTAACCATTATTTGACACTTTGGTTGTTGAGAAACAGATCCTAAAACATTATTTTACACTTTTGGTTATTGAGAAACAGCTCCTAAAACATTATTTGACACTTTTGGTTATTATTATTGGTGATTATTATTATTTTGGGAGGCAAATTATTTTGGGAGGCAAATTATTTTGGGAGGCAAATTATTTTGGGAGGCAAATTATTTTGGGAGGCAAAAATTATTTTGGGAGGCAAATTATTTTGGCAAATTATTTTGGGAGGCAAATTATTTTGGCAAATTATTTTGGGAGGAAAATTATTTTGGGAGGCAAATTATTTTGGCAAATTATTTTGGGAGGCAAATTATTTTGGCAAATTATTTTGGGAGGCAAATTATTTTGGCAAATTATTTTGGGAGGCAAATTATTTTGGGAGGCAAATTATTTTGGGAGGCAAATTATTTTGGGAGGCAAATTATTTTGGCAAATTATTTTGGGAGGCAAATTATTTTGGGAGGCAAATTATTTTGGGAGGCAAATTATTTAAATTATTTACACTTTTGGTTATTGAGAAACAGCTCCTAAAACATTATTTGACACTTTTGGTTGTTGAAAAACAGCTTCTAACCATTATTTGACACTTTGGTTGTTGAGAAACAGCTCCTGAAACATTATTTTACACTTTTGGTTGTTGAGAAACAGCTCCTAAAACATTATTTGACACTTTTGGTTGTTGAAAAACAGCTTCTAACCATTATTTGACACTTTGGTTGTTGAGAAACAGCTCCTAAAACATTATTTGACACTTTTGGTTATTATTATTGGTGATTATTATTATTTTGGGAGGCAAATTATTTTGGGAGGCAAATTATTTTGGGAGGCAAATTATTTTGGGAGGCAAATTATTTTGGGAGGCAAAAATTATTTTGGGAGGCAAATTATTTTGGCAAATTATTTTGGGAGGCAAATTATTTTGGCAAATTATTTTGGGAGGAAAATTATTTTGGGAGGCAAATTATTTTGGCAAATTATTTTGGGAGGCAAATTATTTTGGCAAATTATTTTGGGAGGCAAATTATTTTGGCAAATTATTTTGGGAGGCAAATTATTTTGGGAGGCAAATTATTTTGGGAGGCAAATTATTTTGGGAGGCAAATTATTTTGGCAAATTATTTTGGGAGGCAAATTATTTTGGGAGGCAAATTATTTTGGGAGGCAAATTATTTAAATTATTTACACTTTTGGTTATTGAGAAACAGCTCCTAAAACATTATTTGACACTTTTGGTTGTTGAAAAACAGCTTCTAACCATTATTTGACACTTTGGTTGTTGAGAAACAGCTCCTGAAACATTATTTTACACTTTTGGTTGTTGAGAAACAGCTCCTAAAACATTATTTGACACTTTTGGTTGTTGAAAAACAGCTTCTAACCATTATTTGACACTTTGGTTGTTGAGAAACAGCTCCTAAAACATTATTTGACACTTTTGGTTGTTGAGAAACAGCTCCTAAAACATTATTTGACACTTTTGGTTGTTGAAAAACAGCTTCTAACCATTATTTGACACTTTGGTTGTTGAGAAACAGCTCCTGAAACATTATTTTACACTTTTGGTTGTTGAGAAACAGCTCCTAAAACATTATTTGACACTTTTGGTTGTTGAAAAACAGCTTCTAACCATTATTTGACACTTTGGTTGTTGAGAAACAGCTCCTAAAACATTATTTTACACTTTTGGTTATTGAGAAACAGCTCCTAAAACATTATTTGACACTTTTGGTTGTTGAAAAACAGCTTCTAACCATTATTTGACACTTTGGTTGTTGAGAAACAGCTCCTAAAACATTATTTTACACTTTTGGTTATTGAGAAACAGCTCCTAAAACATTATTTGACACTTTTGGTTGTTGAAAAACAGCTTCTAACCATTATTTGACACTTTGGTTGTTGAGAAACAGCTCCTAAAACATTATTTTACACTTTTGGTTAGTGAGAAACAGCTCCTAAAACATTATTTGACACTTTTGGTTGTTGAAAAACAGCTTCTAACCATTATTTGACACTTTGGTTGTTGAGAAACAGCTCCTAAAACATTATTTTACACTTTTGGTTATTGAGAAACAGCTCCTAAAACATTATTTGACACTTTTGGTTGTTGAAAAACAGCTTCTAACCATTATTTGACACTTTGGTTGTTGAGAAACAGCTCCTAAAACATTATTTTACACTTTTGGTTATTGAGAAACAGCCCCTAAAACATTATTTGACACTTTTGGTTGTTGAAAAACAGCTTCTAACCATTATTTGACACATTGGTTGTTGAGAAACAGCTCCTAAAACATTATTTTACACTTTTGGTTATTGAGAAACAGCTCCTAAAACATTATTTGACACTTTTGGTTGTTGAAAAACAGCTTCTAACCATTATTTGACACTTTGGTTGTTGAGAAACAGCTCCTAAAACATTATTTTACACTTTTGGTTAGTGAGAAACAGCTCCTAAAACATTATTTGACACTTTTGGTTGTTGAAAAACAGCTTCTAACCATTATTTGACACTTTGGTTGTTGAGAAACAGCTCCTAAAACATTATTTTACACTTTTGGTTATTGAGAAACAGCTCCTAAAACATTATTTGACACTTTTGGTTGTTGAAAAACAGCTTCTAACCATTATTTGACACTTTGGTTGTTGAGAAACAGCTCCTAAAACATTATTTTACACTTTTGGTTGTTGAGAAACAGCTCCTAAAACATTATTTGACACTTTTGGTTGTTGAAAAACAGCTTCTAACCATTATTTGACACTTTGGTTGTTGAGAAACAGCTCCTAAAACATTATTTTACACTTTTGGTTATTGAGAAACAGCTCCTAAAACATTATTTGACACTTTTGGTTGTTGAAAAACAGCTTCTAACCATTATTTGACACTTTGGTTGTTGAGAAACAGCTCCTAAAACATTATTTTACACTTTTGGTTAGTGAGAAACAGCTCCTAAAACATTATTTGACACTTTTGGTTGTTGAAAAACAGCTTCTAACCATTATTTGACACTTTGGTTGTTGAGAAACAGCTCCTAAAACATTATTTTACACTTTTGGTTATTGAGAAACAGCTCCTAAAACATTATTTGACACTTTTGGTTGTTGAAAAACAGCTTCTAACCATTATTTGACACTTTGGTTGTTGAGAAACAGCTCCTAAAACATTATTTTACACTTTTGGTTGTTGAGAAACAGCTCCTAAAACATTATTTGACACTTTTGGTTGTTGAAAAACAGCTTCTAACCATTATTTGACACTTTGGTTGTTGAGAAACAGCTCCTAAAACATTATTTTACACTTTTGGTTATTGAGAAACAGCTCCTAAAACATTATTTGACACTTTTGGTTGTTGAAAAACAGCTTCTAACCATTATTTGACACTTTGGTTGTTGAGAAACAGCTCCTAAAACATTATTTTACACTTTTGGTTAGTGAGAAACAGCTCCTAAAACATTATTTGACACTTTTGGTTGTTGAAAAACAGCTTCTAACCATTATTTGACACTTTGGTTGTTGAGAAACAGATCCTAAAACATTATTTTACACTTTTGGTTATTGAGAAACAGCTCCTAAAACATTATTTGACACTTTTGGTTATTATTATTGGTGATTATTATTATTTTGGGAGGCAAATTATTTTGGGAGGCAAATTATTTTGGGAGGCAAATTATTTTGGGAGGCAAAAATTATTTTGGGAGGCAAATTATTTTGGCAAATTATTTTGGGAGGCAAATTATTTTGGCAAATTATTTTGGGAGGAAAATTATTTTGGGAGGAAAATTATTTTGGGAGGCAAATTATTTTGGCAAATTATTTTGGGAGGCAAATTATTTTGGGAGGCAAATTATTTTGGGAGGCAAATTATTTTGGGAGGCAAATTATTTTGGCAAATTATTTTGGGAGGCAAATTATTTTGGCAAATTATTTTGGCAAATTATTTTGGCAAATTATTTTAGGAGGCAAATTATTTTGGCAAATTATTTTGGGAGGCAAATTATTTTGGGAGGCAAATTATTTTGGCAAATTATTTTGGCAAATTATTTTGGCAGGCAAATGATTTTGGGAGGCAAATTATTTTGGAAGGCAAATTATTTTGGCAAATTATTTTGGGAGGCAAATTATTTTGGCAAATTATTTTGGGAGGCAAATTATTTTGGCAAATTATTTTGGGAGGCAAATTATTTTGGGAGGCAAATTATTTTGGGAGGCAAATTATTTTGGCAAATTATTTTGGGAGGCAAATTATTTTGGGAGGCAAATTATTTTGGGAGGCAAATAATTTTGGGAGGCAAATTATTTTGGGAGGCAAATTATTTTGGCAAATTATTTTGGGAGGCAAATTATTTTGGCAAATTATTTTGGGAGGCAAATTATTTTGGCAAATTATTTTGGGAGGCAAATTATTTTGGGAGGCAAATTATTTTGGCAAATTATTTTGGGAGGCAAATTATTTAAATTATTTACACTTTTGGTTATTGAGAAACAGCTCCTAAAACATTATTTGACACTTTTGGTTGTTGAAAAACAGCTTCTAACCATTATTTGACACTTTGGTTGTTGAGAAACAGCTCCTAAAACATTATTTTACACTTTTGGTTATTGAGAAACAGCTCCTAAAACATTATTTGACACTTTTGGTTGTTGAAAAACAGCTTCTAACCATTATTTGACACTTTGGTTGTTGAGAAACAGCTCCTAAAACATTATTTTACACTTTTGGTTGTTGAGAAACAGCTCCTAAAACATTATTTGACACTTTTGGTTGTTGAAAAACAGCTTCTAACCATTATTTGACACTTTGGTTGTTGAGAAACAGCTCCTAAAACATTATTTTACACTTTTGGTTGTTGAGAAACAGCTCCTAAAACATTATTTGACACTTTTGGTTGTTGAAAAACAGCTTCTAACCATTATTTGACACTTTGGTTGTTGAGAAACAGCTCCTAAAACATTATTTTACACTTTTGGTTATTGAGAAACAGCTCCTAAAACATTATTTGACACTTTTGGTTGTTGAAAAACAGCTTCTAACCATTATTTGACACTTTGGTTGTTGAGAAACAGATCCTAAAACATTATTTTACACTTTTGGTTATTGAGAAACAGCTCCTAAAACATTATTTGACACTTTTGGTTATTATTATTGGTGATTATTATTATTTTGGGAGGCAAATTATTTTGGGAGGCAAATTATTTTGGGAGGCAAATTATTTTGGCAAATTATTTTGGGAGGCAAATTATTTTGGGAGGCAAATTATTTTGGCAAATTATTTTGGGAGGCAAATTATTTTGGCAAATTATTTTGGGAGGCAAATTATTTTGGGAGGCAAATTATTTTGGCAAATTATTTTGGGAGGAAAATTATTTTGGGAGGCAAATTATTTTGGCAAATTATTTTGGGAGGCAAATTATTTTGGCAAATTATTTTGGGAGGAAAATTATTTTGGCAAATTATTTTGGCAAATTATTTTGGGAGGCAAATTATTTTGGGAGGCAAATTATTTTGGCAAATTATTTTGGGAGGCAAATTATTTTGGGAAATTATTTTGGCAAATTATTTTGGGAGGCAAATTATTTTGGGAGGCAAATTATTTTGGCAAATTATTTTGGCAGGCAAATGATTTTGGGAGGCAAATTATTTTGGAAGGCAAATTATTTTGGCAAATTATTTTGGGAGGCAAATTATTTTGGGAGGCAAATTATTTTGGGAGGCAAATTATTTTGGGAGGCAAATTATTTTGGCAAATTATTTTGGGAGGCAAATTATTTTGGGAGGCAAATTATTTTGGGAGGCAAATAATTTTGGGAGGCAAATTATTTTGGGAGGCAAATTATTTTGGGAGGCAAATTATTTTGGGAGGCAAATTATTTTGGGAGGCAAATTATTTTGGGAGGCAAATTATTTTGGGAGGCAAATTATTTTGGCAAATTATTTTGGGAGGCAAATTATTTTGGGAGGCAAATAATTTTGGGAGGCAAATTATTTTGGGAGGCAAATTATTTTGGCAAATTATTTTGGGAGGCAAATTATTTTGGCAAATTATTTTGGGAGGCAAATTATTTTGGCAAATTATTTTGGGAGGCAAATTATTTTGGGAGGCAAATTATTTTGGCAAATTATTTTGGGAGGCAAATTATTTAAATTATTTACACTTTTGGTTATTGAGAAACAGCTCCTAAAACATTATTTGACACTTTTGGTTGTTGAAAAACAGCTTCTAACCATTATTTGACACTTTGGTTGTTGAGAAACAGCTCCTAAAACATTATTTTACACTTTTGGTTATTGAGAAACAGCTCCTAAAACATTATTTGACACTTTTGGTTGTTGAAAAACAGCTTCTAACCATTATTTGACACTTTGGTTGTTGAGAAACAGCTCCTAAAACATTATTTTACACTTTTGGTTGTTGAGAAACAGCTCCTAAAACATTATTTGACACTTTTGGTTGTTGAAAAACAGCTTCTAACCATTATTTGACACTTTGGTTGTTGAGAAACAGCTCCTAAAACATTATTTTACACTTTTGGTTGTTGAGAAACAGCTCCTAAAACATTATTTGACACTTTTGGTTGTTGAAAAACAGCTTCTAACCATTATTTGACACTTTGGTTGTTGAGAAACAGCTCCTAAAACATTATTTTACACTTTTGGTTATTGAGAAACAGCTCCTAAAACATTATTTGACACTTTTGGTTGTTGAAAAACAGCTTCTAACCATTATTTGACACTTTGGTTGTTGAGAAACAGATCCTAAAACATTATTTTACACTTTTGGTTATTGAGAAACAGCTCCTAAAACATTATTTGACACTTTTGGTTATTATTATTGGTGATTATTATTATTTTGGGAGGCAAATTATTTTGGGAGGCAAATTATTTTGGGAGGCAAATTATTTTGGGAGGCAAATTATTTTGGCAAATTATTTTGGGAGGCAAATTATTTTGGGAGGCAAATTATTTTGGCAAATTATTTTGGGAGGCAAATTATTTTGGCAAATTATTTTGGGAGGCAAATTATTTTGGCAAATTATTTTGGGAGGAAAATTATTTTGGGAGGCAAATTATTTTGGCAAATTATTTTGGGAGGCAAATTATTTTGGCAAATTATTTTGGGAGGAAAATTATTTTGGCAAATTATTTTGGCAAATTATTTTGGGAGGCAAATTATTTTGGGAGGCAAATTATTTTGGCAAATTATTTTGGGAGGCAAATTATTTTGGGAAATTATTTTGGCAAATTATTTTGGGAGGCAAATTATTTTGGGAGGCAAATTATTTTGGCAAATTATTTTGGCAGGCAAATGATTTTGGGAGGCAAATTATTTTGGAAGGCAAATTATTTTGGCAAATTATTTTGGGAGGCAAATTATTTTGGGAGGCAAATTATTTTGGGAGGCAAATTATTTTGGGAGGCAAATTATTTTGGGAGGCAAATTATTTTGGCAAATTATTTTGGGAGGCAAATTATTTTGGCAAATTATTTTGGGAGGCAAATTATTTTGGGAGGCAAATTATTTTGGCAGGCAAATTATTTTGGCAAATTATTTTGGGAGGCAAATTATTTTGGCAAATTATTTTAGGAGGCAAATTATTTTGGCAAATTATTTTGGGAGGCAAATTATTTTGGGAGGCAAATTATTTTGGGAGGCAAATTATTTTGGCAAATTATTTTGGGAGGCAAATTATTTTGGCAAATTATTTTGGCAGGCAAATGATTTTGGGAGGCAAATTATTTTGGAAGGCAAATTATTTTGGCAAATTATTTTGGGAGGCAAATTATTTTGTTTGGCAAATTATTTTGGCAAATTATTTTGGGAGGCAAATTATTTTGGGAGGCAAATTATTTTGGCAAATTATTTTGGCAAATTATTTTGGCAAATTATTTTGGGAGGCAAATTATTTTGGCAAATTATTTTGGGAGGCAAATTATTTTGGGAGGCAAATTATTTTGGCAAATAATTTTGGGAGGCAAATTATTTTGGGAGGCAAATAATTTTGGCAAATAATTTTGGGAGGCAAATTATTTTGGGAGGCAAATTATTTTGGCAAATTATTTTGGGAGGCAAATTATTTTGGCAAATTATTTTGGGAGGAAATTATTTTGGGAGGCAAATTATTTTGGGAGGCAAATTATTTAAATTATTTACACTTTTGGTTATTGAGAAACAGCTCCTAAAACATTATTTGACACTTTTGGTTGTTGAACAACAGCTTCTAACCATTATTTGACACTTTGGTTGTTGAGAAACAGATCCTAAAAAATTATTTTACACTTTTGGTTATTGAGAAACAGCTCCTAAAACATTATTTGACACTTTTGGTTATTATTATTGGTGATTATTATTATTTTGGGAGGCAAATTATTTTGGGAGGCAAATTATTTTGGGAGGCAAATTATTTTGGGAGGCAAATTATTTTGGGAGGCAAAAATTATTTTGGGAGGCAAATTATTTTGGCAAATTATTTTGGGAGGCAAATTATTTTGGCAAATTATTTTGGGAGGAAAATTATTTTGGCAAATTATTTTGGCAAATTATTTTGGGAGGCAAATTATTTTGGGAGGCAAATTATTTTGGCAAATTATTTTGGGAGGCAAATTATTTTGGGAAATTATTTTGGCAAATTATTTTGGGAGGCAAATTATTTTGGGAGGCAAATTATTTTGGCAAATTATTTTGGCAGGCAAATGATTTTGGGAGGCAAATTATTTTGGAAGGCAAATTATTTTGGCAAATTATTTTGGGAGGCAAATTATTTTGGGAGGCAAATTATTTTGGGAGGCAAATTATTTTGGCAAATTATTTTGGGAGGCAAATTATTTTGGCAAATTATTTTGGGAGGCAAATTATTTTGGGAGGCAAATTATTTTGGCAGGCAAATTATTTTGGCAAATTATTTTGGGAGGCAAATTATTTTGGCAAATTATTTTAGGAGGCAAATTATTTTGGCAAATTATTTTGGGAGGCAAATTATTTTGGGAGGCAAATTATTTTGGGAGGCAAATTATTTTGGCAAATTATTTTGGGAGGCAAATTATTTTGGCAAATTATTTTGGCAGGCAAATGATTTTGGGAGGCAAATTATTTTGGAAGGCAAATTATTTTGGCAAATTATTTTGGGAGGCAAATTATTTTGGCAAATTATTTTGTTTGGCAAATTATTTTGGCAAATTATTTTGGGAGGCAAATTATTTTGGGAGGCAAATTATTTTGGCAAATTATTTTGGCAAATTATTTTGGCAAATTATTTTGGGAGGCAAATTATTTTGGCAAATTATTTTGGGAGGCAAATTATTTTGGGAGGCAAATTATTTTGGCAAATAATTTTGGGAGGCAAATTATTTTGGGAGGCAAATAATTTTGGCAAATAATTTTGGGGGGCAAATTATTTTGGGAGGCAAATTATTTTGGCAAATTATTTTGGGAGGCAAATTATTTTGGCAAATTATTTTGGGAGGAAATTATTTTGGGAGGCAAATTATTTTGGGAGGCAAATTATTTAAATTATTTACACTTTTGGTTATTGAGAAACAGCTCCTAAAACATTATTTGACACTTTTGGTTGTTGAACAACAGCTTCTAACCATTATTTGACACTTTGGTTGTTGAGAAACAGATCCTAAAACATTATTTTACACTTTTGGTTATTGAGAAACAGCTCCTAAAACATTATTTGACACTTTTGGTTATTATTATTGGTGATTATTATTATTTTGGGAGGCAAATTATTTTGGGAGGCAAATTATTTTGGGAGGCAAATTATTTTGGGAGGCAAATTATTTTGGGAGGCAAAAATTATTTTGGGAGGCAAATTATTTTGGCAAATTATTTTGGGAGGCAAATTATTTTGGCAAATTATTTTGGGAGGAAAATTATTTTGGGAGGCAAATTATTTTGGCAAATTATTTTGGGAGGCAAATTATTTTGGCAAATTATTTTGGGAGGCAAATTATTTTGGGAGGCAAATTATTTTGGGAGGCAAATTATTTTGGCAAATTATTTTGGGAGGCAAATTATTTTGGGAGGCAAATTATTTTGGGAGGCAAATTATTTAAATTATTTACACTTTTGGTTATTGAGAAACAGCTCCTAAAACATTATTTGACACTTTTGGTTGTTGAAAAACAGCTTCTAACCATTATTTGACACTTTGGTTGTTGAGAAACAGCTCCTGAAACATTATTTTACACTTTTGGTTGTTGAGAAACAGCTCCTAAAACATTATTTGACACTTTTGGTTGTTGAAAAACAGCTTCTAACCATTATTTGACACTTTGGTTGTTGAGAAACAGCTCCTAAAACATTATTTGACACTTTTGGTTGTTGAGAAACAGCTCCTAAAACATTATTTGACACTGTTGGTTGTTGAAAAACAGCTTCTAACCATTATTTGACACTTTGGTTGTTGAGAAACAGCTCCTGAAACATTATTTTACACTTTTGGTTGTTGAGAAACAGCTCCTAAAACATTATTTGACACTTTTGGTTGTTGAAAAACAGCTTCTAACCATTATTTGACACTTTGGTTGTTGAGAAACAGCTCCTAAAACATTATTTTACACTTTTGGTTATTGAGAAACAGCTCCTAAAACATTATTTGACACTTTTGGTTGTTGAAAAACAGCTTCTAACCATTATTTGACACTTTGGTTGTTGAGAAACAGCTCCTAAAACATTATTTTACACTTTTGGTTATTGAGAAACAGCTCCTAAAACATTATTTGACACTTTTGGTTGTTGAAAAACAGCTTCTAACCATTATTTGACACTTTGGTTGTTGAGAAACAGCTCCTAAAACATTATTTTACACTTTTGGTTAGTGAGAAACAGCTCCTAAAACATTATTTGACACTTTTGGTTGTTGAAAAACAGCTTCTAACCATTATTTGACACTTTGGTTGTTGAGAAACAGCTCCTAAAACATTATTTTACACTTTTGGTTATTGAGAAACAGCTCCTAAAACATTATTTGACACTTTTGGTTGTTGAAAAACAGCTTCTAACCATTATTTGACACTTTGGTTGTTGAGAAACAGCTCCTAAAACATTATTTTACACTTTTGGTTATTGAGAAACAGCTCCTAAAACATTATTTGACACTTTTGGTTGTTGAAAAACAGCTTCTAACCATTATTTGACACTTTGGTTGTTGAGAAACAGCTCCTAAAACATTATTTTACACTTTTGGTTATTGAGAAACAGCTCCTAAAACATTATTTGACACTTTTGGTTGTTGAAAAACAGCTTCTAACCATTATTTGACACTTTGGTTGTTGAGAAACAGCTCCTAAAACATTATTTTACACTTTTGGTTAGTGAGAAACAGCTCCTAAAACATTATTTGACACTTTTGGTTGTTGAAAAACAGCTTCTAACCATTATTTGACACTTTGGTTGTTGAGAAACAGCTCCTAAAACATTATTTTACACTTTTGGTTATTGAGAAACAGCTCCTAAAACATTATTTGACACTTTTGGTTGTTGAAAAACAGCTTCTAACCATTATTTGACACTTTGGTTGTTGAGAAACAGCTCCTAAAACATTATTTTACACTTTTGGTTGTTGAGAAACAGCTCCTAAAACATTATTTGACACTTTTGGTTGTTGAAAAACAGCTTCTAACCATTATTTGACACTTTGGTTGTTGAGAAACAGCTCCTAAAACATTATTTTACACTTTTGGTTATTGAGAAACAGCTCCTAAAACATTATTTGACACTTTTGGTTGTTGAAAAACAGCTTCTAACCATTATTTGACACTTTGGTTGTTGAGAAACAGCTCCTAAAACATTATTTTACACTTTTGGTTAGTGAGAAACAGCTCCTAAAACATTATTTGACACTTTTGGTTGTCTAAAAACAGCTTCTAACCATTATTTGACACTTTGGTTGTTGAGAAACAGCTCCTAAAACATTATTTTACACTTTTGGTTATTGAGAAACAGCTCCTAAAACATTATTTGACACTTTTGGTTGTTGAAAAACAGCTTCTAACCATTATTTGACACTTTGGTTGTTGAGAAACAGCTCCTAAAACATTATTTTACACTTTTGGTTGTTGAGAAACAGCTCCTAAAACATTATTTGACACTTTTGGTTGTTGAAAAACAGCTTCTAACCATTATTTGACACTTTGGTTGTTGAGAAACAGCTCCTAAAACATTATTTTACACTTTTGGTTATTGAGAAACAGCTCCTAAAACATTATTTGACACTTTTGGTTGTTGAAAAACAGCTTCTAACCATTATTTGACACTTTGGTTGTTGAGAAACAGCTCCTAAAACATTATTTTACACTTTTGGTTAGTGAGAAACAGCTCCTAAAACATTATTTGACACTTTTGGTTGTTGAAAAACAGCTTCTAACCATTATTTGACACTTTGGTTGTTGAGAAACAGATCCTAAAACATTATTTTACACTTTTGGTTATTGAGAAACAGCTCCTAAAACATTATTTGACACTTTTGGTTATTATTATTGGTGATTATTATTATTTTGGGAGGCAAATTATTTTGGGAGGCAAATTATTTTGGGAGGCAAATTATTTTGGGAGGCAAAAATTATTTTGGGAGGCAAATTATTTTGGCAAATTATTTTGGGAGGCAAATTATTTTGGCAAATTATTTTGGGAGGAAAATTATTTTGGGAGGCAAATTATTTTGGCAAATTATTTTGGGAGGCAAATTATTTTGGCAAATTATTTTGGGAGGCAAATTATTTTGGCAAATTATTTTGGGAGGCAAATTATTTTGGGAGGCAAATTATTTTGGCAAATTATTTTGGGAGGCAAATTATTTTGGCAAATTATTTTGGCAAATTATTTTAGGAGGCAAATTATTTTGGCAAATTATTTTGGGAGGCAAATTATTTTGGGAGGCAAATTATTTTGGGAGGCAAATTATTTTGGGAGGCAAATTATTTTGGCAAATTATTTTGGGAGGCAAATTATTTTGGCAAATTATTTTGGCAGGCAAATGATTTTGGGAGGCAAATTATTTTGGAAGGCAAATTATTTTGGCAAATTATTTTGGGAGGCAAATTATTTTGGCAAATTATTTTGGCAAATTATTTTGGCAAATTATTTTGGGAGGCAAATTATTTTGGGAGGCAAATTATTTTGGCAAATTATTTTGGGAGGCAAATTATTTTGGGAGGCAAATTATTTTGGGAGGCAAATTATTTTGGCAAATTATTTTGGGAGGCAAATTATTTTGGGAGGCAAATAATTTTGGCAAATAATTTTGGGAGGCAAATTATTTTGGGAGGCAAATTATTTTGGCAAATTATTTTGGGAGGCAAATTATTTTGGGAGGCAAATTATTTTGGGAGGCAAATTATTTTGGCAAATTATTTTGGGAGGCAAATTATTTAAATTATTTACACTTTTGGTTATTGAGAAACAGCTCCTAAAACATTATTTGACACTTTTGGTTGTTGAAAAACAGCTTCTAACCATTATTTGACACTTTAGTTGTTGAGAAACAGCTCCTAAAACATTATTTTACACTTTTGGTTATTGAGAAACAGCTCCTAAAACATTATTTGACACTTTTGGTTGTTGAAAAACAGCTTCTAACCATTATTTGACACTTTGGTTGTTGAGAAACAGCTCCTAAAACATTATTTTACACTTTTGGTTGTTGAGAAACAGCTCCTAAAACATTATTTGACACTTTTGGTTGTTGAAAAACAGCTTCTAACCATTATTTGACACTTTGGTTGTTGAGAAACAGCTCCTAAAACATTATTTTACACTTTTGGTTGTTGAGAAACAGCTCCTAAAACATTATTTGACACTTTTGGTTGTTGAAAAACAGCTTCTAACCATTATTTGACACTTTGGTTGTTGAGAAACAGCTCCTAAAACATTATTTTACACTTTTGGTTATTGAGAAACAGCTCCTAAAACATTATTTGACACTTTTGGTTGTTGAAAAACAGCTTCTAACCATTATTTGACACTTTGGTTGTTGAGAAACAGATCCTAAAACATTATTTTACACTTTTGGTTATTGAGAAACAGCTCCTAAAACATTATTTGACACTTTTGGTTATTATTATTGGTGATTATTATTATTTTGGGAGGCAAATTATTTTGGGAGGCAAATTATTTTGGGAGGCAAATTATTTTGGGAGGCAAATTATTTTGGCAAATTATTTTGGGAGGCAAATTATTTTGGCAAATTATTTTGGCAAATTATTTTAGGAGGCAAATTATTTTGGCAAATTATTTTGGGAGGCAAATTATTTTGGGAGGCAAATTATTTTGGGAGGCAAATTATTTTGGGAGGCAAATTATTTTGGCAAATTATTTTGGGAGGCAAATTATTTTGGCAAATTATTTTGGCAGGCAAATGATTTTGGGAGGCAAATTATTTTGGAAGGCAAATTATTTTGGCAAATTATTTTGGGAGGCAAATTATTTTGGCAAATTATTTTGGCAAATTATTTTGGCAAATTATTTTGGGAGGCAAATTATTTTGGCAAATTATTTTGGCAAATTATTTTGGGAGGCAAATTATTTTGGGAGGCAAATTATTTTGGGAGGCAAATTATTTTGGCAAATTATTTTGGGAGGCAAATTATTTTGGGAGGCAAATTATTTTGGGAGGCAAATAATTTTGGCAAATAATTTTGGGAGGCAAATTATTTTGGGAGGCAAATAATTTTGGGAGGCAAATTATTTTGGGAGGCAAATTATTTTGGCAAATTATTTTGGGAGGCAAATTATTTTGGCAAATTATTTTGGGAGGCAAATTATTTTGGCAAATTATTTTGGCAGGCAAATGATTTTGGGAGGCAAATTATTTTGGAAGGCAAATTATTTTGGCAAATTATTTTGGGAGGCAAATTATTTTGGCAAATTATTTTGGGAGGCAAATTATTTTGGCAAATTATTTTGGCAAATTATTTTGGGAGGCAAATTATTTTGGCAAATTATTTTGGCAAATTATTTTAGGAGGCAAATTATTTTGGCAAATTATTTTGGGAGGCAAATTATTTTGGGAGGCAAATTATTTTGGCAAATTATTTTGGGAGGCAAATTATTTTGGCAAATTATTTTGGCAGGCAAATGATTTTGGGAGGCAAATTATTTTGGAAGGCAAATTATTTTGGCAAATTATTTTGGGAGGCAAATTATTTTGGCAAATTATTTTGGGAGGCAAATTATTTTGGCAAATTATTTTGGGAGGCAAATTATTTTGGGAGGCAAATTATTTTGGGAGGCAAATTATTTTGGGAGGCAAATAATTTTGGCAGGCAAATTATTTTGGGAGGCAAATTATTTTGGCAAATTATTTTGGGAGGCAAATTATTTTGGCAAATTATTTTGGGAGGCAAATTATTTTGGGAGGCAAATTATTTTGGCAAATTATTTTGGGAGGCAAATTATTTAAATTATTTACACTTTTGGTTATTGAGAAACAGCTCCTAAAACATTATTTGACACTTTTGGTTGTTGAAAAACAGCTTCTAACCATTATTTGACACTTTGGTTGTTGAGAAACAGCTCCTAAAACATTATTTTACACTTTTGGTTATTGAGAAACAGCTCCTAAAACATTATTTGACACTTTTGGTTGTTGAAAAACAGCTTCTAACCATTATTTGACACTTTGGTTGTTGAGAAACAGCTCCTAAAACATTATTTTACACTTTTGGTTAGTGAGAAACAGCTCCTAAAACATTATTTGACACTTTTGGTTGTTGAAAAACAGCTTCTAACCATTATTTGACACTTTGGTTGTTGAGAAACAGCTCCTAAAACATTATTTTACACTTTTGGTTATTGAGAAACAGCTCCTAAAACATTATTTGACACTTTTGGTTGTTGAAAAACAGCTTCTAACCATTATTTGACACTTTGGTTGTTGAGAAACAGCTCCTAAAACATTATTTTACACTTTTGGTTATTGAGAAACAGCTCCTAAAACATTATTTGACACTTTTGGTTGTTGAAAAACAGCTTCTAACCATTATTTGACACTTTGGTTGTTGAGAAACAGCTCCTAAAACATTATTTTACACTTTTGGTTATTGAGAAACAGCTCCTAAAACATTATTTGACACTTTTGGTTGTTGAAAAACAGCTTCTAACCATTATTTGACACTTTAGTTGTTGAGAAACAGCTCCTAAAACATTATTTTACACTTTTGGTTAGTGAGAAACAGCTCCTAAAACATTATTTGACACTTTTGGTTGTTGAAAAACAGCTTCTAACCATTATTTGACACTTTGGTTGTTGAGAAACAGCTCCTAAAACATTATTTTACACTTTTGGTTATTGAGAAACAGCTCCTAAAACATTATTTGACACTTTTGGTTGTTGAAAAACAGCTTCTAACCATTATTTGACACTTTGGTTGTTGAGAAACAGCTCCTAAAACATTATTTTACACTTTTGGTTGTTGAGAAACAGCTCCTAAAACATTATTTGACACTTTTGGTTGTTGAAAAACAGCTTCTAACCATTATTTGACACTTTGGTTGTTGAGAAACAGCTCCTAAAACATTATTTTACACTTTTGGTTATTGAGAAACAGCTCCTAAAACATTATTTGACACTTTTGGTTGTTGAAAAACAGCTTCTAACCATTATTTGACACTTTGGTTGTTGAGAAACAGCTCCTAAAACATTATTTTACACTTTTGGTTAGTGAGAAACAGCTCCTAAAACATTATTTGACACTTTTGGTTGTTGAAAAACAGCTTCTAACCATTATTTGACACTTTGGTTGTTGAGAAACAGCTCCTAAAACATTATTTTACACTTTTGGTTATTGAGAAACAGCTCCTAAAACATTATTTGACACTTTTGGTTGTTGAAAAACAGCTTCTAACCATTATTTGACACTTTGGTTGTTGAGAAACAGCTCCTAAAACATTATTTTACACTTTTGGTTATTGAGAAACAGCTCCTAAAACATTATTTGACACTTTTGGTTGTTGAAAAACAGCTTCTAACCATTATTTGACACTTTGGTTGTTGAGAAACAGCTCCTAAAACATTATTTTACACTTTTGGTTAGTGAGAAACAGCTCCTAAAACATTATTTGACACTTTTGGTTGTTGAAAAACAGCTTCTAACCATTATTTGACACTTTGGTTGTTGAGAAACAGCTCCTAAAACATTATTTTACACTTTTGGTTATTGAGAAACAGCTCCTAAAACATTATTTGACACTTTTGGTTGTTGAAAAACAGCTTCTAACCATTATTTGACACTTTGGTTGTTGAGAAACAGCTCCTAAAACATTATTTTACACTTTTGGTTATTGAGAAACAGCCCCTAAAACATTATTTGACACTTTTGGTTGTTGAAAAACAGCTTCTAACCATTATTTGACACATTGGTTGTTGAGAAACAGCTCCTAAAACATTATTTTACACTTTTGGTTATTGAGAAACAGCTCCTAAAACATTATTTGACACTTTTGGTTGTTGAAAAACAGCTTCTAACCATTATTTGACACTTTGGTTGTTGAGAAACAGCTCCTAAAACATTATTTTACACTTTTGGTTAGTGAGAAACAGCTCCTAAAACATTATTTGACACTTTTGGTTGTTGAAAAACAGCTTCTAACCATTATTTGACACTTTGGTTGTTGAGAAACAGCTCCTAAAACATTATTTTACACTTTTGGTTATTGAGAAACAGCTCCTAAAACATTATTTGACACTTTTGGTTGTTGAAAAACAGCTTCTAACCATTATTTGACACTTTGGTTGTTGAGAAACAGCTCCTAAAACATTATTTTACACTTTTGGTTGTTGAGAAACAGCTCCTAAAACATTATTTGACACTTTTGGTTGTTGAAAAACAGCTTCTAACCATTATTTGACACTTTGGTTGTTGAGAAACAGCTCCTAAAACATTATTTTACACTTTTGGTTATTGAGAAACAGCTCCTAAAACATTATTTGACACTTTTGGTTGTTGAAAAACAGCTTCTAACCATTATTTGACACTTTGGTTGTTGAGAAACAGCTCCTAAAACATTATTTTACACTTTTGGTTAGTGAGAAACAGCTCCTAAAACATTATTTGACACTTTTGGTTGTTGAAAAACAGCTTCTAACCATTATTTGACACTTTGGTTGTTGAGAAACAGCTCCTAAAACATTATTTTACACTTTTGGTTGTTGAAAAACAGCTTCTAACCATTATTTGACACTTTGGTTGTTGAGAAACAGCTCCTAAAACATTATTTTACACTTTTGGTTGTTGAGAAACAGCTCCTAAAACATTATTTGACACTTTTGGTTGTTGAAAAACAGCTTCTAACCATTATTTGACACTTTGGTTGTTGAGAAACAGCTCCTAAAACATTATTTTACACTTTTGGTTATTGAGAAACAGCTCCTAAAACATTATTTGACACTTTTGGTTGTTGAAAAACAGCTTCTAACCATTATTTGACACTTTGGTTGTTGAGAAACAGCTCCTAAAACATTATTTTACACTTTTGGTTAGTGAGAAACAGCTCCTAAAACATTATTTGACACTTTTGGTTGTTGAAAAACAGCTTCTAACCATTATTTGACACTTTGGTTGTTGAGAAACAGATCCTAAAACATTATTTTACACTTTTGGTTATTGAGAAACAGCTCCTAAAACATTATTTGACACTTTTGGTTATTATTATTGGTGATTATTATTATTTTGGGAGGCAAATTATTTTGGGAGGCAAATTATTTTGGGAGGCAAATTATTTTGGGAGGCAAAAATTATTTTGGGAGGCAAATTATTTTGGCAAATTATTTTGGGAGGCAAATTATTTTGGCAAATTATTTTGGGAGGAAAATTATTTTGGGAGGCAAATTATTTTGGCAAATTATTTTGGGAGGCAAATTATTTTGGGAGGCAAATTATTTTGGGAGGCAAATTATTTTGGGAGGCAAATTATTTTGGCAAATTATTTTGGGAGGCAAATTATTTTGGCAAATTATTTTGGCAAATTATTTTGGCAAATTATTTTAGGAGGCAAATTATTTTGGCAAATTATTTTGGGAGGCAAATTATTTTGGGAGGCAAATTATTTTGGGAGGCAAATTATTTTGGCAAATTATTTTGGCAAATTATTTTGGCAAATTATTTTGGCAGGCAAATGATTTTGGGAGGCAAATTATTTTGGAAGGCAAATTATTTTGGCAAATTATTTTGGGAGGCAAATTATTTTGGCAAATTATTTTGGGAGGCAAATTATTTTGGCAAATTATTTTGGCAAATTATTTTGGGAGGCAAATTATTTTGGGAGGCAAATTATTTTGGGAGGCAAATTATTTTGGCAAATTATTTTGGGAGGCAAATTATTTTGGGAGGCAAATTATTTTGGGAGGCAAATAATTTTGGGAGGCAAATTATTTTGGGAGGCAAATTATTTTGGCAAATTATTTTGGGAGGCAAATTATTTTGGCAAATTATTTTGGGAGGCAAATTATTTTGGCAAATTATTTTGGGAGGCAAATTATTTTGGGAGGCAAATTATTTTGGCAAATTATTTTGGGAGGCAAATTATTTAAATTATTTACACTTTTGGTTATTGAGAAACAGCTCCTAAAACATTATTTGACACTTTTGGTTGTTGAAAAACAGCTTCTAACCATTATTTGACACTTTGGTTGTTGAGAAACAGCTCCTAAAACATTATTTTACACTTTTGGTTATTGAGAAACAGCTCCTAAAACATTATTTGACACTTTTGGTTGTTGAAAAACAGCTTCTAACCATTATTTGACACTTTGGTTGTTGAGAAACAGCTCCTAAAACATTATTTTACACTTTTGGTTGTTGAGAAACAGCTCCTAAAACATTATTTGACACTTTTGGTTGTTGAAAAACAGCTTCTAACCATTATTTGACACTTTGGTTGTTGAGAAACAGCTCCTAAAACATTATTTTACACTTTTGGTTGTTGAGAAACAGCTCCTAAAACATTATTTGACACTTTTGGTTGTTGAAAAACAGCTTCTAACCATTATTTGACACTTTGGTTGTTGAGAAACAGCTCCTAAAACATTATTTTACACTTTTGGTTATTGAGAAACAGCTCCTAAAACATTATTTGACACTTTTGGTTGTTGAAAAACAGCTTCTAACCATTATTTGACACTTTGGTTGTTGAGAAACAGATCCTAAAACATTATTTTACACTTTTGGTTATTGAGAAACAGCTCCTAAAACATTATTTGACACTTTTGGTTATTATTATTGGTGATTATTATTATTTTGGGAGGCAAATTATTTTGGGAGGCAAATTATTTTGGCAAATTATTTTGGGAGGCAAATTATTTTGGGAGGCAAATTATTTTGGGAGGCAAATTATTTTGGCAAATTATTTTGGGAGGCAAATTATTTTGGGAGGCAAATTATTTTGGCAAATTATTTTGGGAGGAAAATTATTTTGGGAGGCAAATTATTTTGGCAAATTATTTTGGGAGGCAAATTATTTTGGCAAATTATTTTGGGAGGAAAATTATTTTGGCAAATTATTTTGGCAAATTATTTTGGGAGGCAAATTATTTTGGGAGGCAAATTATTTTGGCAAATTATTTTGGGAGGCAAATTATTTTGGGAAATTATTTTGGCAAATTATTTTGGGAGGCAAATTATTTTGGGAGGCAAATTATTTTGGCAAATTATTTTGGCAGGCAAATGATTTTGGGAGGCAAATTATTTTGGAAGGCAAATTATTTTGGCAAATTATTTTGGGAGGCAAATTATTTTGGGAGGCAAATTATTTTGGGAGGCAAATTATTTTGGCAAATTATTTTGGGAGGCAAATTATTTTGGGAGGCAAATTATTTTGGGAGGCAAATAATTTTGGGAGGCAAATTATTTTGGGAGGCAAATTATTTTGGGAGGCAAATTATTTTGGGAGGCAAATTATTTTGGGAGGCAAATTATTTTGGGAGGCAAATTATTTTGGCAAATTATTTTGGGAGGCAAATTATTTTGGGAGGCAAATAATTTTGGGAGGCAAATTATTTTGGGAGGCAAATTATTTTGGCAAATTATTTTGGGAGGCAAATTATTTTGGCAAATTATTTTGGGAGGCAAATTATTTTGGCAAATTATTTTGGGAGGCAAATTATTTTGGGAGGCAAATTATTTTGGCAAATTATTTTGGGAGGCAAATTATTTAAATTATTTACACTTTTGGTTATTGAGAAACAGCTCCTAAAACATTATTTGACACTTTTGGTTGTTGAAAAACAGCTTCTAACCATTATTTGACACTTTGGTTGTTGAGAAACAGCTCCTAAAACATTATTTTACACTTTTGGTTATTGAGAAACAGCTCCTAAAACATTATTTGACACTTTTGGTTGTTGAAAAACAGCTTCTAACCATTATTTGACACTTTGGTTGTTGAGAAACAGCTCCTAAAACATTATTTTACACTTTTGGTTGTTGAGAAACAGCTCCTAAAACATTATTTGACACTTTTGGTTGTTGAAAAACAGCTTCTAACCATTATTTGACACTTTGGTTGTTGAGAAACAGCTCCTAAAACATTATTTTACACTTTTGGTTGTTGAGAAACAGCTCCTAAAACATTATTTGACACTTTTGGTTGTTGAAAAACAGCTTCTAACCATTATTTGACACTTTGGTTGTTGAGAAACAGCTCCTAAAACATTATTTTACACTTTTGGTTATTGAGAAACAGCTCCTAAAACATTATTTGACACTTTTGGTTGTTGAAAAACAGCTTCTAACCATTATTTGACACTTTGGTTGTTGAGAAACAGATCCTAAAACATTATTTTACACTTTTGGTTATTGAGAAACAGCTCCTAAAACATTATTTGACACTTTTGGTTATTATTATTGGTGATTATTATTATTTTGGGAGGCAAATTATTTTGGGAGGCAAATTATTTTGGCAAATTATTTTGGGAGGCAAATTATTTTGGGAGGCAAATTATTTTGGCAAATTATTTTGGGAGGCAAATTATTTTGGCAAATTATTTTGGGAGGCAAATTATTTTGGGAGGCAAATTATTTTGGCAAATTATTTTGGGAGGAAAATTATTTTGGGAGGCAAATTATTTTGGCAAATTATTTTGGGAGGCAAATTATTTTGGCAAATTATTTTGGGAGGAAAATTATTTTGGCAAATTATTTTGGCAAATTATTTTGGGAGGCAAATTATTTTGGGAGGCAAATTATTTTGGCAAATTATTTTGGGAGGCAAATTATTTTGGGAAATTATTTTGGCAAATTATTTTGGGAGGCAAATTATTTTGGGAGGCAAATTATTTTGGCAAATTATTTTGGCAGGCAAATGATTTTGGGAGGCAAATTATTTTGGAAGGCAAATTATTTTGGCAAATTATTTTGGGAGGCAAATTATTTTGGGAGGCAAATTATTTTGGGAGGCAAATTATTTTGGGAGGCAAATTATTTTGGCAAATTATTTTGGGAGGCAAATTATTTTGGGAGGCAAATTATTTTGGGAGGCAAATAATTTTGGGAGGCAAATTATTTTGGGAGGCAAATTATTTTGGGAGGCAAATTATTTTGGGAGGCAAATTATTTTGGGAGGCAAATTATTTTGGGAGGCAAATTATTTTGGGAGGCAAATTATTTTGGGAGGCAAATTATTTTGGGAGGCAAATAATTTTGGGAGGCAAATTATTTTGGGAGGCAAATTATTTTGGCAAATTATTTTGGGAGGCAAATTATTTTGGCAAATTATTTTGGGAGGCAAATTATTTTGGCAAATTATTTTGGGAGGCAAATTATTTTGGGAGGCAAATTATTTTGGCAAATTATTTTGGGAGGCAAATTATTTAAATTATTTACACTTTTGGTTATTGAGAAACAGCTCCTAAAACATTATTTGACACTTTTGGTTGTTGAAAAACAGCTTCTAACCATTATTTGACACTTTGGTTGTTGAGAAACAGCTCCTAAAACATTATTTTACACTTTTGGTTATTGAGAAACAGCTCCTAAAACATTATTTGACACTTTTGGTTGTTGAAAAACAGCTTCTAACCATTATTTGACACTTTGGTTGTTGAGAAACAGCTCCTAAAACATTATTTTACACTTTTGGTTGTTGAGAAACAGCTCCTAAAACATTATTTGACACTTTTGGTTGTTGAAAAACAGCTTCTAACCATTATTTGACACTTTGGTTGTTGAGAAACAGCTCCTAAAACATTATTTTACACTTTTGGTTGTTGAGAAACAGCTCCTAAAACATTATTTGACACTTTTGGTTGTTGAAAAACAGCTTCTAACCATTATTTGACACTTTGGTTGTTGAGAAACAGCTCCTAAAACATTATTTTACACTTTTGGTTATTGAGAAACAGCTCCTAAAACATTATTTGACACTTTTGGTTGTTGAAAAACAGCTTCTAACCATTATTTGACACTTTGGTTGTTGAGAAACAGATCCTAAAACATTATTTTACACTTTTGGTTATTGAGAAACAGCTCCTAAAACATTATTTGACACTTTTGGTTATTATTATTGGTGATTATTATTATTTTGGGAGGCAAATTATTTTGGCAGGCAAATTATTTTGGCAAATTATTTTGGGAGGCAAATTATTTTGGCAAATTATTTTGGGAGGCAAATTATTTTGGGAGGCAAATTATTTTGGCAAATTATTTTGGGAGGCAAATTATTTTGGCAAATTATTTTGGGAGGCAAATTATTTTGGGAGGCAAATTATTTTGGCAAATTATTTTGGGAGGAAAATTATTTTGGGAGGCAAATTATTTTGGCAAATTATTTTGGGAGGCAAATTATTTTGGCAAATTATTTTGGGAGGAAAATTATTTTGGCAAATTATTTTGGCAAATTATTTTGGGAGGCAAATTATTTTGGGAGGCAAATTATTTTGGCAAATTATTTTGGGAGGCAAATTATTTTGGGAAATTATTTTGGCAAATTATTTTGGGAGGCAAATTATTTTGGGAGGCAAATTATTTTGGCAAATTATTTTGGCAAATTATTTTGGCAGGCAAATGATTTTGGGAGGCAAATTATTTTGGAAGGCAAATTATTTTGGCAAATTATTTTGGCAGGCAAATGATTTTGGGAGGCAAATTATTTTGGAAGGCAAATTATTTTGGCAAATTATTTTGGGAGGCAAATTATTTTGGCAAATTATTTTGGGAGGCAAATTATTTTGGCAAATTATTTTGGCAAATTATTTTGGGAGGCAAATTATTTTGGGAGGCAAATTATTTTGGGAGGCAAATTATTTTGGCAAATTATTTTGGGAGGCAAATTATTTTGGGAGGCAAATTATTTTGGGAGGCAAATAATTTTGGGAGGCAAATTATTTTGGGAGGCAAATTATTTTGGCAAATTATTTTGGGAGGCAAATTATTTTGGCAAATTATTTTGGGAGGCAAATTATTTTGGCAAATTATTTTGGGAGGCAAATTATTTTGGGAGGCAAATTATTTTGGCAAATTATTTTGGGAGGCAAATTATTTAAATTATTTACACTTTTGGTTATTGAGAAACAGCTCCTAAAACATTATTTGACACTTTTGGTTGTTGAAAAACAGCTTCTAACCATTATTTGACACTTTGGTTGTTGAGAAACAGCTCCTAAAACATTATTTTACACTTTTGGTTATTGAGAAACAGCTCCTAAAACATTATTTGACACTTTTGGTTGTTGAAAAACAGCTTCTAACCATTATTTGACACTTTGGTTGTTGAGAAACAGCTCCTAAAACATTATTTTACACTTTTGGTTGTTGAGAAACAGCTCCTAAAACATTATTTGACACTTTTGGTTGTTGAAAAACAGCTTCTAACCATTATTTGACACTTTGGTTGTTGAGAAACAGCTCCTAAAACATTATTTTACACTTTTGGTTGTTGAGAAACAGCTCCTAAAACATTATTTGACACTTTTGGTTGTTGAAAAACAGCTTCTAACCATTATTTGACACTTTGGTTGTTGAGAAACAGCTCCTAAAACATTATTTTACACTTTTGGTTATTGAGAAACAGCTCCTAAAACATTATTTGACACTTTTGGTTGTTGAAAAACAGCTTCTAACCATTATTTGACACTTTGGTTGTTGAGAAACAGATCCTAAAACATTATTTTACACTTTTGGTTATTGAGAAACAGCTCCTAAAACATTATTTGACACTTTTGGTTATTATTATTGGTGATTATTATTATTTTGGGAGGCAAATTATTTTGGGAGGCAAATTATTTTGGGAGGCAAATTATTTTGGGAGGCAAATTATTTTGGCAAATTATTTTGGGAGGCAAATTATTTTGGCAGATTATTTTGGGAGGCAAATTATTTTGGGAGGCAAATTATTTTGGCAAATTATTTTGGGAGGAAAATTATTTTGGGAGGCAAATTATTTTGGCAAATTATTTTGGGAGGCAAATTATTTTGGCAAATTATTTTGGGAGGAAAATTATTTTGGCAAATTATTTTGGCAAATTATTTTGGGAGGCAAATTATTTTGGGAGGCAAATTATTTTGGCAAATTATTTTGGGAGGCAAATTATTTTGGGAAATTATTTTGGCAAATTATTTTGGGAGGCAAATTATTTTGGGAGGCAAATTATTTTGGCAAATTATTTTGGCAGGCAAATGATTTTGGGAGGCAAATTATTTTGGAAGGCAAATTATTTTGGCAAATTATTTTGGGAGGCAAATTATTTTGGGAGGCAAATTATTTTGGGAGGCAAATTATTTTGGGAGGCAAATTATTTTGGCAAATTATTTTGGGAGGCAAATTATTTTGGGAGGCAAATTATTTTGGGAGGCAAATAATTTTGGGAGGCAAATTATTTTGGGAGGCAAATTATTTTGGGAGGCAAATTATTTTGGGAGGCAAATTATTTTGGGAGGCAAATTATTTTGGCAAATTATTTTGGGAGGCAAATTATTTTGGGAGGCAAATAATTTTGGGAGGCAAATTATTTTGGGAGGCAAATTATTTTGGCAAATTATTTTGGGAGGCAAATTATTTTGGCAAATTATTTTGGGAGGCAAATTATTTTGGCAAATTATTTTGGGAGGCAAATTATTTTGGGAGGCAAATTATTTTGGCAAATTATTTTGGGAGGCAAATTATTTAAATTATTTACACTTTTGGTTATTGAGAAACAGCTCCTAAAACATTATTTGACACTTTTGGTTGTTGAAAAACAGCTTCTAACCATTATTTGACACTTTGGTTGTTGAGAAACAGCTCCTAAAACATTATTTTACACTTTTGGTTATTGAGAAACAGCTCCTAAAACATTATTTGACACTTTTGGTTGTTGAAAAACAGCTTCTAACCATTATTTGACACTTTGGTTGTTGAGAAACAGCTCCTAAAACATTATTTTACACTTTTGGTTGTTGAGAAACAGCTCCTAAAACATTATTTGACACTTTTGGTTGTTGAAAAACAGCTTCTAACCATTATTTGACACTTTGGTTGTTGAGAAACAGCTCCTAAAACATTATTTTACACTTTTGGTTGTTGAGAAACAGCTCCTAAAACATTATTTGACACTTTTGGTTGTTGAAAAACAGCTTCTAACCATTATTTGACACTTTGGTTGTTGAGAAACAGCTCCTAAAACATTATTTTACACTTTTGGTTATTGAGAAACAGCTCCTAAAACATTATTTGACACTTTTGGTTGTTGAAAAACAGCTTCTAACCATTATTTGACACTTTGGTTGTTGAGAAACAGATCCTAAAACATTATTTTACACTTTTGGTTATTGAGAAACAGCTCCTAAAACATTATTTGACACTTTTGGTTATTATTATTGGTGATTATTATTATTTTGGGAGGCAAATTATTTTGGGAGGCAAATTATTTTGGCAAATTATTTTGGGAGGCAAATTATTTTGGGAGGCAAATTATTTTGGCAAATTATTTTGGGAGGCAAATTATTTTGGCAAATTATTTTGGGAGGCAAATTATTTTGGGAGGCAAATTATTTTGGCAAATTATTTTGGGAGGAAAATTATTTTGGGAGGCAAATTATTTTGGCAAATTATTTTGGGAGGCAAATTATTTTGGCAAATTATTTTGGGAGGAAAATTATTTTGGCAAATTATTTTGGCAAATTATTTTGGGAGGCAAATTATTTTGGGAGGCAAATTATTTTGGCAAATTATTTTGGGAGGCAAATTATTTTGGGAAATTATTTTGGCAAATTATTTTGGGAGGCAAATTATTTTGGGAGGCAAATTATTTTGGCAAATTATTTTGGCAGGCAAATGATTTTGGGAGGCAAATTATTTTGGAAGGCAAATTATTTTGGCAAATTATTTTGGGAGGCAAATTATTTTGGGAGGCAAATTATTTTGGGAGGCAAATTATTTTGGGAGGCAAATTATTTTGGCAAATTATTTTGGGAGGCAAATTATTTTGGGAGGCAAATTATTTTGGGAGGCAAATAATTTTGGGAGGCAAATTATTTTGGGAGGCAAATTATTTTGGGAGGCAAATTATTTTGGGAGGCAAATTATTTTGGGAGGCAAATTATTTTGGGAGGCAAATTATTTTGGGAGGCAAATTATTTTGGGAGGCAAATAATTTTGGGAGGCAAATTATTTTGGGAGGCAAATTATTTTGGCAAATTATTTTGGGAGGCAAATTATTTTGGCAAATTATTTTGGGAGGCAAATTATTTTGGCAAATTATTTTGGGAGGCAAATTATTTTGGGAGGCAAATTATTTTGGCAAATTATTTTGGGAGGCAAATTATTTAAATTATTTACACTTTTGGTTATTGAGAAACAGCTCCTAAAACATTATTTGACACTTTTGGTTGTTGAAAAACAGCTTCTAACCATTATTTGACACTTTGGTTGTTGAGAAACAGCTCCTAAAACATTATTTTACACTTTTGGTTATTGAGAAACAGCTCCTAAAACATTATTTGACACTTTTGGTTGTTGAAAAACAGCTTCTAACCATTATTTGACACTTTGGTTGTTGAGAAACAGCTCCTAAAACATTATTTTACACTTTTGGTTGTTGAGAAACAGCTCCTAAAACATTATTTGACACTTTTGGTTGTTGAAAAACAGCTTCTAACCATTATTTGACACTTTGGTTGTTGAGAAACAGCTCCTAAAACATTATTTTACACTTTTGGTTGTTGAGAAACAGCTCCTAAAACATTATTTGACACTTTTGGTTGTTGAAAAACAGCTTCTAACCATTATTTGACACTTTGGTTGTTGAGAAACAGCTCCTAAAACATTATTTTACACTTTTGGTTATTGAGAAACAGCTCCTAAAACATTATTTGACACTTTTGGTTGTTGAAAAACAGCTTCTAACCATTATTTGACACTTTGGTTGTTGAGAAACAGATCCTAAAACATTATTTTACACTTTTGGTTATTGAGAAACAGCTCCTAAAACATTATTTGACACTTTTGGTTATTATTATTGGTGATTATTATTATTTTGGGAGGCAAATTATTTTGGCAGGCAAATTATTTTGGCAAATTATTTTGGGAGGCAAATTATTTTGGCAAATTATTTTGGGAGGCAAATTATTTTGGGAGGCAAATTATTTTGGCAAATTATTTTGGGAGGCAAATTATTTTGGCAAATTATTTTGGGAGGCAAATTATTTTGGGAGGCAAATTATTTTGGCAAATTATTTTGGGAGGAAAATTATTTTGGGAGGCAAATTATTTTGGCAAATTATTTTGGGAGGCAAATTATTTTGGCAAATTATTTTGGGAGGAAAATTATTTTGGCAAATTATTTTGGCAAATTATTTTGGGAGGCAAATTATTTTGGGAGGCAAATTATTTTGGCAAATTATTTTGGGAGGCAAATTATTTTGGGAAATTATTTTGGCAAATTATTTTGGGAGGCAAATTATTTTGGGAGGCAAATTATTTTGGCAAATTATTTTGGCAAATTATTTTGGCAGGCAAATGATTTTGGGAGGCAAATTATTTTGGAAGGCAAATTATTTTGGCAAATTATTTTGGGAGGCAAATTATTTTGGGAGGCAAATTATTTTGGGAGGCAAATTATTTTGGGAGGCAAATTATTTTGGGAGGCAAATTATTTTGGGAGGCAAATTATTTTGGCAAATTATTTTGGGAGGCAAATTATTTTGGCAAATTATTTTGGGAGGCAAATTATTTTGGGAGGCAAATTATTTTGGCAGGCAAATTATTTTGGCAAATTATTTTGGGAGGCAAATTATTTTGGCAAATTATTTTAGGAGGCAAATTATTTTGGCAAATTATTTTGGGAGGCAAATTATTTTGGGAGGCAAATTATTTTGGGAGGCAAATTATTTTGGGAGGCAAATTATTTTGGCAAATTATTTTGGGAGGCAAATTATTTTGGCAAATTATTTTGGCAGGCAAATGATTTTGGGAGGCAAATTATTTTGGAAGGCAAATTATTTTGGCAAATTATTTTGGGAGGCAAATTATTTTGTTTGGCAAATTATTTTGGCAAATTATTTTGGGAGGCAAATTATTTTGGGAGGCAAATTATTTTGGCAAATTATTTTGGCAAATTATTTTGGCAAATTATTTTGGGAGGCAAATTATTTTGGCAAATTATTTTGGGAGGCAAATTATTTTGGGAGGCAAATTATTTTGGCAAATAATTTTGGGAGGCAAATTATTTTGGGAGGCAAATAATTTTGGCAAATAATTTTGGGAGGCAAATTATTTTGGGAGGCAAATTATTTTGGCAAATTATTTTGGGAGGCAAATTATTTTGGCAAATTATTTTGGGAGGAAATTATTTTGGGAGGCAAATTATTTTGGGAGGCAAATTATTTAAATTATTTACACTTTTGGTTATTGAGAAACAGCTCCTAAAACATTATTTGACACTTTTGGTTGTTGAACAACAGCTTCTAACCATTATTTGACACTTTGGTTGTTGAGAAACAGATCCTAAAACATTATTTTACACTTTTGGTTATTGAGAAACAGCTCCTAAAACATTATTTGACACTTTTGGTTATTATTATTGGTGATTATTATTATTTTGGGAGGCAAATTATTTTGGGAGGCAAATTATTTTGGGAGGCAAATTATTTTGGGAGGCAAATTATTTTGGGAGGCAAAAATTATTTTGGGAGGCAAATTATTTTGGCAAATTATTTTGGGAGGCAAATTATTTTGGCAAATTATTTTGGGAGGAAAATTATTTTGGCAAATTATTTTGGGAGGCAAATTATTTTGGGAGGCAAATTATTTTGGCAAATTATTTTGGGAGGCAAATTATTTTGGGAAATTATTTTGGCAAATTATTTTGGGAGGCAAATTATTTTGGCAAATTATTTTGGCAGGCAAATGATTTTGGGAGGCAAATTATTTTGGAAGGCAAATTATTTTGGCAAATTATTTTGGGAGGCAAATTATTTTGGGAGGCAAATTATTTTGGGAGGCAAATTATTTTGGGAGGCAAATTATTTTGGCAAATTATTTTGGGAGGCAAATTATTTTGGCAAATTATTTTGGGAGGCAAATTATTTTGGGAGGCAAATTATTTTGGCAGGCAAATTATTTTGGCAAATTATTTTGGGAGGCAAATTATTTTGGCAAATTATTTTAGGAGGCAAATTATTTTGGCAAATTATTTTGGGAGGCAAATTATTTTGGGAGGCAAATTATTTTGGGAGGCAAATTATTTTGGCAAATTATTTTGGGAGGCAAATTATTTTGGCAAATTATTTTGGCAGGCAAATGATTTTGGGAGGCAAATTATTTTGGAAGGCAAATTATTTTGGCAAATTATTTTGGGAGGCAAATTATTTTGGCAAATTATTTTGTTTGGCAAATTATTTTGGCAAATTATTTTGGGAGGCAAATTATTTTGGGAGGCAAATTATTTTGGCAAATTATTTTGGCAAATTATTTTGGCAAATTATTTTGGGAGGCAAATTATTTTGGCAAATTATTTTGGGAGGCAAATTATTTTGGGAGGCAAATTATTTTGGCAAATAATTTTGGGAGGCAAATTATTTTGGGAGGCAAATAATTTTGGCAAATAATTTTGGGGGGCAAATTATTTTGGGAGGCAAATTATTTTGGCAAATTATTTTGGGAGGCAAATTATTTTGGCAAATTATTTTGGGAGGAAATTATTTTGGGAGGCAAATTATTTTGGGAGGCAAATTATTTAAATTATTTACACTTTTGGTTATTGAGAAACAGCTCCTAAAACATTATTTGACACTTTTGGTTGTTGAACAACAGCTTCTAACCATTATTTGACACTTTGGTTGTTGAGAAACAGATCCTAAAACATTATTTTACACTTTTGGTTATTGAGAAACAGCTCCTAAAACATTATTTGACACTTTTGGTTATTATTATTGGTGATTATTATTATTTTGGGAGGCAAATTATTTTGGGAGGCAAATTATTTTGGGAGGCAAATTATTTTGGGAGGCAAAAATTATTTTGGGAGGCAAATTATTTTGGCAAATTATTTTGGGAGGCAAATTATTTTGGCAAATTATTTTGGGAGGAAAATTATTTTGGGAGGCAAATTATTTTGGCAAATTATTTTGGGAGGCAAATTATTTTGGCAAATTATTTTGGGAGGCAAATTATTTTGGGAGGCAAATTATTTTGGGAGGCAAATTATTTTGGGAGGCAAATTATTTTGGCAAATTATTTTGGGAGGCAAATTATTTTGGGAGGCAAATTATTTTGGGAGGCAAATTATTTTGGGAGGCAAATTATTTAAATTATTTACACTTTTGGTTATTGAGAAACAGCTCCTAAAACATTATTTGACACTTTTGGTTGTTGAAAAACAGCTTCTAACCATTATTTGACACTTTGGTTGTTGAGAAACAGCTCCTGAAACATTATTTTACACTTTTGGTTGTTGAGAAACAGCTCCTAAAACATTATTTGACACTTTTGGTTGTTGAAAAACAGCTTCTAACCATTATTTGACACTTTGGTTGTTGAGAAACAGCTCCTAAAACATTATTTGACACTTTTGGTTGTTGAGAAACAGCTCCTAAAACATTATTTGACACTGTTGGTTGTTGAAAAACAGCTTCTAACCATTATTTGACACTTTGGTTGTTGAGAAACAGCTCCTGAAACATTATTTTACACTTTTGGTTGTTGAGAAACAGCTCCTAAAACATTATTTGACACTTTTGGTTGTTGAAAAACAGCTTCTAACCATTATTTGACACTTTGGTTGTTGAGAAACAGCTCCTAAAACATTATTTTACACTTTTGGTTATTGAGAAACAGCTCCTAAAACATTATTTGACACTTTTGGTTGTTGAAAAACAGCTTCTAACCATTATTTGACACTTTGGTTGTTGAGAAACAGCTCCTAAAACATTATTTTACACTTTTGGTTATTGAGAAACAGCTCCTAAAACATTATTTGACACTTTTGGTTGTTGAAAAACAGCTTCTAACCATTATTTGACACTTTGGTTGTTGAGAAACAGCTCCTAAAACATTATTTTACACTTTTGGTTAGTGAGAAACAGCTCCTAAAACATTATTTGACACTTTTGGTTGTTGAAAAACAGCTTCTAACCATTATTTGACACTTTGGTTGTTGAGAAACAGCTCCTAAAACATTATTTTACACTTTTGGTTATTGAGAAACAGCTCCTAAAACATTATTTGACACTTTTGGTTGTTGAAAAACAGCTTCTAACCATTATTTGACACTTTGGTTGTTGAGAAACAGCTCCTAAAACATTATCTTACACTTTTGGTTATTGAGAAACAGCTCCTAAAACATTATTTGACACTTTTGGTTGTTGAAAAACAGCTTCTAACCATTATTTGACACTTTGGTTGTTGAGAAACAGCTCCTAAAACATTATTTTACACTTTTGGTTATTGAGAAACAGCTCCTAAAACATTATTTGACACTTTTGGTTGTTGAAAAACAGCTTCTAACCATTATTTGACACTTTGGTTGTTGAGAAACAGCTCCTAAAACATTATTTTACACTTTTGGTTAGTGAGAAACAGCTCCTAAAACATTATTTGACACTTTTGGTTGTTGAAAAACAGCTTCTAACCATTATTTGACACTTTGGTTGTTGAGAAACAGCTCCTAAAACATTATTTTACACTTTTGGTTATTGAGAAACAGCTCCTAAAACATTATTTGACACTTTTGGTTGTTGAAAAACAGCTTCTAACCATTATTTGACACTTTGGTTGTTGAGAAACAGCTCCTAAAACATTATTTTACACTTTTGGTTGTTGAGAAACAGCTCCTAAAACATTATTTGACACTTTTGGTTGTTGAAAAACAGCTTCTAACCATTATTTGACACTTTGGTTGTTGAGAAACAGCTCCTAAAACATTATTTTACACTTTTGGTTATTGAGAAACAGCTCCTAAAACATTATTTGACACTTTTGGTTGTTGAAAAACAGCTTCTAACCATTATTTGACACTTTGGTTGTTGAGAAACAGCTCCTAAAACATTATTTTACACTTTTGGTTAGTGAGAAACAGCTCCTAAAACATTATTTGACACTTTTGGTTGTCTAAAAACAGCTTCTAACCATTATTTGACACTTTGGTTGTTGAGAAACAGCTCCTAAAACATTATTTTACACTTTTGGTTATTGAGAAACAGCTCCTAAAACATTATTTGACACTTTTGGTTGTTGAAAAACAGCTTCTAACCATTATTTGACACTTTGGTTGTTGAGAAACAGCTCCTAAAACATTATTTTACACTTTTGGTTGTTGAGAAACAGCTCCTAAAACATTATTTGACACTTTTGGTTGTTGAAAAACAGCTTCTAACCATTATTTGACACTTTGGTTGTTGAGAAACAGCTCCTAAAACATTATTTTACACTTTTGGTTATTGAGAAACAGCTCCTAAAACATTATTTGACACTTTTGGTTGTTGAAAAACAGCTTCTAACCATTATTTGACACTTTGGTTGTTGAGAAACAGCTCCTAAAACATTATTTTACACTTTTGGTTAGTGAGAAACAGCTCCTAAAACATTATTTGACACTTTTGGTTGTTGAAAAACAGCTTCTAACCATTATTTGACACTTTGGTTGTTGAGAAACAGATCCTAAAACATTATTTTACACTTTTGGTTATTGAGAAACAGCTCCTAAAACATTATTTGACACTTTTGGTTATTATTATTGGTGATTATTATTATTTTGGGAGGCAAATTATTTTGGGAGGCAAATTATTTTGGGAGGCAAATTATTTTGGGAGGCAAAAATTATTTTGGGAGGCAAATTATTTTGGCAAATTATTTTGGGAGGCAAATTATTTTGGCAAATTATTTTGGGAGGAAAATTATTTTGGGAGGCAAATTATTTTGGCAAATTATTTTGGGAGGCAAATTATTTTGGCAAATTATTTTGGGAGGCAAATTATTTTGGCAAATTATTTTGGGAGGCAAATTATTTTGGGAGGCAAATTATTTTGGCAAATTATTTTGGGAGGCAAATTATTTTGGCAAATTATTTTAGGAGGCAAATTATTTTGGCAAATTATTTTGGGAGGCAAATTATTTTGGGAGGCAAATTATTTTGGGAGGCAAATTATTTTGGGAGGCAAATTATTTTGGCAAATTATTTTGGGAGGCAAATTATTTTGGCAAATTATTTTGGCAGGCAAATGATTTTGGGAGGCAAATTATTTTGGAAGGCAAATTATTTTGGCAAATTATTTTGGGAGGCAAATTATTTTGGCAAATTATTTTGGCAAATTATTTTGGCAAATTATTTTGGGAGGCAAATTATTTTGGGAGGCAAATTATTTTGGCAAATTATTTTGGGAGGCAAATTATTTTGGGAGGCAAATTATTTTGGGAGGCAAATTATTTTGGCAAATTATTTTGGGAGGCAAATTATTTTGGGAGGCAAATTATTTTGGGAGGCAAATAATTTTGGCAAATAATTTTGGGAGGCAAATTATTTTGGGAGGCAAATTATTTTGGCAAATTATTTTGGGAGGCAAATTATTTTGGCAAATTATTTTGGGAGGCAAATTATTTTGGGAGGCAAATTATTTTGGGAGGCAAATTATTTTGGCAAATTATTTTGGGAGGCAAATTATTTAAATTATTTACACTTTTGGTTATTGAGAAACAGCTCCTAAAACATTATTTGACACTTTTGGTTGTTGAAAAACAGCTTCTAACCATTATTTGACACTTTGGTTGTTGAGAAACAGCTCCTAAAACATTATTTTACACTTTTGGTTATTGAGAAACAGCTCCTAAAACATTATTTGACACTTTTGGTTGTTGAAAAACAGCTTCTAACCATTATTTGACACTTTGGTTGTTGAGAAACAGCTCCTAAAACATTATTTTACACTTTTGGTTGTTGAGAAACAGCTCCTAAAACATTATTTGACACTTTTGGTTGTTGAAAAACAGCTTCTAACCATTATTTGACACTTTGGTTGTTGAGAAACAGCTCCTAAAACATTATTTTACACTTTTGGTTGTTGAGAAACAGCTCCTAAAACATTATTTGACACTTTTGGTTGTTGAAAAACAGCTTCTAACCATTATTTGACACTTTGGTTGTTGAGAAACAGCTCCTAAAACATTATTTTACACTTTTGGTTATTGAGAAACAGCTCCTAAAACATTATTTGACACTTTTGGTTGTTGAAAAACAGCTTCTAACCATTATTTGACACTTTGGTTGTTGAGAAACAGATCCTAAAACATTATTTTACACTTTTGGTTATTGAGAAACAGCTCCTAAAACATTATTTGACACTTTTGGTTATTATTATTGGTGATTATTATTATTTTGGGAGGCAAATTATTTTGGGAGGCAAATTATTTTGGGAGGCAAATTATTTTGGGAGGCAAATTATTTTGGCAAATTATTTTGGGAGGCAAATTATTTTGGCAAATTATTTTGGCAAATTATTTTAGGAGGCAAATTATTTTGGCAAATTATTTTGGGAGGCAAATTATTTTGGGAGGCAAATTATTTTGGGAGGCAAATTATTTTGGCAAATTATTTTGGGAGGCAAATTATTTTGGCAAATTATTTTGGCAGGCAAATGATTTTGGGAGGCAAATTATTTTGGAAGGCAAATTATTTTGGCAAATTATTTTGGGAGGCAAATTATTTTGGCAAATTATTTTGGCAAATTATTTTGGCAAATTATTTTGGGAGGCAAATTATTTTGGCAAATTATTTTGGCAAATTATTTTGGGAGGCAAATTATTTTGGGAGGCAAATTATTTTGGCAAATTATTTTGGGAGGCAAATTATTTTGGGAGGCAAATTATTTTGGCAAATTATTTTGGGAGGCAAATTATTTTGGCAAATTATTTTGGGAGGCAAATTATTTTGGCAAATTATTTTGGGAGGCAAATTATTTTGGCAAATTATTTTGGGAGGCAAATTATTTAAATTATTTACACTTTTGGTTATTGAGAAACAGCTCCTAAAACATTATTTGACACTTTTGGTTGTTGAAAAACAGCTTCTAACCATTATTTGACACTTTGGTTGTTGAGAAACAGCTCCTAAAACATTATTTTACACTTTTGGTTATTGAGAAACAGCTCCTAAAACATTATTTGACACTTTTGGTTGTTGAAAAACAGCTTCTAACCATTATTTGACACTTTGGTTGTTGAGAAACAGCTCCTAAAACATTATTTTACACTTTTGGTTGTTGAGAAACAGCTCCTAAAACATTATTTGACACTTTTGGTTGTTGAAAAACAGCTTCTAACCATTATTTGACACTTTGGTTGTTGAGAAACAGCTCCTAAAACATTATTTTACACTTTTGGTTGTTGAGAAACAGCTCCTAAAACATTATTTGACACTTTTGGTTGTTGAAAAACAGCTTCTAACCATTATTTGACACTTTGGTTGTTGAGAAACAGCTCCTAAAACATTATTTTACACTTTTGGTTATTGAGAAACAGCTCCTAAAACATTATTTGACACTTTTGGTTGTTGAAAAACAGCTTCTAACCATTATTTGACACTTTGGTTGTTGAGAAACAGATCCTAAAACATTATTTTACACTTTTGGTTATTGAGAAACAGCTCCTAAAACATTATTTGACACTTTTGGTTATTATTATTGGTGATTATTATTATTTTGGGAGGCAAATTATTTTGGGAGGCAAATTATTTTGGGAGGCAAATTATTTTGGCAAATTATTTTGGGAGGCAAATTATTTTGGGAGGCAAATTATTTTGGCAAATTATTTTGGGAGGCAAATTATTTTGGCAAATTATTTTGGGAGGCAAATTATTTTGGGAGGCAAATTATTTTGGCAAATTATTTTGGGAGGAAAATTATTTTGGGAGGCAAATTATTTTGGCAAATTATTTTGGAAGGCAAATTATTTTGGCAAATTATTTTGGGAGGCAAATTATTTTGGCAAATTATTTTGGCAAATTATTTTGGCAAATTATTTTGGCAAATTATTTTGGGAGGCAAATTATTTTGGCAAATTATTTTGGCAAATTATTTTGGGAGGCAAATTATTTTGGGAGGCAAATTATTTTGGGAGGCAAATTATTTTGGCAAATTATTTTGGGAGGCAAATTATTTTGGGAGGCAAATTATTTTGGGAGGCAAATTATTTTGGCAAATAATTTTGGGAGGCAAATTATTTTGGGAGGCAAATTATTTTGGCAAATTATTTTGGCAAATTATTTTGGGAGGCAAATTATTTTGGCAAATTATTTTGGGAGGCAAATTATTTTGGGAGGCAAATTATTTTGGGAGGCAAATTATTTTGGCAAATTATTTTGGGAGGCAAATTATTTAAATTATTTACACTTTTTGTTATTGAGAAACAGCTCCTAAAACATTATTTGACACTTTTGGTTGTTGAAAAACAGCTTCTAACCATTATTTGACACTTTGGTTGTTGAGAAACAGCTCCTAAAACATTATTTTACACTTTTGGTTATTGAGAAACAGCTCCTAAAACATTATTTGACACTTTTGGTTGTTGAAAAACAGCTTCTAACCATTATTTGACACTTTGGTTGTTGAGAAACAGCTCCTAAAACATTATTTTACACTTTTGGTTGTTGAGAAACAGCTCCTAAAACATTATTTGACACTTTTGGTTGTTGAAAAACAGCTTCTAACCATTATTTGACACTTTGGTTGTTGAGAAACAGCTCCTAAAACATTATTTTACACTTTTGGTTGTTGAGAAACAGCTCCTAAAACATTATTTGACACTTTTGGTTGTTGAAAAACAGCTTCTAACCATTATTTGACACTTTGGTTGTTGAGAAACAGCTCCTAAAACATTATTTTACACTTTTGATTGAGAAACAGCTCCTAAAACATTATTTGACACTTTTGGTTGTTGAAAAACAGCTTCTAACCATTATTTGACACTTTGGTTGTTGAGAAACAGATCCTAAAACATTATTTTACACTTTTGGTTATTGAGAAACAGCTCCTAAAACATTATTTGACACTTTTGGTTATTATTATTGGTGATTATTATTATTTTGGGAGGCAAATTATTTTGGGAGGCAAATTATTTTGGGAGGCAAATTATTTTGGCAAATTATTTTGGGAGGCAAATTATTTTGGGAGGCAAATTATTTTGGGAGGCAAATTATTTTGGCAAATTATTTTGGGAGGCAAATTATTTTGGCAAATTATTTTGGGAGGCAAATTATTTTGGCAAATTATTTTGGCAAATTATTTTGGGAGGAAAATTATTTTGGGAGGCAAATTATTTTGGCAAATTATTTTGGGAGGCAAATTATTTTGGCAAATTATTTTGGGAGGAAAATTATTTTGGCAAATTATTTTGGGAGGCAAATTATTTTGGGAGGCAAATTATTTTGGCAAATTATTTTGGCAAATTATTTTGGGAGGCAAATTATTTTGGCAAATTATTTTGGCAGGCAAATGATTTTGGGAGGCAAATTATTTTGGAAGGCAAATTATTTTGGCAAATTATTTTGGGAGGCAAATTATTTTGGCAAATTTTTTTGGGAGGCAAATTATTTTGGGAGGCAAATTATTTTGGCAAATTATTTTGGGAGGCAAATTATTTTGGCAAATTATTTTGGGAGGCAAATTATTTTGGGAGGCAAATTATTTTGGGAGGCAAATTATTTTGGGAGGCAAATTATTTTGGGAGGCAAATTATTTTGGGAGGCAAATTATTTTGGCAAATTATTTTGGGAGGCAAATTATTTTGGGAGGCAAATTATTTTGGGAGGCAAATTATTTTGGGAGGCAAATTATTTTGGCAAATTATTTTGGGAGGCAAATTATTTTGGGAGGCAAATTATTTTGGCAAATTATTTTGGCAAATTATTTTAGGAGGCAAATTATTTTGGGAGGCAAATTATTTTGGGAGGCAAATTATTTTGGGAGGCAAATTATTTTGGGAGGCAAATTATTTTGGCAAATTATTTTGGGAGGCAAATTATTTTGGCAAATTATTTTGGCAGGCAAATGATTTTGGGAGGCAAATTATTTTGGAAGGCAAATTATTTTGGGAGGCAAATTATTTTGGGAGGCAAATTATTTTGGGAGGCAAATTATTTTGGCAAATTATTTTGGGAGGCAAATTATTTTGGGAGGCAAATTATTTTGGCAAATTATTTTGGCAATTTATTTTGGGAGGCAAATTATTTTGGCAAATTATTTTGGGAGGCAATTTATTTTGGGAGGCAAATTATTTTGGGAGGCAAATTATTTTGGCAAATTATTTTGGGAGGCAAATTATTTTGGGAGGCAAATAATTTTGGCAAATAATTTTGGGAGGCAAATTATTTTGGGAGGCAAATTATTTTGGCAAATTATTTTGGGAGGCAAATTATTTTGGCAAATTATTTTGGGAGGCAAATTATTTTGGCAAATTATTTTGGGAGGCAAATTATTTTGGGAGGCAAATTATTTTGGCAAATTATTTTGGGAGGCAAATTATTTAAATTATTTACACTTTTGGTTATTGAGAAACAGCTCCTAAAACATTATTTGACACTTTTGGTTGTTGAAAAACAGCTTCTAACCATTATTTGACACTTTGGTTGTTGAGAAACAGCTCCTAAAACATTATTTTACACTTTTGGTTATTGAGAAACAGCTCCTAAAACATTATTTGACACTTTTGGTTGTTGAAAAACAGCTTCTAACCATTATTTGACACTTTGGTTGTTGAGAAACAGCTCCTAAAACATTATTTTACACTTTTGGTTGTTGAGAAACAGCTCCTAAAACATTATTTGACACTTTTGGTTGTTGAAAAACAGCTTCTAACCATTATTTGACACTTTGGTTGTTGAGAAACAGCTCCTAAAACATTATTTTACACTTTTGGTTGTTGAGAAACAGCTCCTAAAACATTATTTGACACTTTTGGTTGTTGAAAAACAGCTTCTAACCATTATTTGACACTTTGGTTGTTGAGAAACAGCTCCTAAAACATTATTTTACACTTTTGGTTATTGAGAAACAGCTCCTAAAACATTATTTGACACTTTTGGTTGTTGAAAAACAGCTTCTAACCATTATTTGACACTTTGGTTGTTGAGAAACAGATCCTAAAACATTATTTTACACTTTTGGTTATTGAGAAACAGCTCCTAAAACATTATTTGACACTTTTGGTTATTATTATTGGTGATTATTATTATTTTGGGAGGCAAATTATTTTGGGAGGCAAATTATTTTGGAAAAATTATTTTGGGAGGCAAATTATTTTGGGAGGCAAATTATTTTGGGAGGCAAATTATTTTGGGAGGCAAATTATTTTGGCAAATTATTTTGGCAGGCAAATGATTTTGGGAGGCAAATTATTTTGGAAGGCAAATTATTTTGGCAAATTATTTTGGGAGGCAAATTATTTTGGCAAATTATTTTGGGAGGCAAATTATTTTGGGAGGCAAATTATTTTGGGAGGCAAATAATTTTGGCAAATAATTTTGGGAGGCAAATTATTTTGGGAGGCAAATTATTTTGGCAAATTATTTTGGGAGGCAAATTATTTTGGGAGGCAAATTATTTTGGGAGGCAAATTATTTTGGGAGGCAAATTATTTTGGCAAATTATTTTGGGAGGCAAATTATTTAAATTATTTACACTTTTGGTTATTGAGAAACAGCTCCTAAAACATTATTTGACACTTTTGGTTGTTGAAAAACAGCTTCTAACCATTATTTGACACTTTGGTTGTTGAGAAACAGCTCCTAAAACATTATTTTACACTTTTGGTTATTGAGAAACAGCTCCTAAAACATTATTTGACACTTTTGGTTGTTGAAAAACAGCTTCTAACCATTATTTGACACTTTGGTTGTTGAGAAACAGCTCCTAAAACATTATTTTACACTTTTGGTTGTTGAGAAACAGCTCCTAAAACATTATTTGACACTTTTGGTTGTTGAAAAACAGCTTCTAACCATTATTTGACACTTTGGTTGTTGAGAAACAGCTCCTAAAACATTATTTTACACTTTTGGTTGTTGAGAAACAGCTCCTAAAACATTATTTGACACTTTTGGTTGTTGAAAAACAGCTTCTAACCATTATTTGACACTTTGGTTGTTGAGAAACAGCTCCTAAAACATTATTTTACACTTTTGGTTATTGAGAAACAGCTCCTAAAACATTATTTGACACTTTTGGTTATTATTATTGGTGATTATTATTATTTTGGGAGGCAAATTATTTTGGGAGGCAAATTATTTTGGGAGGCAAATTATTTTGGGAGGCAAATTATTTTGGCAAATTATTTTGGGAGGCAAATTATTTTGGGAGGCAAATTATTTTGGCAAATTATTTTGGGAGGCAAATTATTTTGGGAGGCAAATTATTTTGGCAAATTATTTTGGGAGGCAAATTATTTTGGGAGGCAAATTATTTTGGCAAATTATTTTGGGAGGAAAATTATTTTGGGAGGCAAATTATTTTGGCAAATTATTTTGGGAGGCAAATTATTTTGGCAAATTATTTTGGGAGGCAAATTATTTTGGGAGGCAAATTATTTTGGCAAATTATTTTGGCAAATTATTTTGGGAGGCAAATTATTTTGGCAAATTATTTTAGGAGGCAAATTATTTTGGGAGGCAAATTATTTTGGGAGGCAAATTATTTTGGGAGGCAAATTATTTTGGGAGGCAAATTATTTTGGCAAATTATTTTGGCAGGCAAATGATTTTGGGAGGCAAATTATTTTGGAAGGCAAATTATTTTGGCAAATTATTTTGGGAGGCAAATTATTTTGGCAAATTATTTTGGGAGGCAAATTATTTTGGGAGGCAAATTATTTTGGGAGGCAAATTATTTTGGCAAATTATTTTGGGAGGCAAATTATTTTGGGAGGCAAATTATTTTGGCAAATTATTTTGGGAGGCAAATTATTTTGGGAGGCAAATAATTTTGGCAAATTATTTTGGGAGGCAAATTATTTTGGGAGGCAAATTATTTTGGCAAATTATTTTGGGAGGCAAATTATTTTGGCAAATTATTTTGGGAGGCAAATTATTTTGGGAGGCAAATTATTTAAATGATTTACACTTTTGGTTATTGAGAAACAGCTCCTAAAACATTATTTGACACTTTTGGTTGTTGAAAAACAGCTTCCAACCATTATTTGACACTTTGGTTGTTGAGAAACAGCTCCTAAAACATTATTTTACACTTTTGGTTATTGAGAAACAGCTCCTAAAACATTATTTGACACTTTTGGTTGTTGAAAAACAGCTTCTAACCATTATTTGACACTTTGGTTGTTGAGAAACAGCTCCTAAAACATTATTTTACACTTTTGGTTATTGAGAAACAGCTCCTAAAACATTATTTGACACTTTTGGTTATTATTATTGGTGATTATTATTATTTTGGGAGGCAAATTATTTTGGGAGGCAAATTATTTTGGGAGGCAAATTATTTTGGGAGGCAAATTATTTTGGCAAATTATTTTGAGAGGCAAATTATTTTGGGAGGCAAATTATTTTGGGAGGCAAATTATTTTGGGAGGCAAATTATTTTGGCAAATTATTTTGGGAGGCAAATTATTTTGGCAAATTATTTTGGGAGGCAAATTATTTTGGGAGGAAAATTATTTTGGGAGGCAAATTATTTTGGCAAATTATTTTGGGAGGCAAATTATTTTGGCAAATTATTTTGGGAGGCAAATTATTTTGGGAGGCAAATTATTTTGGGAGGCAAATTATTTTGGCAAATTATTTTGGCAAATTATTTTGGGAGGCAAATTATTTTGGCAAATTATTTTAGGAGGCAAATTATTTTGGCAAATTATTTTGGGAGGCAAATTATTTTGGGAGGCAAATTATTTTGGGAGGCAAATTATTTTGGCAGGCAAATGATTTTGGGAGGCAAATTATTTTGGAAGGCAAATTATTTTGGGAGGCAAATTATTTTGGGAGGCAAATTATTTTGGGAGGCAAATTATTTTGGGAGGCAAATTATTTTGGCAAATTATTTTGGGAGGCAAATTATTTTGGCAAATTATTTTGGGAGGCAAATTATTTTGGGAGGCAAATAATTTTGGCAAATTATTTTGGGAGGCAAATTATTTTGGCAAATTATTTTGGGAGGCAAATTATTTTGGGAGGCAAATTATTTTGGGAGGCAAATTATTTTGGGAGGCAAATTATTTAAATTATTTACACTTTTGGTTATTGAGAAACAGCTCCTAAAACATTATTTGACACTTTTGGTTGTTGAAAAACAGCTTCTAACCATTATTTGACACTTTGGTTGTTGAGAAACAGCTCCTAAAACATTATTTTACACTTTTGGTTATTGAGAAACAGCTCCTAAAACATTATTTGACACTTTTGGTTGTTGAAAAACAGCTTCTAACCATTATTTGACACTTTGGTTGTTGAGAAACAGCTCCTAAAACATTATTTTACACTTTTGGTTAGTGAGAAACAGCTCCTAAAACATTATTTGACACTTTTGGTTGTTGAAAAACAGCTTCTAACCATTATTTGACACTTTGGTTGTTGAGAAACAGCTCCTAAAACATTATTTTACACTTTTGGTTATTGAGAAACAGCTCCTAAAACATTATTTGACACTTTTGGTTGTTGAAAAACAGCTTCTAACCATTATTTGACACTTTGGTTGTTGAGAAACAGCTCCTAAAACATTATTTTACACTTTTGGTTAGTGAGAAACAGCTCCTAAAACATTATTTGACACTTTTGGTTGTTGAAAAACAGCTTCTAACCATTATTTGACACTTTGGTTGTTGAGAAACAGCTCCTAAAACATTATTTTACACTTTTGGTTATTGAGAAACAGCTCCAAAAACATTATTTGACACTTTTGGTTGTTGAAAAACAGCTTCTAACCATTATTTGACACTTTGGTTGTTGAGAAACAGCTCCTAAAACATTATTTTACACTTTTGGTTGTTGAGAAACAGCTCCTAAAACATTATTTGACACTTTTGGTTGTTGAAAAACAGCTTCTAACCATTATTTGACACTTTGGTTGTTGAGAAACAGCTCCTAAAACATTATTTTACACTTTTGGTTATTGAGAAACAGCTCCTAAAACATTATTTGACACTTTTGGTTGTTGAAAAACAGCTTCTAACCATTATTTGACACTTTGGTTGTTGAGAAACAGCTCCTAAAACATTATTTTACACTTTTGGTTATTGAGAAACAGCTCCTAAAACATTATTTGACACTTTTGGTTGTTGAAAAACAGCTTCTAACCATTATTTGACACTTTGGTTGTTGAGAAACAGATCCTAAAACATTATTTTACACTTTTGGTTATTGAGAAACAGCTCCTAAAACATTATTTGACACTTTTGGTTATTATTATTGGTGATTATTATTATTTTGGGAGGCAAATTATTTTGGGAGGCAAATTATTTTGGAAAAATTATTTTGGGAGGCAAATTATTTTGGGAGGCAAATTATTTTGGGAGGCAAATTATTTTGGGAGGCAAATTATTTTGGCAGGCAAATGATTTTGGGAGGCAAATTATTTTGGAAGGCAAATTATTTTGGCAAATTATTTTGGGAGGCAAATTATTTTGGCAAATTATTTTGGGAGGCAAATTATTTTGGGAGGCAAATTATTTTGGGAGGCAAATAATTTTGGCAAATAATTTTGGGAGGCAAATTATTTTGGGAGGCAAATTATTTTGGCAAATTATTTTGGGAGGCAAATTATTTTGGGAGGCAAATTATTTTGGGAGGCAAATTATTTTGGGAGGCAAATTATTTTGGCAAATTATTTTGGGAGGCAAATTATTTAAATTATTTACACTTTTGGTTATTGAGAAACAGCTCCTAAAACATTATTTGACACTTTTGGTTGTTGAAAAACAGCTTCTAACCATTATTTGACACTTTGGTTGTTGAGAAACAGCTCCTAAAACATTATTTTACACTTTTGGTTATTGAGAAACAGCTCCTAAAACATTATTTGACACTTTTGGTTGTTGAAAAACAGCTTCTAACCATTATTTGACACTTTGGTTGTTGAGAAACAGCTCCTAAAACATTATTTTACACTTTTGGTTGTTGAGAAACAGCTCCTAAAACATTATTTGACACTTTTGGTTGTTGAAAAACAGCTTCTAACCATTATTTGACACTTTGGTTGTTGAGAAACAGCTCCTAAAACATTATTTTACACTTTTGGTTGTTGAGAAACAGCTCCTAAAACATTATTTGACACTTTTGGTTGTTGAAAAACAGCTTCTAACCATTATTTGACACTTTGGTTGTTGAGAAACAGCTCCTAAAACATTATTTTACACTTTTGGTTATTGAGAAACAGCTCCTAAAACATTATTTGACACTTTTGGTTATTATTATTGGTGATTATTATTATTTTGGGAGGCAAATTATTTTGGGAGGCAAATTATTTTGGGAGGCAAATTATTTTGGGAGGCAAATTATTTTGGCAAATTATTTTGGGAGGCAAATTATTTTGGGAGGCAAATTATTTTGGCAAATTATTTTGGGAGGCAAATTATTTTGGGAGGCAAATTATTTTGGCAAATTATTTTGGGAGGCAAATTATTTTGGGAGGCAAATTATTTTGGCAAATTATTTTGGGAGGAAAATTATTTTGGGAGGCAAATTATTTTGGCAAATTATTTTGGGAGGCAAATTATTTTGGCAAATTATTTTGGGAGGCAAATTATTTTGGGAGGCAAATTATTTTGGCAAATTATTTTGGGAGGCAAATTATTTTGGCAAATTATTTTAGGAGGCAAATTATTTTGGGAGGCAAATTATTTTGGGAGGCAAATTATTTTGGGAGGCAAATTATTTTGGGAGGCAAATTATTTTGGCAAATTATTTTGGCAGGCAAATGATTTTGGGAGGCAAATTATTTTGGAAGGCAAATTATTTTGGCAAATTATTTTGGGAGGCAAATTATTTTGGCAAATTATTTTGGGAGGCAAATTATTTTGGGAGGCAAATTATTTTGGGAGGCAAATTATTTTGGCAAATTATTTTGGGAGGCAAATTATTTTGGGAGGCAAATTATTTTGGCAAATTATTTTGGGAGGCAAATTATTTTGGGAGGCAAATAATTTTGGCAAATTATTTTGGGAGGCAAATTATTTTGGGAGGCAAATTATTTTGGCAAATTATTTTGGGAGGCAAATTATTTTGGCAAATTATTTTGGGAGGCAAATTATTTTGGGAGGCAAATTATTTAAATGATTTACACTTTTGGTTATTGAGAAACAGCTCCTAAAACATTATTTGACACTTTTGGTTGTTGAAAAACAGCTTCCAACCATTATTTGACACTTTGGTTGTTGAGAAACAGCTCCTAAAACATTATTTTACACTTTTGGTTATTGAGAAACAGCTCCTAAAACATTATTTGACACTTTTGGTTGTTGAAAAACAGCTTCTAACCATTATTTGACACTTTGGTTGTTGAGAAACAGCTCCTAAAACATTATTTTACACTTTTGGTTATTGAGAAACAGCTCCTAAAACATTATTTGACACTTTTGGTTATTATTATTGGTGATTATTATTATTTTGGGAGGCAAATTATTTTGGGAGGCAAATTATTTTGGGAGGCAAATTATTTTGGGAGGCAAATTATTTTGGCAAATTATTTTGGGAGGCAAATTATTTTGGGAGGCAAATTATTTTGGGAGGCAAATTATTTTGGGAGGCAAATTATTTTGGCAAATTATTTTGGGAGGCAAATTATTTTGGCAAATTATTTTGGGAGGCAAATTATTTTGGGAGGCAAATTATTTTGGCAAATTATTTTGGGAGGAAAATTATTTTGGGAGGCAAATTATTTTGGCAAATTATTTTGGGAGGCAAATTATTTTGGCAAATTATTTTGGGAGGCAAATTATTTTGGGAGGCAAATTATTTTGGGAGGCAAATTATTTTGGCAAATTATTTTGGCAAATTATTTTGGGAGGCAAATTATTTTGGCAAATTATTTTAGGAGGCAAATTATTTTGGCAAATTATTTTGGGAGGCAAATTATTTTGGGAGGCAAATTATTTTGGGAGGCAAATTATTTTGGCAGGCAAATGATTTTGGGAGGCAAATTATTTTGGAAGGCAAATTATTTTGGGAGGCAAATTATTTTGGGAGGCAAATTATTTTGGGAGGCAAATTATTTTGGCAAATTATTTTGGGAGGCAAATTATTTTGGCAAATTATTTTGGGAGGCAAATTATTTTGGGAGGCAAATAATTTTGGCAAATTATTTTGGGAGGCAAATTATTTTGGGAGGCAAATTATTTTGGCAAATTATTTTGGGAGGCAAATTATTTTGGGAGGCAAATTATTTTGGGAGGCAAATTATTTAAATTATTTACACTTTTGGTTATTGAGAAACAGCTCCTAAAACATTATTTGACACTTTTGGTTGTTGAAAAACAGCTTCTAACCATTATTTGACACTTTGGTTGTTGAGAAACAGCTCCTAAAACATTATTTTACACTTTTGGTTATTGAGAAACAGCTCCTAAAACATTATTTGACACTTTTGGTTGTTGAAAAACAGCTTCTAACCATTATTTGACACTTTGGTTGTTGAGAAACAGCTCCTAAAACATTATTTTACACTTTTGGTTAGTGAGAAACAGCTCCTAAAACATTATTTGACACTTTTGGTTGTTGAAAAACAGCTTCTAACCATTATTTGACACTTTGGTTGTTGAGAAACAGCTCCTAAAACATTATTTTACACTTTTGGTTATTGAGAAACAGCTCCTAAAACATTATTTGACACTTTTGGTTGTTGAAAAACAGCTTCTAACCATTATTTGACACTTTGGTTGTTGAGAAACAGCTCCTAAAACATTATTTTACACTTTTGGTTAGTGAGAAACAGCTCCTAAAACATTATTTGACACTTTTGGTTGTTGAAAAACAGCTTCTAACCATTATTTGACACTTTGGTTGTTGAGAAACAGCTCCTAAAACATTATTTTACACTTTTGGTTATTGAGAAACAGCTCCAAAAACATTATTTGACACTTTTGGTTGTTGAAAAACAGCTTCTAACCATTATTTGACACTTTGGTTGTTGAGAAACAGCTCCTAAAACATTATTTTACACTTTTGGTTGTTGAGAAACAGCTCCTAAAACATTATTTGACACTTTTGGTTGTTGAAAAACAGCTTCTAACCATTATTTGACACTTTGGTTGTTGAGAAACAGCTCCTAAAACATTATTTTACACTTTTGGTTATTGAGAAACAGCTCCTAAAACATTATTTGACACTTTTGGTTGTTGAAAAACAGCTTCTAACCATTATTTGACACTTTGGTTGTTGAGAAACAGCTCCTAAAACATTATTTTACACTTTTGGTTAGTGAGAAACAGCTCCTAAAACATTATTTGACACTTTTGGTTGTTGAAAAACAGCTTCTAACCATTATTTGACACTTTGGTTGTTGAGAAACAGATCCTAAAACATTATTTTACACTTTTGGTTATTGAGAAACAGCTCCTAAAACATTATTTGACACTTTTGGTTATTATTATTGGTGATTATTATTATTTTGGGAGGCAAATTATTTTGGGAGGCAAATTATTTTGGGAGGCAAATTATTTTGGGAGGCAAATTATTTTGGCAAATTATTTTGGGAGGCAAATTATTTTGGCAAATTATTTTGGGAGGCAAATTATTTTGGCAAATTATTTTGGGAGGAAAATTATTTTGGGAGGCAAATTATTTTGGCAAATTATTTTGGGAGGCAAATTATTTTGGCAAATTATTTTGGGAGGCAAATTATTTTGGCAAATTATTTTGGGAGGCAAATTATTTTGGGAGGCAAATTATTTTGGCAAATTATTTTGGCAAATTATTTTGGGAGGCAAATTATTTTGGCAAATTATTTTGGCAAATTATTTTGGCAAATTATTTTAGGAGGCAAATTATTTTGGGAGGCAAATTATTTTGGGAGGCAAATTATTTTGGGAGGCAAATTATTTTGGCAAATTATTTTGGGAGGCAAATTATTTTGGCAAATTATTTTGGCAGGCAAATGATTTTGGGAGGCAAATTATTTTGGAAGGCAAATTATTTTGGCAAATTATTTTGGGAGGCAAATTATTTTGGCAAATTATTTTGGGAGGCAAATTATTTTGGCAAATTATTTTGGCAAATTATTTTGGCAAATTATTTTGGGAGGCAAATTATTTTGGCAAATTATTTTGGCAAATTATTTTAGGAGGCAAATTATTTTGGCAAATTATTTTGGGAGGCAAATTATTTTGGGAGGCAAATTATTTTGGCAAATTATTTTGGGAGGCAAATTATTTTGGCAAATTATTTTGGCAGGCAAATGATTTTGGGAGGCAAATTATTTTGGCAAATTATTTTGGCAGGCAACTGATTTTGGGAGGCAAATTATTTTGGCAAATTATTTTGGGAGGCAAATTATTTTGGCAAATTATTTTGGCAGGCAAATGATTTTGGGAGGCAAATTATTTTGGCAAATTATTTTGGGAGGCAAATTATTTTGGCAAATTATTTTGGCAGGCAAATGATTTTGGGAGGCAAATTATTTTGGCAAATTATTTTGGGAGGCAAATTATTTTGGCAGGCAAATGATTTTGGGAGGCAAATTATTTTGGCAAATTATTTTGGGAGGCAAATTATTTTGGGAGGCAAATTATTTTGGGAGGCAAATTATTTTGGGAGGCAAATTATTTTGGGAGGCAAATTATTTAAATTATTTACACTTTTGGTTATTGAGAAACAGCTCCTAAAACATTATTTGACACTTTTGGTTGTTGAAAAACAGCTTCTAACCATTATTTGACACTTTGGTTGTTGAGAAACAGCTCCTAAAACATTATTTTACACTTTTGGTTATTGAGAAACAGCTCCTAAAACATTATTTGACACTTTTGGTTGTTGAAAAACAGCTTCTAACCATTATTTGACACTTTGGTTGTTGAGAAACAGCTCCTAAAACATTATTTTACACTTTTGGTTGTTGAGAAACAGCTCCTAAAACATTATTTGACACTTTTGGTTGTTGAAAAACAGCTTCTAACCATTATTTGACACTTTGGTTGTTGAGAAACAGCTCCTAAAACATTATTTTACACTTTTGGTTGTTGAGAAACAGCTCCTAAAACATTATTTGACACTTTTGGTTGTTGAAAAACAGCTTCTAACCATTATTTGACACTTTGGTTGTTGAGAAACAGCTCCTAAAACATTATTTTACACTTTTGGTTATTGAGAAACAGCTCCTAAAACATTATTTGACACTTTTGGTTGTTGAAAAACAGCTTCTAACCATTATTTGACACTTTGGTTGTTGAGAAACAGATCCTAAAACATTATTTTACACTTTTGGTTATTGAGAAACAGCTCCTAAAACATTATTTGACACTTTTGGTTATTATTATTGGTGATTATTATTATTTTGGGAGGCAAATTATTTTGGGAGGCAAATTATTTTGGGAGGCAAATTATTTTGGCAAATTATTTTGGGAGGCAAATTATTTTGGGAGGCAAATTATTTTGGGAGGCAAATTATTTTGGGAGGCAAATTATTTTGGGAGGCAAATTATTTTGGGAGGCAAATTATTTTGGCAAATTATTTTGGGAGGAAAATTATTTTGGGAGGCAAATTATTTTGGCAAATTATTTTGGGAGGCAAATTATTTTGGGAGGCAAATTATTTTGGCAAATTATTTTGGCAAATTATTTTGGGAGGCAAATTATTTTGGCAAATTATTTTAGGAGGCAAATTATTTTGGCAAATTATTTTGGGAGGCAAATTATTTTGGGAGGCAAATTATTTTGGGAGGCAAATTATTTTGGCAAATTATTTTGGCAGGCAAATGATTTTGGGAGGCAAATTATTTTGGAAGGCAAATTATTTTGGCAAATTATTTTGGGAGGCAAATTATTTTGGCAAATTATTTTGGGAGGCAAATTATTTTGGGAGGCAAATTATTTTGGGAGGCAAATTATTTTGGGAGGCAAATTATTTTGGCAAATTATTTTGGGAGGCAAATTATTTTGGGAGGCAAATTATTTTGGCAAATTATTTTGGGAGGCAAATTATTTTGGGAGGCAAATTATTTTGGCAAATTATTTTGGGAGGCAAATTATTTTGGCAAATTATTTTGGGAGGCAAATTATTTTGGGAGGCAAATTATTTTGGCAAATTATTTTGGGAGGCAAATTATTTTGGGAGGCAAATTATTTAAATTATTTACACTTTTGGTTATTGAGAAACAGCTCCTAAAACATTATTTGACACTTTTGGTTGTTGAAAAACAGCTTCTAACCATTATTTGACACTTTGGTTGTTGAGAAACAGCTCCTAAAACATTATTTTACACTTTTGGTTATTGAGAAACAGCTCCTAAAACATTATTTGACACTTTTGGTTGTTGAAAAACAGCTTCTAACCATTATTTGACACTTTGGTTGTTGAGAAACAGCTCCTAAAACATTATTTTACACTTTTGGTTATTGAGAAACAGCTCCTAAAACATTATTTGACACTTTTGGTTGTTGAAAAACAGCTTCTAACCATTATTTGACACTTTGGTTGTTGAGAAACAGCTCCTAAAACATTATTTTACACTTTTGGTTAGTGAGAAACAGCTCCTAAAACATTATTTGACACTTTTGGTTGTTGAAAAACAGCTTCTAACCATTATTTGACACTTTGGTTGTTGAGAAACAGCTCCTAAAACATTATTTTACACTTTTGGTTATTGAGAAACAGCTCCTAAAACATTATTTGACACTTTTGGTTGTTGAAAAACAGCTTCTAACCATTATTTGACACTTTGGTTGTTGAGAAACAGCTCCTAAAACATTATTTTACACTTTTGGTTAGTGAGAAACAGCTCCTAAAACATTATTTGACACTTTTGGTTGTTGAAAAACAGCTTCTAACCATTATTTGACACTTTGGTTGTTGAGAAACAGCTCCTAAAACATTATTTTACACTTTTGGTTATTGAGAAACAGCTCCAAAAACATTATTTGACACTTTTGGTTGTTGAAAAACAGCTTCTAACCATTATTTGACACTTTGGTTGTTGAGAAACAGCTCCTAAAACATTATTTTACACTTTTGGTTGTTGAGAAACAGCTCCTAAAACATTATTTGACACTTTTGGTTGTTGAAAGACAGCTTCTAACCATTATTTGACACTTTGGTTGTTGAGAAACAGCTCCTAAAACATTATTTTACACTTTTGGTTATTGAGAAACAGCTCCTAAAACATTATTTGACACTTTTGGTTGTTGAAAAACAGCTTCTAACCATTATTTGACACTTTGGTTGTTGAGAAACAGCTCCTAAAACATTATTTTACACTTTTGGTTAGTGAGAAACAGCTCCTAAAACATTATTTGACACTTTTGGTTGTTGAAAAACAGCTTCTAACCATTATTTGACATTTTGGTTGTTGAGAAACAGATCCTAAAACATTATTTTACACTTTTGGTTATTGAGAAACAGCTCCTAAAACATTATTTGACACTTTTGGTTATTATTATTGGTGATTATTATTATTTTGGGAGGCAAATTATTTTGGGAGGCAAATTATTTTGGGAGGCAAATTATTTTGGGAGGCAAATTATTTTGGCAAATTATTTTGGGAGGCAAATTATTTTGGCAAATTATTTTGGGAGGAAAATTATTTTGGGAGGCAAATTATTTTGGCAAATTATTTTGGGAGGCAAATTATTTTGGCAAATTATTTTGGGAGGCAAATTATTTTGGCAAATTATTTTGGGAGGCAAATTATTTTGGGAGGCAAATTATTTTGGCAAATTATTTTGGCAAATTATTTTGGCAAATTATTTTGGGAGGCAAATTATTTTGGCAAATTATTTTGGCAAATTATTTTGGCAAATTATTTTAGGAGGCAAATTATTTTGGGAGGCAAATTATTTTGGGAGGCAAATTATTTTGGGAGGCAAATTATTTTGGGAGGCAAATTATTTTGGCAAATTATTTTGGGAGGCAAATTATTTTGGCAAATTATTTTGGCAGGCAAATGATTTTGGGAGGCAAATTATTTTGGAAGGCAAATTATTTTGGGAGGCAAATTATTTTGGCAAATTATTTTGGGAGGCAAATTATTTTGGGAGGCAAATTATTTTGGCAAATTATTTTGGCAAATTATTTTGGCAAATTATTTTGGGAGGCAAATTATTTTGGCAAATTATTTTGGCAAATTATTTTAGGAGGCAAATTATTTTGGCAAATTATTTTGGCAAATTATTTTGGGAGGCAAATTATTTTGGGAGGCAAATTATTTTGGGAGGCAAATTATTTTGGGAGGCAAATTATTTTGGGAGGCAAATTATTTTGGCAAATTATTTTGGGAGGCAAATTATTTTGGCAAATTATTTTGGCAGGCAAATGATTTTGGGAGGCAAATTATTTTGGAAGGCAAATTATTTTGGCAAATTATTTTGGGAGGCAAATTATTTTGGCAAATTATTTTGGGAGGCAAATTATTTTGGCAAATTATTTTGGGAGGCAAATTATTTTGGGAGGCAAATTATTTTGGCAAATTATTTTGGGAGGCAAATTATTTAAATTATTTACACTTTTGGTTATTGAGAAACAGCTCCTAAAACATTATTTGACACTTTTGGTTGTTGAAAAACAGCTTCTAACCATTATTTGACACTTTGGTTGTTGAGAAACAGCTCCTAAAACATTATTTTACACTTTTGGTTATTGAGAAACAGCTCCTAAAACATTATTTGACACTTTTGGTTGTTGAAAAACAGCTTCTAACCATTATTTGACACTTTGGTTGTTGAGAAACAGCTCCTAAAACATTATTTTACACTTTTGGTTAGTGAGAAACAGCTCCTAAAACATTATTTGACACTTTTGGTTGTTGAAAAACAGCTTCTAACCATTATTTGACACTTTGGTTGTTGAGAAACAGATCCTAAAACATTATTTTACACTTTTGGTTATTGAGAAACAGCTCCTAAAACATTATTTGACACTTTTGGTTATTATTATTGGTGATTATTATTATTTTGGGAGGCAAATTATTTTGGCAAATTATTTTGGGAGGCAAATTATTTTGGGAGGCAAATTATTTTGGCAAATTATTTTGGGAGGCAAATTATTTTGGGAGGCAAATTATTTTGGGAGGCAAATTATTTTGGCAAATTATTTTGGGAGGCAAATTATTTTGGGAGGCAAATTATTTTGGGAGGCAAATTATTTTGGCAAATTATTTTGGGAGGCAAATTATTTTGGGAGGCAAATTATTTTGGCAAATTATTTTGGGAGGCAAATTATTTTGGGAGGCAAATTATTTTGGCAAATTATTTTGGGAGGCAAATTATTTAAATTATTTACACTTTTGGTTATTGAGAAACAGCTCCTAAAACATTATTTGACACTTTTGGTTGTTGAAAAACAGCTTCTAACCATTATTTGACACTTTGGTTGTTGAGAAACAGCTCCTAAAACATTATTTTACACTTTTGGTTATTGAGAAACAGCTCCTAAAACATTATTTGACACTTTTGGTTGTTGAAAAACAGCTTCTAACCATTATTTGACACTTTGGTTGTTGAGAAACAGCTCCTAAAACATTATTTTACACTTTTGGTTAGTGAGAAACAGCTCCTAAAACATTATTTGACACTTTTGGTTGTTGAAAAACAGCTTCTAACCATTATTTGACACTTTGGTTGTTGAGAAACAGCTCCTAAAACATTATTTTACACTTTTGGTTATTGAGAAACAGCTCCTAAAACATTATTTGACACTTTTGGTTGTTGAAAAACAGCTTCTAACCATTATTTGACACTTTGGTTGTTGAGAAACAGCTCCTAAAACATTATTTTACACTTTTGGTTATTGAGAAACAGCTCCTAAAACATTATTTGACACTTTTGGTTGTTGAAAAACAGCTTCTAACCATTATTTGACACTTTGGTTGTTGAGAAACAGCTCCTAAAACATTATTTTACACTTTTGGTTATTGAGAAACAGCTCCTAAAACATTATTTGACACTTTTGGTTGTTGAAAAACAGCTTCTAACCATTATTTGACACTTTGGTTGTTGAGAAACAGCTCCTAAAACATTATTTTACACTTTTGGTTATTGAGAAACAGCTCCTAAAACATTATTTGACACTTTTGGTTGTTGAAAAACAGCTTCTAACCATTATTTGACACTTTGGTTGTTGAGAAACAGCTCCTAAAACATTATTTTACACTTTTGGTTATTGACAAACAGCTCCTAAAACATTATTTGACACTTTTGGTTGTTGAAAAACAGCTTCTAACCATTATTTGACACTTTGGTTGTTGAGAAACAGCTCCTAAAACATTATTTTACACTTTTGGTTGTTGAGAAACAGCTCCTAAAACATTATTTGACACTTTTGGTTGTTGAAAAACAGCTTCTAACCATTATTTGACACTTTGGTTGTTGAGAAACAGCTCCTAAAACATTATTTTACACTTTTGGTTATTGAGAAACAGCTCCTAAAACATTATTTGACACTTTTGGTTGTTGAAAAACAGCTTCTAACCATTATTTGACACTTTGGTTGTTGAGAAACAGCTCCTAAAACATTATTTTACACTTTTGGTTAGTGAGAAACAGCTCCTAAAACATTATTTGACACTTTTGGTTGTTGAAAAACAGCTTCTAACCATTATTTGACACTTTGGTTGTTGAGAAACAGCTCCTAAAACATTATTTTACACTTTTGGTTATTGAGAAACAGCTCCTAAAACATTATTTGACACTTTTGGTTGTTGAAAAACAGCTTCTAACCATTATTTGACACTTTGGTTGTTGAGAAACAGCTCCTAAAACATTATTTTACACTTTTGGTTAGTGAGAAACAGCTCCTAAAACATTATTTGACACTTTTGGTTGTTGAAAAACAGCTTCTAACCATTATTTGACACTTTGGTTGTTGAGAAACAGCTCCTAAAACATTATTTTACACTTTTGGTTATTGAGAAACAGCTCCTAAAACATTATTTGACACTTTTGGTTGTTGAAAAACAGCTTCTAACCATTATTTGACACTTTGGTTGTTGAGAAACAGCTCCTAAAACATTATTTTACACTTTTGGTTGTTGAGAAACAGCTCCTAAAACATTATTTGACACTTTTGGTTGTTGAAAAACAGCTTCTAACCATTATTTGACACTTTGGTTGTTGAGAAACAGCTCCTAAAACATTATTTTACACTTTTGGTTATTGAGAAACAGCTCCTAAAACATTATTTGACACTTTTGGTTGTTGAAAAACAGCTTCTAACCATTATTTGACACTTTGGTTGTTGAGAAACAGCTCCTAAAACATTATTTTACACTTTTGGTTAGTGAGAAACAGCTCCTAAAACATTATTTGACACTTTTGGTTGTTGAAAAACAGCTTCTAACCATTATTTGACACTTTGGTTGTTGAGAAACAGATCCTAAAACATTATTTTACACTTTTGGTTATTGAGAAACAGCTCCTAAAACATTATTTGACACTTTTGGTTATTATTATTGGTGATTATTATTATTTTGGGAGGCAAATTATTTTGGGAGGCAAATTATTTTGGGAGGCAAATTATTTTGGCAAATTATTTTGGGAGGCAAATTATTTTGGGAGGCAAATTATTTTGGGAGGCAAATTATTTTGGCAAATTATTTTGGGAGGCAAATTATTTTGGGAGGCAAATTATTTTGGGAGGCAAATTATTTTGGGAGGCAAATTATTTTGGCAAATTATTTTGGCAAATTATTTTGGGAGGAAAATTATTTTGGGAGGCAAATTATTTTGGCAAATTATTTTGGGAGGCAAATTATTTTGGCAAATTATTTTGGGAGGCAAATTATTTTGGGAGGCAAATTATTTTGGGAGGCAAATTATTTTGGCAAATTATTTTGGCAAATTATTTTGGGAGGCAAATTATTTTGGCAAATTATTTTAGGAGGCAAATTATTTTGGTAAATTATTTTGGGAGGCAAATTATTTTGGGAGGCAAATTATTTTGGGAGGCAAATTATTTTGGCAGGCAAATGATTTTGGGAGGCAAATTATTTTGGAAGGCAAATTATTTTGGCAAATTATTTTGGGAGGCAAATTATTTTGGGAGGCAAATTATTTTGGGAGGCAAATTATTTTGGGAGGCAAATTATTTTGGGAGGCAAATTATTTTGGGAGGCAAATTATTTTGGGAGGCAAATTATTTTGGCAAATTATTTTGGGAGGCAAATTATTTTGGCAAATTATTTTGGGAGGCAAATTATTTTGGCAAATTATTTTGGGAGGCAAATTATTTTGGGAGGCAAATTATTTTGGGAGGCAAATTATTTTGGCAAATTATTTTGGCAAATTATTTTGGGAGGCAAATTATTTTGGGAGGCAAATTATTTTGGCAAATTATTTTGGGAGGCAAATTATTTTGGCAAATTATTTTGGGAGGCAAATTATTTTGGGAGGCAAATTATTTTGGGAGGCAAATTATTTTGGGAGGCAAATTATTTTGGGAGGCAAATTATTTTGGGAGGCAAATTATTTTGGCAAATTATTTTGGGAGGCAAATTATTTTGGGAGGCAAATTATTTTGGGAGGCAAATTATTTAAATTATTTACACTTTTGGTTATTGAGAAACAGCTCCTAAAACATTATTTGACACTTTTGGTTGTTGAAAAACAGCTTCTAACCATTATTTGACACTTTGGTTGTTGAGAAACAGCTCCTAAAACATTATTTTACACTTTTGGTTATTGAGAAACAGCTCCTAAAACATTATTTGACACTTTTGGTTGTTGAAAAACAGCTTCTAACCATTATTTGACACTTTGGTTGTTGAGAAACAGCTCCTAAAACATTATTTTACACTTTTGGTTATTGAGAAACAGCTCCTAAAACATTATTTGACACTTTTGGTTGTTGAAAAACAGCTTCTAACCATTATTTGACACTTTGGTTGTTGAGAAACAGCTCCTAAAACATTATTTTACACTTTTGGTTAGTGAGAAACAGCTCCTAAAACATTATTTGACACTTTTGGTTGTTGAAAAACAGCTTCTAACCATTATTTGACACTTTGGTTGTTGAGAAACAGCTCCTAAAACATTATTTTACACTTTTGGTTATTGAGAAACAGCTCCTAAAACATTATTTGACACTTTTGGTTGTTGAAAAACAGCTTCTAACCATTATTTGACACTTTGGTTGTTGAGAAACAGCTCCTAAAACATTATTTTACACTTTTGGTTAGTGAGAAACAGCTCCTAAAACATTATTTGACACTTTTGGTTGTTGAAAAACAGCTTCTAACCATTATTTGACACTTTGGTTGTTGAGAAACAGCTCCTAAAACATTATTTTACACTTTTGGTTATTGAGAAACAGCTCCAAAAACATTATTTGACACTTTTGGTTGTTGAAAAACAGCTTCTAACCATTATTTGACACTTTGGTTGTTGAGAAACAGCTCCTAAAACATTATTTTACACTTTTGGTTGTTGAGAAACAGCTCCTAAAACATTATTTGACACTTTTGGTTGTTGAAAAACAGCTTCTAACCATTATTTGACACTTTGGTTGTTGAGAAACAGCTCCTAAAACATTATTTTACACTTTTGGTTATTGAGAAACAGCTCCTAAAACATTATTTGACACTTTTGGTTGTTGAAAAACAGCTTCTAACCATTATTTGACACTTTGGTTGTTGAGAAACAGCTCCTAAAACATTATTTTACACTTTTGGTTAGTGAGAAACAGCTCCTAAAACATTATTTGACACTTTTGGTTGTTGAAAAACAGCTTCTAACCATTATTTGACACTTTGGTTGTTGAGAAACAGATCCTAAAACATTATTTTACACTTTTGGTTATTGAGAAACAGCTCCTAAAACATTATTTGACACTTTTGGTTATTATTATTGGTGATTATTATTATTTTGGGAGGCAAATTATTTTGGGAGGCAAATTATTTTGGGAGGCAAATTATTTTGGCAAATTATTTCGGGAGGCAAATTATTTTGGCAAATTATTTTGGGAGGCAAATTATTTTGGCAAATTATTTTGGGAGGCAAATTATTTTGGCAAATTATTTTGGGAGGAAAATTATTTTGGGAGGCAAATTATTTTGGCAAATTATTTTGGGAGGCAAATTATTTTGGCAAATTATTTTGGGAGGCAAATTATTTTGGCAAATTATTTTGTGAGGCAAATTATTTTGGCAAATTATTTTGGGAGGCAAATTATTTTGGCAAATTATTTTGGGAGGAAAATTATTTTGGGAGGCAAATTATTTTGGCAAATTATTTTGGGAGGCAAATTATTTTGGCAAATTATTTTGGGAGGCAAATTATTTTGGCAAATTATTTTGGGAGGCAAATTATTTTGGGAGGCAAATTATTTTGGCAAATTATTTTGGCAAATTATTTTGGGAGGCAAATTATTTTGGCAAATTATTTTAGGAGGCAAATTATTTTGGCAAATTATTTTGGGAGGCAAATTATTTTGGGAGGCAAATTATTTTGGGAGGCAAATTATTTTGGCAAATTATTTTGGGAGGCAAATTATTTTGGCAAATTATTTTGGCAGGCAAATGATTTTGGGAGGCAAATTATTTTGGAAGGCAAATTATTTTGGCAAATTATTTTGGGAGGCAAATTATTTTGGCAAATTATTTTGGGAGGCAAATTATTTTGGCAAATTATTTTGGCAAATTATTTTGGCAAATTATTTTGGGAGGCAAATTATTTTGGCAAATTATTTTGGCAAATTATTTTAGGAGGCAAATTATTTTGGCAAATTATTTTGGGAGGCAAATTATTTTGGGAGGCAAATTATTTTGGGAGGCAAATTATTTTGGGAGGCAAATTATTTTGGCAAATTATTTTGGGAGGCAAATTATTTTGGCAAATTATTTTGGCAGGCAAATGATTTTGGGAGGCAAATTATTTTGGAAGGCAAATTATTTTGGCAAATTATTTTGGGAGGCAAATTATTTTGGCAAATTATTTTGGGAGGCAAATTATTTTGGGAGGCAAATTATTTTGGGAGGCAAATTATTTTGGGAGGCAAATAATTTTGGCAGGCAAATTATTTTGGGAGGCAAATTATTTTGGCAAATTATTTTGGGAGGCAAATTATTTTGGCAAATTATTTTGGGAGGCAAATTATTTTGGGAGGCAAATTATTTTGGCAAATTATTTTGGGAGGCAAATTATTTAAATTATTTACACTTTTGGTTATTGAGAAACAGCTCCTAAAACATTATTTGACACTTTTGGTTGTTGAAAAACAGCTTCTAACCATTATTTGACACTTTGGTTGTTGAGAAACAGCTCCTAAAACATTATTTTACACTTTTGGTTATTGAGAAACAGCTCCTAAAACATTATTTGACACTTTTGGTTGTTGAAAAACAGCTTCTAACCATTATTTGACACTTTGGTTGTTGAGAAACAGCTCCTAAAACATTATTTTACACTTTTGGTTAGTGAGAAACAGCTCCTAAAACATTATTTGACACTTTTGGTTGTTGAAAAACAGCTTCTAACCATTATTTGACACTTTGGTTGTTGAGAAACAGCTCCTAAAACATTATTTTACACTTTTGGTTATTGAGAAACAGCTCCTAAAACATTATTTGACACTTTTGGTTGTTGAAAAACAGCTTCTAACCATTATTTGACACTTTGGTTGTTGAGAAACAGCTCCTAAAACATTATTTTACACTTTTGGTTATTGAGAAACAGCTCCTAAAACATTATTTGACACTTTTGGTTGTTGAAAAACAGCTTCTAACCATTATTTGACACTTTGGTTGTTGAGAAACAGCTCCTAAAACATTATTTTACACTTTTGGTTATTGACAAACAGCTCCTAAAACATTATTTGACACTTTTGGTTGTTGAAAAACAGCTTCTAACCATTATTTGACACTTTGGTTGTTGAGAAACAGCTCCTAAAACATTATTTTACACTTTTGGTTAGTGAGAAACAGCTCCTAAAACATTATTTGACACTTTTGGTTGTTGAAAAACAGCTTCTAACCATTATTTGACACTTTGGTTGTTGAGAAACAGCTCCTAAAACATTATTTTACACTTTTGGTTATTGAGAAACAGCTCCTAAAACATTATTTGACACTTTTGGTTGTTGAGAAACAGCTTCTAACCATTATTTGACACTTTGGTTGTTGAGAAACAGCTCCTAAAACATTATTTTACACTTTTGGTTGTTGAGAAACAGCTCCTAAAACATTATTTGACACTTTTGGTTGTTGAAAAACAGCTTCTAACCATTATTTGACACTTTGGTTGTTGAGAAACAGCTCCTAAAACATTATTTTACACTTTTGGTTATTGAGAAACAGCTCCTAAAACATTATTTGACACTTTTGGTTGTTGAAAAACAGCTTCTAACCATTATTTGACACTTTGGTTGTTGAGAAACAGCTCCTAAAACATTATTTTACACTTTTGGTTAGTGAGAAACAGCTCCTAAAACATTATTTGACACTTTTGGTTGTTGAAAAACAGCTTCTAACCATTATTTGACACTTTGGTTGTTGAGAAACAGCTCCTAAAACATTATCTTACACTTTTGGTTATTGAGAAACAGCTCCTAAAACATTATTTGACACTTTTGGTTGTTGAAAAACAGCTTCTAACCATTATTTGACACTTTGGTTGTTGAGAAACAGCTCCTAAAACATTATTTTACACTTTTGGTTGTTGAGAAACAGCTCCTAAAACATTATTTGACACTTTTGGTTGTTGAAAAACAGCTTCTAACCATTATTTGACACTTTGGTTGTTGAGAAACAGCTCCTAAAACATTATTTTACACTTTTGGTTATTGAGAAACAGCTCCTAAAACATTATTTGACACTTTTGGTTGTTGAAAAACAGCTTCTAACCATTATTTGACACTTTGGTTGTTGAGAAACAGCTCCTAAAACATTATTTTACACTTTTGGTTAGTGAGAAACAGCTCCTAAAACATTATTTGACACTTTTGGTTGTTGAAAAACAGCTTCTAACCATTATTTGACACTTTGGTTGTTGAGAAACAGATCCTAAAACATTATTTTACACTTTTGGTTATTGAGAAACAGCTCCTAAAACATTATTTGACACTTTTGGTTATTATTATTGGTGATTATTATTATTTTGGGAGGCAAATTATTTTGGCAAATTATTTTGGGAGGCAAATTATTTTGGGAGGCAAATTATTTTGGCAAATTATTTTGGGAGGCAAATTATTTTGGGAGGCAAATTATTTTGGGAGGCAAATTATTTTGGCAAATTATTTTGGGAGGCAAATTATTTTGGGAGGCAAATTATTTTGGGAGGCAAATTATTTTGGGAGGCAAATTATTTTGGCAAATTATTTTGGGAGGCAAATTATTTTGGGAGGCAAATTATTTTGGCAAATTATTTTGGGAGGCAAATTATTTTGGCAAATTATTTTGGGAGGCAAATTATTTTGGGAGGCAAATTATTTTGGCAAATTATTTTGGGAGGCAAATTATTTAAATTATTTACACTTTTGGTTATTGAGAAACAGCTCCTAAAACATTATTTGACACTTTTGGTTGTTGAAAAACAGCTTCTAACCATTATTTGACACTTTGGTTGTTGAGAAACAGCTCCTAAAACATTATTTTACACTTTTGGTTATTGAGAAACAGCTCCTAAAACATTATTTGACACTTTTGGTTGTTGAAAAACAGCTTCTAACCATTATTTGACACTTTGGTTGTTGAGAAACAGCTCCTAAAACATTATTTTACACTTTTGGTTAGTGAGAAACAGCTCCTAAAACATTATTTGACACTTTTGGTTGTTGAAAAACAGCTTCTAACCATTATTTGACACTTTGGTTGTTGAGAAACAGCTCCTAAAACATTATTTTACACTTTTGGTTATTGAGAAACAGCTCCTAAAACATTATTTGACACTTTTGGTTGTTGAAAAACAGCTTCTAACCATTATTTGACACTTTGGTTGTTGAGAAACAGCTCCTAAAACATTATTTTACACTTTTGGTTATTGAGAAACAGCTCCTAAAACATTATTTGACACTTTTGGTTGTTGAAAAACAGCTTCTAACCATTATTTGACACTTTGGTTGTTGAGAAACAGCTCCTAAAACATTATTTTACACTTTTGGTTATTGAGAAACAGCTCCTAAAACATTATTTGACACTTTTGGTTGTTGAAAAACAGCTTCTAACCATTATTTGACACTTTGGTTGTTGAGAAACAGCTCCTAAAACATTATTTTACACTTTTGGTTATTGAGAAACAGCTCCTAAAACATTATTTGACACTTTTGGTTGTTGAAAAACAGCTTCTAACCATTATTTGACACTTTGGTTGTTGAGAAACAGCTCCTAAAACATTATTTTACACTTTTGGTTATTGACAAACAGCTCCTAAAACATTATTTGACACTTTTGGTTGTTGAAAAACAGCTTCTAACCATTATTTGACACTTTGGTTGTTGAGAAACAGCTCCTAAAACATTATTTTACACTTTTGGTTAGTGAGAAACAGCTCCTAAAACATTATTTGACACTTTTGGTTGTTGAAAAACAGCTTCTAACCATTATTTGACACTTTGGTTGTTGAGAAACAGCTCCTAAAACATTATTTTACACTTTTGGTTATTGAGAAACAGCTCCTAAAACATTATTTGACACTTTTGGTTGTTGAAAAACAGCTTCTAACCATTATTTGACACTTTGGTTGTTGAGAAACAGCTCCTAAAACATTATTTTACACTTTTGGTTGTTGAGAAACAGCTCCTAAAACATTATTTGACACTTTTGGTTGTTGAAAAACAGCTTCTAACCATTATTTGACACTTTGGTTGTTGAGAAACAGCTCCTAAAACATTATTTTACACTTTTGGTTATTGAGAAACAGCTCCTAAAACATTATTTGACACTTTTGGTTGTTGAAAAACAGCTTCTAACCATTATTTGACACTTTGGTTGTTGAGAAACAGCTCCTAAAACATTATTTTACACTTTTGGTTAGTGAGAAACAGCTCCTAAAACATTATTTGACACTTTTGGTTGTTGAAAAACAGCTTCTAACCATTATTTGACACTTTGGTTGTTGAGAAACAGCTCCTAAAACATTATTTTACACTTTTGGTTGTTGAGAAACAGCTCCTAAAACATTATTTGACACTTTTGGTTGTTGAAAAACAGCTTCTAACCATTATTTGACACTTTGGTTGTTGAGAAACAGCTCCTAAAACATTATTTTACACTTTTGGTTATTGAGAAACAGCTCCTAAAACATTATTTGACACTTTTGGTTGTTGAAAAACAGCTTCTAACCATTATTTGACACTTTGGTTGTTGAGAAACAGCTCCTAAAACATTATTTTACACTTTTGGTTAGTGAGAAACAGCTCCTAAAACATTATTTGACACTTTTGGTTGTTGAAAAACAGCTTCTAACCATTATTTGACACTTTGGTTGTTGAGAAACAGCTCCTAAAACATTATCTTACACTTTTGGTTATTGAGAAACAGCTCCTAAAACATTATTTGACACTTTTGGTTGTTGAAAAACAGCTTCTAACCATTATTTGACACTTTGGTTGTTGAGAAACAGCTCCTAAAACATTATTTTACACTTTTGGTTGTTGAGAAACAGCTCCTAAAACATTATTTGACACTTTTGGTTGTTGAAAAACAGCTTCTAACCATTATTTGACACTTTGGTTGTTGAGAAACAGCTCCTAAAACATTATTTTACACTTTTGGTTATTGAGAAACAGCTCCTAAAACATTATTTGACACTTTTGGTTGTTGAAAAACAGCTTCTAACCATTATTTGACACTTTGGTTGTTGAGAAACAGCTCCTAAAACATTATTTTACACTTTTGGTTAGTGAGAAACAGCTCCTAAAACATTATTTGACACTTTTGGTTGTTGAAAAACAGCTTCTAACCATTATTTGACACTTTGGTTGTTGAGAAACAGATCCTAAAACATTATTTTACACTTTTGGTTATTGAGAAACAGCTCCTAAAACATTATTTGACACTTTTGGTTATTATTATTGGTGATTATTATTATTTTGGGAGGCAAATTATTTTGGCAAATTATTTTGGGAGGCAAATTATTTTGGGAGGCAAATTATTTTGGCAAATTATTTTGGGAGGCAAATTATTTTGGGAGGCAAATTATTTTGGGAGGCAAATTATTTTGGCAAATTATTTTGGGAGGCAAATTATTTTGGGAGGCAAATTATTTTGGGAGGCAAATTATTTTGGGAGGCAAATTATTTTGGGAGGCAAATAATTTTGGCAGGCAAATTATTTTGGGAGGCAAATTATTTTGGCAAATTATTTTGGGAGGCAAATTATTTTGGCAAATTATTTTGGGAGGCAAATTATTTTGGGAGGCAAATTATTTTGGCAAATTATTTTGGGAGGCAAATTATTTAAATTATTTACACTTTTGGTTATTGAGAAACAGCTCCTAAAACATTATTTGACACTTTTGGTTGTTGAAAAACAGCTTCTAACCATTATTTGACACTTTGGTTGTTGAGAAACAGCTCCTAAAACATTATTTTACACTTTTGGTTATTGAGAAACAGCTCCTAAAACATTATTTGACACTTTTGGTTGTTGAAAAACAGCTTCTAACCATTATTTGACACTTTGGTTGTTGAGAAACAGCTCCTAAAACATTATTTTACACTTTTGGTTAGTGAGAAACAGCTCCTAAAACATTATTTGACACTTTTGGTTGTTGAAAAACAGCTTCTAACCATTATTTGACACTTTGGTTGTTGAGAAACAGCTCCTAAAACATTATTTTACACTTTTGGTTATTGAGAAACAGCTCCTAAAACATTATTTGACACTTTTGGTTGTTGAAAAACAGCTTCTAACCATTATTTGACACTTTGGTTGTTGAGAAACAGCTCCTAAAACATTATTTTACACTTTTGGTTATTGAGAAACAGCTCCTAAAACATTATTTGACACTTTTGGTTGTTGAAAAACAGCTTCTAACCATTATTTGACACTTTGGTTGTTGAGAAACAGCTCCTAAAACATTATTTTACACTTTTGGTTATTGACAAACAGCTCCTAAAACATTATTTGACACTTTTGGTTGTTGAAAAACAGCTTCTAACCATTATTTGACACTTTGGTTGTTGAGAAACAGCTCCTAAAACATTATTTTACACTTTTGGTTAGTGAGAAACAGCTCCTAAAACATTATTTGACACTTTTGGTTGTTGAAAAACAGCTTCTAACCATTATTTGACACTTTGGTTGTTGAGAAACAGCTCCTAAAACATTATTTTACACTTTTGGTTATTGAGAAACAGCTCCTAAAACATTATTTGACACTTTTGGTTGTTGAGAAACAGCTTCTAACCATTATTTGACACTTTGGTTGTTGAGAAACAGCTCCTAAAACATTATTTTACACTTTTGGTTGTTGAGAAACAGCTCCTAAAACATTATTTGACACTTTTGGTTGTTGAAAAACAGCTTCTAACCATTATTTGACACTTTGGTTGTTGAGAAACAGCTCCTAAAACATTATTTTACACTTTTGGTTATTGAGAAACAGCTCCTAAAACATTATTTGACACTTTTGGTTGTTGAAAAACAGCTTCTAACCATTATTTGACACTTTGGTTGTTGAGAAACAGCTCCTAAAACATTATTTTACACTTTTGGTTAGTGAGAAACAGCTCCTAAAACATTATTTGACACTTTTGGTTGTTGAAAAACAGCTTCTAACCATTATTTGACACTTTGGTTGTTGAGAAACAGCTCCTAAAACATTATCTTACACTTTTGGTTATTGAGAAACAGCTCCTAAAACATTATTTGACACTTTTGGTTGTTGAAAAACAGCTTCTAACCATTATTTGACACTTTGGTTGTTGAGAAACAGCTCCTAAAACATTATTTTACACTTTTGGTTGTTGAGAAACAGCTCCTAAAACATTATTTGACACTTTTGGTTGTTGAAAAACAGCTTCTAACCATTATTTGACACTTTGGTTGTTGAGAAACAGCTCCTAAAACATTATTTTACACTTTTGGTTATTGAGAAACAGCTCCTAAAACATTATTTGACACTTTTGGTTGTTGAAAAACAGCTTCTAACCATTATTTGACACTTTGGTTGTTGAGAAACAGCTCCTAAAACATTATTTTACACTTTTGGTTAGTGAGAAACAGCTCCTAAAACATTATTTGACACTTTTGGTTGTTGAAAAACAGCTTCTAACCATTATTTGACACTTTGGTTGTTGAGAAACAGATCCTAAAACATTATTTTACACTTTTGGTTATTGAGAAACAGCTCCTAAAACATTATTTGACACTTTTGGTTATTATTATTGGTGATTATTATTATTTTGGGAGGCAAATTATTTTGGCAAATTATTTTGGGAGGCAAATTATTTTGGGAGGCAAATTATTTTGGCAAATTATTTTGGGAGGCAAATTATTTTGGGAGGCAAATTATTTTGGGAGGCAAATTATTTTGGCAAATTATTTTGGGAGGCAAATTATTTTGGGAGGCAAATTATTTTGGGAGGCAAATTATTTTGGGAGGCAAATTATTTTGGCAAATTATTTTGGGAGGCAAATTATTTTGGGAGGCAAATTATTTTGGCAAATTATTTTGGGAGGCAAATTATTTTGGCAAATTATTTTGGGAGGCAAATTATTTTGGGAGGCAAATTATTTTGGCAAATTATTTTGGGAGGCAAATTATTTAAATTATTTACACTTTTGGTTATTGAGAAACAGCTCCTAAAACATTATTTGACACTTTTGGTTGTTGAAAAACAGCTTCTAACCATTATTTGACACTTTGGTTGTTGAGAAACAGCTCCTAAAACATTATTTTACACTTTTGGTTATTGAGAAACAGCTCCTAAAACATTATTTGACACTTTTGGTTGTTGAAAAACAGCTTCTAACCATTATTTGACACTTTGGTTGTTGAGAAACAGCTCCTAAAACATTATTTTACACTTTTGGTTAGTGAGAAACAGCTCCTAAAACATTATTTGACACTTTTGGTTGTTGAAAAACAGCTTCTAACCATTATTTGACACTTTGGTTGTTGAGAAACAGCTCCTAAAACATTATTTTACACTTTTGGTTATTGAGAAACAGCTCCTAAAACATTATTTGACACTTTTGGTTGTTGAAAAACAGCTTCTAACCATTATTTGACACTTTGGTTGTTGAGAAACAGCTCCTAAAACATTATTTTACACTTTTGGTTATTGAGAAACAGCTCCTAAAACATTATTTGACACTTTTGGTTGTTGAAAAACAGCTTCTAACCATTATTTGACACTTTGGTTGTTGAGAAACAGCTCCTAAAACATTATTTTACACTTTTGGTTATTGAGAAACAGCTCCTAAAACATTATTTGACACTTTTGGTTGTTGAAAAACAGCTTCTAACCATTATTTGACACTTTGGTTGTTGAGAAACAGCTCCTAAAACATTATTTTACACTTTTGGTTATTGAGAAACAGCTCCTAAAACATTATTTGACACTTTTGGTTGTTGAAAAACAGCTTCTAACCATTATTTGACACTTTGGTTGTTGAGAAACAGCTCCTAAAACATTATTTTACACTTTTGGTTATTGACAAACAGCTCCTAAAACATTATTTGACACTTTTGGTTGTTGAAAAACAGCTTCTAACCATTATTTGACACTTTGGTTGTTGAGAAACAGCTCCTAAAACATTATTTTACACTTTTGGTTAGTGAGAAACAGCTCCTAAAACATTATTTGACACTTTTGGTTGTTGAAAAACAGCTTCTAACCATTATTTGACACTTTGGTTGTTGAGAAACAGCTCCTAAAACATTATTTTACACTTTTGGTTATTGAGAAACAGCTCCTAAAACATTATTTGACACTTTTGGTTGTTGAAAAACAGCTTCTAACCATTATTTGACACTTTGGTTGTTGAGAAACAGCTCCTAAAACATTATTTTACACTTTTGGTTGTTGAGAAACAGCTCCTAAAACATTATTTGACACTTTTGGTTGTTGAAAAACAGCTTCTAACCATTATTTGACACTTTGGTTGTTGAGAAACAGCTCCTAAAACATTATTTTACACTTTTGGTTATTGAGAAACAGCTCCTAAAACATTATTTGACACTTTTGGTTGTTGAAAAACAGCTTCTAACCATTATTTGACACTTTGGTTGTTGAGAAACAGCTCCTAAAACATTATTTTACACTTTTGGTTAGTGAGAAACAGCTCCTAAAACATTATTTGACACTTTTGGTTGTTGAAAAACAGCTTCTAACCATTATTTGACACTTTGGTTGTTGAGAAACAGCTCCTAAAACATTATTTTACACTTTTGGTTGTTGAGAAACAGCTCCTAAAACATTATTTGACACTTTTGGTTGTTGAAAAACAGCTTCTAACCATTATTTGACACTTTGGTTGTTGAGAAACAGCTCCTAAAACATTATTTTACACTTTTGGTTATTGAGAAACAGCTCCTAAAACATTATTTGACACTTTTGGTTGTTGAAAAACAGCTTCTAACCATTATTTGACACTTTGGTTGTTGAGAAACAGCTCCTAAAACATTATTTTACACTTTTGGTTAGTGAGAAACAGCTCCTAAAACATTATTTGACACTTTTGGTTGTTGAAAAACAGCTTCTAACCATTATTTGACACTTTGGTTGTTGAGAAACAGCTCCTAAAACATTATCTTACACTTTTGGTTATTGAGAAACAGCTCCTAAAACATTATTTGACACTTTTGGTTGTTGAAAAACAGCTTCTAACCATTATTTGACACTTTGGTTGTTGAGAAACAGCTCCTAAAACATTATTTTACACTTTTGGTTGTTGAGAAACAGCTCCTAAAACATTATTTGACACTTTTGGTTGTTGAAAAACAGCTTCTAACCATTATTTGACACTTTGGTTGTTGAGAAACAGCTCCTAAAACATTATTTTACACTTTTGGTTATTGAGAAACAGCTCCTAAAACATTATTTGACACTTTTGGTTGTTGAAAAACAGCTTCTAACCATTATTTGACACTTTGGTTGTTGAGAAACAGCTCCTAAAACATTATTTTACACTTTTGGTTAGTGAGAAACAGCTCCTAAAACATTATTTGACACTTTTGGTTGTTGAAAAACAGCTTCTAACCATTATTTGACACTTTGGTTGTTGAGAAACAGATCCTAAAACATTATTTTACACTTTTGGTTATTGAGAAACAGCTCCTAAAACATTATTTGACACTTTTGGTTATTATTATTGGTGATTATTATTATTTTGGGAGGCAAATTATTTTGGCAAATTATTTTGGGAGGCAAATTATTTTGGGAGGCAAATTATTTTGGCAAATTATTTTGGGAGGCAAATTATTTTGGGAGGCAAATTATTTTGGGAGGCAAATTATTTTGGCAAATTATTTTGGGAGGCAAATTATTTTGGGAGGCAAATTATTTTGGGAGGCAAATTATTTTGGGAGGCAAATTATTTTGGCAAATTATTTTGGGAGGCAAATTATTTTGGGAGGCAAATTATTTTGGCAAATTATTTTGGGAGGCAAATTATTTTGGCAAATTATTTTGGGAGGCAAATTATTTTGGGAGGCAAATTATTTTGGCAAATTATTTTGGGAGGCAAATTATTTAAATTATTTACACTTTTGGTTATTGAGAAACAGCTCCTAAAACATTATTTGACACTTTTGGTTGTTGAAAAACAGCTTCTAACCATTATTTGACACTTTGGTTGTTGAGAAACAGCTCCTAAAACATTATTTTACACTTTTGGTTATTGAGAAACAGCTCCTAAAACATTATTTGACACTTTTGGTTGTTGAAAAACAGCTTCTAACCATTATTTGACACTTTGGTTGTTGAGAAACAGCTCCTAAAACATTATTTTACACTTTTGGTTAGTGAGAAACAGCTCCTAAAACATTATTTGACACTTTTGGTTGTTGAAAAACAGCTTCTAACCATTATTTGACACTTTGGTTGTTGAGAAACAGCTCCTAAAACATTATTTTACACTTTTGGTTATTGAGAAACAGCTCCTAAAACATTATTTGACACTTTTGGTTGTTGAAAAACAGCTTCTAACCATTATTTGACACTTTGGTTGTTGAGAAACAGCTCCTAAAACATTATTTTACACTTTTGGTTATTGAGAAACAGCTCCTAAAACATTATTTGACACTTTTGGTTGTTGAAAAACAGCTTCTAACCATTATTTGACACTTTGGTTGTTGAGAAACAGCTCCTAAAACATTATTTTACACTTTTGGTTATTGAGAAACAGCTCCTAAAACATTATTTGACACTTTTGGTTGTTGAAAAACAGCTTCTAACCATTATTTGACACTTTGGTTGTTGAGAAACAGCTCCTAAAACATTATTTTACACTTTTGGTTATTGAGAAACAGCTCCTAAAACATTATTTGACACTTTTGGTTGTTGAAAAACAGCTTCTAACCATTATTTGACACTTTGGTTGTTGAGAAACAGCTCCTAAAACATTATTTTACACTTTTGGTTATTGACAAACAGCTCCTAAAACATTATTTGACACTTTTGGTTGTTGAAAAACAGCTTCTAACCATTATTTGACACTTTGGTTGTTGAGAAACAGCTCCTAAAACATTATTTTACACTTTTGGTTAGTGAGAAACAGCTCCTAAAACATTATTTGACACTTTTGGTTGTTGAAAAACAGCTTCTAACCATTATTTGACACTTTGGTTGTTGAGAAACAGCTCCTAAAACATTATTTTACACTTTTGGTTATTGAGAAACAGCTCCTAAAACATTATTTGACACTTTTGGTTGTTGAAAAACAGCTTCTAACCATTATTTGACACTTTGGTTGTTGAGAAACAGCTCCTAAAACATTATTTTACACTTTTGGTTGTTGAGAAACAGCTCCTAAAACATTATTTGACACTTTTGGTTGTTGAAAAACAGCTTCTAACCATTATTTGACACTTTGGTTGTTGAGAAACAGCTCCTAAAACATTATTTTACACTTTTGGTTATTGAGAAACAGCTCCTAAAACATTATTTGACACTTTTGGTTGTTGAAAAACAGCTTCTAACCATTATTTGACACTTTGGTTGTTGAGAAACAGCTCCTAAAACATTATTTTACACTTTTGGTTAGTGAGAAACAGCTCCTAAAACATTATTTGACACTTTTGGTTGTTGAAAAACAGCTTCTAACCATTATTTGACACTTTGGTTGTTGAGAAACAGCTCCTAAAACATTATCTTACACTTTTGGTTATTGAGAAACAGCTCCTAAAACATTATTTGACACTTTTGGTTGTTGAAAAACAGCTTCTAACCATTATTTGACACTTTGGTTGTTGAGAAACAGCTCCTAAAACATTATTTTACACTTTTGGTTGTTGAGAAACAGCTCCTAAAACATTATTTGACACTTTTGGTTGTTGAAAAACAGCTTCTAACCATTATTTGACACTTTGGTTGTTGAGAAACAGCTCCTAAAACATTATTTTACACTTTTGGTTATTGAGAAACAGCTCCTAAAACATTATTTGACACTTTTGGTTGTTGAAAAACAGCTTCTAACCATTATTTGACACTTTGGTTGTTGAGAAACAGCTCCTAAAACATTATTTTACACTTTTGGTTAGTGAGAAACAGCTCCTAAAACATTATTTGACACTTTTGGTTGTTGAAAAACAGCTTCTAACCATTATTTGACACTTTGGTTGTTGAGAAACAGATCCTAAAACATTATTTTACACTTTTGGTTATTGAGAAACAGCTCCTAAAACATTATTTGACACTTTTGGTTATTATTATTGGTGATTATTATTATTTTGGGAGGCAAATTATTTTGGCAAATTATTTTGGGAGGCAAATTATTTTGGGAGGCAAATTATTTTGGCAAATTATTTTGGGAGGCAAATTATTTTGGGAGGCAAATTATTTTGGGAGGCAAATTATTTTGGCAAATTATTTTGGGAGGCAAATTATTTTGGGAGGCAAATTATTTTGGGAGGCAAATTATTTTGGGAGGCAAATTATTTTGGCAAATTATTTTGGGAGGCAAATTATTTTGGGAGGCAAATTATTTTGGCAAATTATTTTGGGAGGCAAATTATTTTGGCAAATTATTTTGGGAGGCAAATTATTTTGGGAGGCAAATTATTTTGGCAAATTATTTTGGGAGGCAAATTATTTAAATTATTTACACTTTTGGTTATTGAGAAACAGCTCCTAAAACATTATTTGACACTTTTGGTTGTTGAAAAACAGCTTCTAACCATTATTTGACACTTTGGTTGTTGAGAAACAGCTCCTAAAACATTATTTTACACTTTTGGTTATTGAGAAACAGCTCCTAAAACATTATTTGACACTTTTGGTTGTTGAAAAACAGCTTCTAACCATTATTTGACACTTTGGTTGTTGAGAAACAGCTCCTAAAACATTATTTTACACTTTTGGTTAGTGAGAAACAGCTCCTAAAACATTATTTGACACTTTTGGTTGTTGAAAAACAGCTTCTAACCATTATTTGACACTTTGGTTGTTGAGAAACAGCTCCTAAAACATTATTTTACACTTTTGGTTATTGAGAAACAGCTCCTAAAACATTATTTGACACTTTTGGTTGTTGAAAAACAGCTTCTAACCATTATTTGACACTTTGGTTGTTGAGAAACAGCTCCTAAAACATTATTTTACACTTTTGGTTATTGAGAAACAGCTCCTAAAACATTATTTGACACTTTTGGTTGTTGAAAAACAGCTTCTAACCATTATTTGACACTTTGGTTGTTGAGAAACAGCTCCTAAAACATTATTTTACACTTTTGGTTATTGAGAAACAGCTCCTAAAACATTATTTGACACTTTTGGTTGTTGAAAAACAGCTTCTAACCATTATTTGACACTTTGGTTGTTGAGAAACAGCTCCTAAAACATTATTTTACACTTTTGGTTATTGAGAAACAGCTCCTAAAACATTATTTGACACTTTTGGTTGTTGAAAAACAGCTTCTAACCATTATTTGACACTTTGGTTGTTGAGAAACAGCTCCTAAAACATTATTTTACACTTTTGGTTATTGACAAACAGCTCCTAAAACATTATTTGACACTTTTGGTTGTTGAAAAACAGCTTCTAACCATTATTTGACACTTTGGTTGTTGAGAAACAGCTCCTAAAACATTATTTTACACTTTTGGTTAGTGAGAAACAGCTCCTAAAACATTATTTGACACTTTTGGTTGTTGAAAAACAGCTTCTAACCATTATTTGACACTTTGGTTGTTGAGAAACAGCTCCTAAAACATTATTTTACACTTTTGGTTATTGAGAAACAGCTCCTAAAACATTATTTGACACTTTTGGTTGTTGAAAAACAGCTTCTAACCATTATTTGACACTTTGGTTGTTGAGAAACAGCTCCTAAAACATTATTTTACACTTTTGGTTGTTGAGAAACAGCTCCTAAAACATTATTTGACACTTTTGGTTGTTGAAAAACAACTTCTAACCATTATTTGACACTTTGGTTGTTGAGAAACAGCTCCTAAAACATTATTTTACACTTTTGGTTATTGAGAAACAGCTCCTAAAACATTATTTGACACTTTTGGTTGTTGAAAAACAGCTTCTAACCATTATTTGACACTTTGGTTGTTGAGAAACAGCTCCTAAAACATTATTTTACACTTTTGGTTAGTGAGAAACAGCTCCTAAAACATTATTTGACACTTTTGGTTGTTGAAAAACAGCTTCTAACCATTATTTGACACTTTGGTTGTTGAGAAACAGCTCCTAAAACATTATCTTACACTTTTGGTTATTGAGAAACAGCTCCTAAAACATTATTTGACACTTTTGGTTGTTGAAAAACAGCTTCTAACCATTATTTGACACTTTGGTTGTTGAGAAACAGCTCCTAAAACATTATTTTACACTTTTGGTTGTTGAGAAACAGCTCCTAAAACATTATTTGACACTTTTGGTTGTTGAAAAACAGCTTCTAACCATTATTTGACACTTTGGTTGTTGAGAAACAGCTCCTAAAACATTATTTTACACTTTTGGTTATTGAGAAACAGCTCCTAAAACATTATTTGACACTTTTGGTTGTTGAAAAACAGCTTCTAACCATTATTTGACACTTTGGTTGTTGAGAAACAGCTCCTAAAACATTATTTTACACTTTTGGTTAGTGAGAAACAGCTCCTAAAACATTATTTGACACTTTTGGTTGTTGAAAAACAGCTTCTAACCATTATTTGACACTTTGGTTGTTGAGAAACAGATCCTAAAACATTATTTTACACTTTTGGTTATTGAGAAACAGCTCCTAAAACATTATTTGACACTTTTGGTTATTATTATTGGTGATTATTATTATTTTGGGAGGCAAATTATTTTGGCAAATTATTTTGGGAGGCAAATTATTTTGGGAGGCAAATTATTTTGGCAAATTATTTTGGGAGGCAAATTATTTTGGGAGGCAAATTATTTTGGGAGGCAAATTATTTTGGCAAATTATTTTGGGAGGCAAATTATTTTGGGAGGCAAATTATTTTGGGAGGCAAATTATTTTGGGAGGCAAATTATTTTGGCAAATTATTTTGGGAGGCAAATTATTTTGGGAGGCAAATTATTTTGGCAAATTATTTTGGGAGGCAAATTATTTTGGCAAATTATTTTGGGAGGCAAATTATTTTGGGAGGCAAATTATTTTGGCAAATTATTTTGGGAGGCAAATTATTTAAATTATTTACACTTTTGGTTATTGAGAAACAGCTCCTAAAACATTATTTGACACTTTTGGTTGTTGAAAAACAGCTTCTAACCATTATTTGACACTTTGGTTGTTGAGAAACAGCTCCTAAAACATTATTTTACACTTTTGGTTATTGAGAAACAGCTCCTAAAACATTATTTGACACTTTTGGTTGTTGAAAAACAGCTTCTAACCATTATTTGACACTTTGGTTGTTGAGAAACAGCTCCTAAAACATTATTTTACACTTTTGGTTAGTGAGAAACAGCTCCTAAAACATTATTTGACACTTTTGGTTGTTGAAAAACAGCTTCTAACCATTATTTGACACTTTGGTTGTTGAGAAACAGCTCCTAAAACATTATTTTACACTTTTGGTTATTGAGAAACAGCTCCTAAAACATTATTTGACACTTTTGGTTGTTGAAAAACAGCTTCTAACCATTATTTGACACTTTGGTTGTTGAGAAACAGCTCCTAAAACATTATTTTACACTTTTGGTTATTGAGAAACAGCTCCTAAAACATTATTTGACACTTTTGGTTGTTGAAAAACAGCTTCTAACCATTATTTGACACTTTGGTTGTTGAGAAACAGCTCCTAAAACATTATTTTACACTTTTGGTTATTGAGAAACAGCTCCTAAAACATTATTTGACACTTTTGGTTGTTGAAAAACAGCTTCTAACCATTATTTGACACTTTGGTTGTTGAGAAACAGCTCCTAAAACATTATTTTACACTTTTGGTTATTGAGAAACAGCTCCTAAAACATTATTTGACACTTTTGGTTGTTGAAAAACAGCTTCTAACCATTATTTGACACTTTGGTTGTTGAGAAACAGCTCCTAAAACATTATTTTACACTTTTGGTTATTGACAAACAGCTCCTAAAACATTATTTGACACTTTTGGTTGTTGAAAAACAGCTTCTAACCATTATTTGACACTTTGGTTGTTGAGAAACAGCTCCTAAAACATTATTTTACACTTTTGGTTAGTGAGAAACAGCTCCTAAAACATTATTTGACACTTTTGGTTGTTGAAAAACAGCTTCTAACCATTATTTGACACTTTGGTTGTTGAGAAACAGCTCCTAAAACATTATTTTACACTTTTGGTTATTGAGAAACAGCTCCTAAAACATTATTTGACACTTTTGGTTGTTGAAAAACAGCTTCTAACCATTATTTGACACTTTGGTTGTTGAGAAACAGCTCCTAAAACATTATTTTACACTTTTGGTTGTTGAGAAACAGCTCCTAAAACATTATTTGACACTTTTGGTTGTTGAAAAACAGCTTCTAACCATTATTTGACACTTTGGTTGTTGAGAAACAGCTCCTAAAACATTATTTTACACTTTTGGTTATTGAGAAACAGCTCCTAAAACATTATTTGACACTTTTGGTTGTTGAAAAACAGCTTCTAACCATTATTTGACACTTTGGTTGTTGAGAAACAGCTCCTAAAACATTATTTTACACTTTTGGTTAGTGAGAAACAGCTCCTAAAACATTATTTGACACTTTTGGTTGTTGAAAAACAGCTTCTAACCATTATTTGACACTTTGGTTGTTGAGAAACAGCTCCTAAAACATTATCTTACACTTTTGGTTATTGAGAAACAGCTCCTAAAACATTATTTGACACTTTTGGTTGTTGAAAAACAGCTTCTAACCATTATTTGACACTTTGGTTGTTGAGAAACAGCTCCTAAAACATTATTTTACACTTTTGGTTGTTGAGAAACAGCTCCTAAAACATTATTTGACACTTTTGGTTGTTGAAAAACAGCTTCTAACCATTATTTGACACTTTGGTTGTTGAGAAACAGCTCCTAAAACATTATTTTACACTTTTGGTTATTGAGAAACAGCTCCTAAAACATTATTTGACACTTTTGGTTGTTGAAAAACAGCTTCTAACCATTATTTGACACTTTGGTTGTTGAGAAACAGCTCCTAAAACATTATTTTACACTTTTGGTTAGTGAGAAACAGCTCCTAAAACATTATTTGACACTTTTGGTTGTTGAAAAACAGCTTCTAACCATTATTTGACACTTTGGTTGTTGAGAAACAGATCCTAAAACATTATTTTACACTTTTGGTTATTGAGAAACAGCTCCTAAAACATTATTTGACACTTTTGGTTATTATTATTGGTGATTATTATTATTTTGGGAGGCAAATTATTTTGGCAAATTATTTTGGGAGGCAAATTATTTTGGGAGGCAAATTATTTTGGCAAATTATTTTGGGAGGCAAATTATTTTGGGAGGCAAATTATTTTGGGAGGCAAATTATTTTGGCAAATTATTTTGGGAGGCAAATTATTTTGGGAGGCAAATTATTTTGGGAGGCAAATTATTTTGGGAGGCAAATTATTTTGGCAAATTATTTTGGGAGGCAAATTATTTTGGGAGGCAAATTATTTTGGCAAATTATTTTGGGAGGCAAATTATTTTGGCAAATTATTTTGGGAGGCAAATTATTTTGGGAGGCAAATTATTTTGGCAAATTATTTTGGGAGGCAAATTATTTAAATTATTTACACTTTTGGTTATTGAGAAACAGCTCCTAAAACATTATTTGACACTTTTGGTTGTTGAAAAACAGCTTCTAACCATTATTTGACACTTTGGTTGTTGAGAAACAGCTCCTAAAACATTATTTTACACTTTTGGTTATTGAGAAACAGCTCCTAAAACATTATTTGACACTTTTGGTTGTTGAAAAACAGCTTCTAACCATTATTTGACACTTTGGTTGTTGAGAAACAGCTCCTAAAACATTATTTTACACTTTTGGTTAGTGAGAAACAGCTCCTAAAACATTATTTGACACTTTTGGTTGTTGAAAAACAGCTTCTAACCATTATTTGACACTTTGGTTGTTGAGAAACAGCTCCTAAAACATTATTTTACACTTTTGGTTATTGAGAAACAGCTCCTAAAACATTATTTGACACTTTTGGTTGTTGAAAAACAGCTTCTAACCATTATTTGACACTTTGGTTGTTGAGAAACAGCTCCTAAAACATTATTTTACACTTTTGGTTATTGAGAAACAGCTCCTAAAACATTATTTGACACTTTTGGTTGTTGAAAAACAGCTTCTAACCATTATTTGACACTTTGGTTGTTGAGAAACAGCTCCTAAAACATTATTTTACACTTTTGGTTATTGAGAAACAGCTCCTAAAACATTATTTGACACTTTTGGTTGTTGAAAAACAGCTTCTAACCATTATTTGACACTTTGGTTGTTGAGAAACAGCTCCTAAAACATTATTTTACACTTTTGGTTATTGAGAAACAGCTCCTAAAACATTATTTGACACTTTTGGTTGTTGAAAAACAGCTTCTAACCATTATTTGACACTTTGGTTGTTGAGAAACAGCTCCTAAAACATTATTTTACACTTTTGGTTATTGACAAACAGCTCCTAAAACATTATTTGACACTTTTGGTTGTTGAAAAACAGCTTCTAACCATTATTTGACACTTTGGTTGTTGAGAAACAGCTCCTAAAACATTATTTTACACTTTTGGTTAGTGAGAAACAGCTCCTAAAACATTATTTGACACTTTTGGTTGTTGAAAAACAGCTTCTAACCATTATTTGACACTTTGGTTGTTGAGAAACAGCTCCTAAAACATTATTTTACACTTTTGGTTATTGAGAAACAGCTCCTAAAACATTATTTGACACTTTTGGTTGTTGAAAAACAGCTTCTAACCATTATTTGACACTTTGGTTGTTGAGAAACAGCTCCTAAAACATTATTTTACACTTTTGGTTGTTGAGAAACAGCTCCTAAAACATTATTTGACACTTTTGGTTGTTGAAAAACAACTTCTAACCATTATTTGACACTTTGGTTGTTGAGAAACAGCTCCTAAAACATTATTTTACACTTTTGGTTATTGAGAAACAGCTCCTAAAACATTATTTGACACTTTTGGTTGTTGAAAAACAGCTTCTAACCATTATTTGACACTTTGGTTGTTGAGAAACAGCTCCTAAAACATTATTTTACACTTTTGGTTAGTGAGAAACAGCTCCTAAAACATTATTTGACACTTTTGGTTGTTGAAAAACAGCTTCTAACCATTATTTGACACTTTGGTTGTTGAGAAACAGCTCCTAAAACATTATCTTACACTTTTGGTTATTGAGAAACAGCTCCTAAAACATTATTTGACACTTTTGGTTGTTGAAAAACAGCTTCTAACCATTATTTGACACTTTGGTTGTTGAGAAACAGCTCCTAAAACATTATTTTACACTTTTGGTTGTTGAGAAACAGCTCCTAAAACATTATTTGACACTTTTGGTTGTTGAAAAACAGCTTCTAACCATTATTTGACACTTTGGTTGTTGAGAAACAGCTCCTAAAACATTATTTTACACTTTTGGTTATTGAGAAACAGCTCCTAAAACATTATTTGACACTTTTGGTTGTTGAAAAACAGCTTCTAACCATTATTTGACACTTTGGTTGTTGAGAAACAGCTCCTAAAACATTATTTTACACTTTTGGTTAGTGAGAAACAGCTCCTAAAACATTATTTGACACTTTTGGTTGTTGAAAAACAGCTTCTAACCATTATTTGACACTTTGGTTGTTGAGAAACAGATCCTAAAACATTATTTTACACTTTTGGTTATTGAGAAACAGCTCCTAAAACATTATTTGACACTTTTGGTTATTATTATTGGTGATTATTATTATTTTGGGAGGCAAATTATTTTGGCAAATTATTTTGGGAGGCAAATTATTTTGGGAGGCAAATTATTTTGGCAAATTATTTTGGGAGGCAAATTATTTTGGGAGGCAAATTATTTTGGGAGGCAAATTATTTTGGCAAATTATTTTGGGAGGCAAATTATTTTGGGAGGCAAATTATTTTGGGAGGCAAATTATTTTGGCAAATTATTTTGGGAGGCAAATTATTTTGGGAGGCAAATTATTTTGGCAAATTATTTTGGGAGGCAAATTATTTTGGCAAATTATTTTGGGAGGCAAATTATTTTGGGAGGCAAATTATTTTGGCAAATTATTTTGGGAGGCAAATTATTTAAATTATTTACACTTTTGGTTATTGAGAAACAGCTCCTAAAACATTATTTGACACTTTTGGTTGTTGAAAAACAGCTTCTAACCATTATTTGACACTTTGGTTGTTGAGAAACAGCTCCTAAAACATTATTTTACACTTTTGGTTATTGAGAAACAGCTCCTAAAACATTATTTGACACTTTTGGTTGTTGAAAAACAGCTTCTAACCATTATTTGACACTTTGGTTGTTGAGAAACAGCTCCTAAAACATTATTTTACACTTTTGGTTAGTGAGAAACAGCTCCTAAAACATTATTTGACACTTTTGGTTGTTGAAAAACAGCTTCTAACCATTATTTGACACTTTGGTTGTTGAGAAACAGCTCCTAAAACATTATTTTACACTTTTGGTTATTGAGAAACAGCTCCTAAAACATTATTTGACACTTTTGGTTGTTGAAAAACAGCTTCTAACCATTATTTGACACTTTGGTTGTTGAGAAACAGCTCCTAAAACATTATTTTACACTTTTGGTTATTGAGAAACAGCTCCTAAAACATTATTTGACACTTTTGGTTGTTGAAAAACAGCTTCTAACCATTATTTGACACTTTGGTTGTTGAGAAACAGCTCCTAAAACATTATTTTACACTTTTGGTTATTGAGAAACAGCTCCTAAAACATTATTTGACACTTTTGGTTGTTGAAAAACAGCTTCTAACCATTATTTGACACTTTGGTTGTTGAGAAACAGCTCCTAAAACATTATTTTACACTTTTGGTTGTTGAGAAACAGCTCCTAAAACATTATTTGACACTTTTGGTTGTTGAAAAACAGCTTTTAACCATTATTTGACACTTTGGTTGTTGAGAAACAGCTCCTAAAACATTATTTTACACTTTTGGTTATTGAGAAACAGCTCCTAAAACATTATTTGACACTTTTGGTTGTTGAAAAACAGCTTCTAACCATTATTTGACACTTTGGTTGTTGAGAAACAGCTCCTAAAACATTATTTTACACTTTTGGTTGTTGAGAAACAGCTCCTAAAACATTATTTGACACTTTTGGTTGTTGAAAAACAGCTTCTAACCATTATTTGACACTTTGGTTGTTGAGAAACAGCTCCTAAAACATTATTTTACACTTTTGGTTATTGAGAAACAGCTCCTAAAACATTATTTGACACTTTTGGTTGTTGAAAAACAGCTTCTAACCATTATTTGACACTTTGGTTGTTGAGAAACAGCTCCTAAAACATTATTTTACACTTTTGGTTAGTGAGAAACAGCTCTAAAACATTATTTGACACTTTTGGTTGTTGAAAAACAGCTTCTAACCATTATTTGACACTTTGGTTGTTGAGAAACAGCTCCTAAAACATTATTTTACACTTTTGGTTATTGAGAAACAGCTCCTAAAACATTATTTGACACTTTTGGTTGTTGAAAAACAGCTTCTAACCATTATTTGACACTTTGGTTGTTGAGAAACAGCTCCTAAAACATTATTTTACACTTTTGGTTGTTGAGAAACAGCTCCTAAAACATTATTTGACACTTTTGGTTGTTGAAAAACAGCTTCTAACCATTATTTGACACTTTGGTTGTTGAGAAACAGCTCCTAAAACATTATTTTACACTTTTGGTTGTTGAGAAACAGCTCCTAAAACATTATTTGACACTTTTGGTTGTTGAAAAACAGCTTCTAACCATTATTTGACACTTTGGTTGTTGAGAAACAGCTCCTAAAACATTATTTGACACTTTTGGTTATTGAGAAACAGCTCCTAAAACATTATTTGACACTTTTGGTTGTTGAAAAACAGCTTCTAACCATTATTTGACACTTTGGTTGTTGAGAAACAGCTCCTAGAACATTATTTTACACTTTTGGTTATTGAGAAACAGCTCCTAAAACATTATTTGACACTTTTGGTTGTTGAAAAACAGCTTCTAACCATTATTTGACACTTTGGTTGTTGAGAAACAGATCCTAAAACATTATTTTACACTTTTGGTTATTGAGAAACAGCTCCTAAAACATTATTTGACACTTTTGGTTGTTGAAAAACAGTTTCTAACCATTATTTGACACTTTGGTTGTTGAGAAAAGCTCCTAAAACATTATTTTACACTTTGGGTTATTGAGAAACAGCTCCTAAAACATTATTTGACACTTTTGGTTGTTGAAAAACAGCTTCTAACCATTATTTGACACTTTGTTTGTTGAGAAACAGCTCCTAAAACATTATTTTACACTTTTGGTTGTTGAGAAACAGCTCCTAAAACATTATTTGACACTTTTGGTTGTTGAAAAACAGCTTCTAACCATTATTTGACACTTTGGTTGTTGAGAAACAGCTCCTAAAACATTATTTTACACTTTTGGTTATTGAGAAACAGCTCCTAAAACATTATTTGACACTTTTGGTTGTTGAAAAACAGCTTCTAACCATTATTTGACACTTTGGTTGTTGAGAAACAGCTCCTAAAACATTATTTTACACTTTTGGTTATTGAGAAACAGCTCCTAAAACATTATTTGACACTTTTGGTTGTTGAAAAACAGCTTCTAACCATTATTTGAAATTGTTTGGTAGCAACAAAGAAAAGCATGTTCTCAAGTTATAAATGGTACATTAAAATGTTTTACATAAATGACATTGATCAAATGTAAAACAATTATTTGAATACCTTTTATTTTTTAGTGTTGGCTACCGCAGCGTAACCTCACCTGTTTCAACAAATTATCCACTTTGTCTGGAAGATGCTGTAGTGGTGACAACTCCTTCAGCTGAGCTTGGAGTTCTCCCTCTTTGTCATGGCAAACAGTCAGCTCCTTCTTGAGGTTAGTCACCTCTCTCTCAAGGGTCATGCTGTCAATGAGGTCTGGGAAAAATATCATTAATTACGGTACTTTATTTTGTCCAGACTCCATAGATAGTACTGCAGTGGTTAATTTAACATGCTACTGGTCTGGAGTAAAAATAAATATATAATTTGTAGAGTAGGCCCTTCCCGCAAACTTAAGTTATGAAACATGATAAATCTGAATTATGCAAGTTGTTTAACATACTGTAGAGATAATGTGTTGAGAGTGTTGACAAAATCTGTAGGAGTAACAGCAAACAGTTTTTAAGAAATACAATCCACTTATGGTTGCAGAGTTATAGGCCAAAACATGAGGGTTATTATAACCACAAGGTTAAAACAAATTGTGGTGTCTTCCTTGGCAAAATAACACTTACTTTTGGGCACTTTGCCATTCAACAGAGTGGTGAGTTATGTGTTCTCCTCGAAGGCCATGTTCAGTTCTCTCTGGAGGTCAGCCTGCATCTTCTTGTAGCGTGATTTCTCAGTCTCCATCTGGTGGTGCAGGCCACTGACCCCAGCCTCCATCTTCTCATAATTGGCAGTTTGTGCCACCTGGAAAACAGGTTCCATAGGACATAACACTAGTACTTTTGTTCAATAATGGCAATTACATCAGCGAAATACAAATATGAGATCACATATTCCCACGCCGATTATACACATACAATGTCTAAAGTCATAACTAGGTGTGTGTACACTGGTAACTCACATCTCTCTCATTCAGACTGATATTTTGACTGCGCAGAATGGCCCATGTGATTTTTTACAAAAATAAAGAAAGGAAATGTATAGAAAAGGTTCGGAGTATGTGCTCACTTACTGTGTACCAGAGTGCAGGTTAACAAGCAAATGCAGAGTCAGACCGGTAGTCAGAGTGTATGTGAAAGTGGGCCCTATATATAGGGCTGGAAAGAGATTTTCTACAAATGTAGGTGGAGCGAATAGTTCAAATGAGCTGTTGTTGATGGCTCAGTTGATAGCAATTAGTCCTAATGATCTCTTTGTTCAGTTTCAGAGATACAGTCTGATTAGTGTGCCAACTAAAACACAGACAGAAGACAAAACAGATAGTACAAAAATAAATAAAGGAAATGTATAGAAAAGTTCAGAGTATGTGCTCACTTACTGTGTACCAGAGTGCAGGTTAACAAGCAAATGCAGAGTCAGACCGGTGACCCATGTGTCGTTTGTGGAAAGAGGACTTGCCTCAAACTCCTGGCATTTGTACTCAGCAAGAGCTGAAGAGGGACATTTCTTCCTTGAGAGCACGCAAGTATAGTGAGTGAGCGTCACAGAACATCATTTTATGGCTTGAAATCACATATCATTGAATGGTTGATCAACAACCATTTACAAAACGAGCTTAATGTGGAGGAAAGAAACAAATTGATATTATACACGTTAATTGTTTCATTTTAAAACACTGAAGATAGCAGATCTACAAGTTCATTGCATCATGATGCAAGCTTATAGATGGGCTTTTTCTGTATGACACCGTTTGACACCGTTAGTTGATGTAGGTTCTCATTATTAAGCTTAACCTCATGCACGTCTTTTTCTAGAGAGTTAAACTCTTCCAGGTCTCTCCTCAAAGTTATTCTGACTATTAAGCAGCATGTAATTAACAGGTGTTGGTTTAACAATCGTAGCGATCCTAGTCAGGAGGAAACATTTTTTTGTCTGGTTCATTCAAAAGTTGACCAATTACGTTACATTACCTGATTAGAAACCAGGCTGTCAAACAGCTGCATGGTATCATCAGAACGTTTTTGTATCTGAAAGAAAACTGGGTTACTTTGCTTCACAGATGTTTTATACATGCAAAGTACCATTTATGTAAAGTGACGTGATTAAAAAGGGGGAGGTTGACCTCATCAGCTTTACTGGTTGAGTCAGTCCACTCCTGAAGCTGTCTCTCGAGATCGGCGACTCTCAACTCCAACATCACAACAGACTCCAGCTTCTGCTGAGTCTCCACTTTCAGCTGGAGGTTAAGCTCTACTGCTGCGTTTTCGGCTGCCGCCATCTTCTCCATGGCACCATGGGTCTGCAGAGCTTCAATCGCCAGTAGAGCATCCAACTCCTCAACTCTCCTATGGAGTGTTTCAGCCTTTGCCAACGCCTCCGCTTTCTGATGGGTCTCCGCCTTGAGCCGACACTCCGCTTCCTCCTTCTGGTCGATCTCCGCCTTGAGCCGACTCTCCGCTTCCTCCTTCTGGTCGGTCTCCGCCTTGAGCCGACTCTCCGCTTCCTCCTTCTGGTCGGTCTCCGCCTTGAGCCGACTCTCCGCTTCCTCCTTCTGGTCGGTCTCCGCCTTGAGCCGACTCTCCGCTGCCTCCTTCTGGTCGGTCTCCGCCTTGAGCCGACTCTCCGCTTCCTCCTTCTGATCGTTCTCCGCCTTGAGCCGACTCTCCGCTTCCTCCTTCTGGTCGGTCTCCGCCTTGAGCCGACTCGTCGCTTCCTCCTTCTGGTCGGTCTCCGCCTTGAGCCGACTCTCCGCTTCCTCCTTCTGGTCAAGGACTGTATAAAGAGGACAGGAAGCGAAGAACGTAAGGGCGCCGCCATGTTGATCACATGGTGCTCCATGGAAGGAAAGAAACATGCGCAGTTGAGACCAGGAAGTTGGACATGCATATGGCACAAATGGCCCAGCAGATGGCGTGAGGTGATTAAAGACCTTGCTGAAAGTAGGGACGCTTGTATCTCACACTTCTGCCAGCCTATATGCTGAAGCCAGCTTGGCTCAGTGCTCACCATGAACGGACTGACTGAGACAGCCGTGTCATGATCAGTGCAACTATAATATATCTATATAATTTGTATGTAATACAGTGGTTTTCAACTTTTGCCTGTTGATCAGTCCGTTCATGGTGAGCACTGAGCCAAGCTGGCTTCAGCATATAGGCTGGCAGAAGAGTGAGAAATAACAAGCGTCCCTACTTTCAGCAAGGTCTTTAATCACCTCACACCATCTGCTGGGCCATTTGTGCCATATGCATGTCCAACTTCTTGGTCTCAACTGCGCATGTTTCTTTCCTTCCATGGAGCACCATGTGATCAACATGGCGGCGCCCTTACGGTCTTCGCTTCCTGTCCTCTTTATACAGTCCTTGCTTCTGGTCGGTCTCCGCCTTGAGCCGACTCTCCGCTTCCTCCTTCTGGTCGGTCTCCGCCTTGAGCCGACTCTCCGCTTCCTCCTTCTGGTCGGTCTCCGCCTTGAGCCGACTCTCCGCTTCCTCCTTCTGGTCGGTCTCCGCCTTGAGCCGACTCTCCGCTTCCTCCTTCTGGTCGGTCTCCGCCTTGAGCCGACTCTCCGCTTCCTCCTTCTGGTCGGTCTCCGCCTTGAGCCGACTCTCCGCTTCCTCCTTCTGGTCGGTCTCCGCCTTGAGCCGACTCTCCAGCTCGGACACTTTGATGGATATTTGAGGGCTGGGAAAAAAAAAAGATAGACCAAAAGTTCTCAAGGAAGTCTGGTTAGTGGGGCATTCCATCCCTACAAGTATTTAAACAAAGAGAGAAATGTGTTCTCTACACCTGCAGGGTAAAATTCACCTGTCTCCAAAGGTGGAAAAAGAGTTTTGGTTCATCTCTGAGCAAAAAGACGACTCATAATGACTTTCCCAACGAGACTCAAATTGTGCATGCGGATAAGAGGCATTATAATGCATATGTCATTTAAAAAACGTAAATACGAGCGTTTCCATGGTCCTCCCAATTTTGGATCTTGTGCCGGTTGTACCTTATTACTGGCGACAAAAGATGTACTGGTGACAAGGAGTCTAGTGAGGTTGCGGATCTTGTCAGTCTGTTCTATGCGGAGCTGTTCCTTCTCCTGTAGGAGTAGAAACAGGGACTCTTTCTCCGTTGCTGTCGTCTGGGTAACCGATGAAACCTGCCATGGGAGAGGTCAATTAATTTGCACACAGGTCAACACTGCTGTCCGGGTGTGGAACAGCCTACAAGAGCATGTACTGTAGTTAATTAAATGACAAACATAAAACGGCCTTCAAGCATTAAAGTTCATAGACATCTCCTCATTCTTCTGACCGCCCACAATGACTGTTTAGCTGCTTTTTGTAGAATTAGATAGCATTTGATACAGAATTATAGCATGTTATGTAGACAGCACTAGAATTGCATTGCATGTAGTGATAGCACTTCATAGTACATATATACTGTACTATGCTATACATATGTAGTGTCATTATATAAATATTCCACTGTTACGTTCTTAGCTTACGCATGTTTCATGATAACTACTTTTTACTCTGGATTAAAAGAGTCTGCTAAATGCTGAAATTGTCAATTGTACGATTGGCCAATGGATACCATCTTACTTTGCCATTTTGGGGGGAAAATTGGGTTATACAATAAAGTTTAATAGATTCCTTTATAACCTAGGGGTAAGATCATTGTGCACAGCACCTTCAAGCAGCTAAGACAACGGTCACACTTATCGTTTTCTTGTTGTAAAAATGTATGTTTATTATTAGTGATGTTGCAACAATGCCTTGAAAAAAACGGTTACTATCATTACCAATGTTGCAACAATGCCTCAAGAATGAAAACAATTTGTTCGATTGTTCTGCATTATGCAAGACCTATAAATATAAAATAGCGCAAGGATGTAAACAATGATTGTTTTTTATCATCCATCATCTCCAATCCCAGAAAAATGTTACTTGCCTCCTGAAGCCGTGGCTTCAGGTCAACGATCTCATTGCGATACCTCTTCAGCAGGGCCCCATCATCAGAAACCTCTGTGACGTGAGGATCGTTCTTCATGCATTTTGCTGTACTAGCGAACTAAATAATAAAAATAAAAGTACAGGTGAAGTGAGGCTACAAGAAAAGGGCAACATGCACATCCCCAACCCAAGTTTGGGCAGGTTATGAGCGACGAACAGTATGCACAAACTACAAAACATATAATGACAGATACAGGTATGATGCAACTCCTCATACAGAAGTTGAAAATGAATTTGTCACCAAGTCACTAGTATAGAGCATTGCAGTCCTGCCTCCTTCGAGGGCACACAGTAAAGGATTCCACCCACCTGAAGGGTGCTGAGGGTTTCATCCAGTGTTGCAGGAGTGATGGTACAAATGATAACCGTTTTGGCGTTTCCACCCAAGGAGTTCTGGAGGATGCGGGTGAGTTTGCTGTCTCTGTAGTTTGTGAAGCCACTGTGTGGAAAGAGCATAATTTACAGAAACAATTCTTCTTTAATTTAATGATAAAACCATCAGTAGGGCGGTTATGGAGCTATCCAAGTATCTGAACATATGTGACCAGATTTGACTGAGTGGCTGCCATGATGCAGCTTTTCACCAGAGGAGAAAAACGACATTTATTTTTTTATCCAAAATGAGTAAAGCACAGGCAGATGTAGCTCAAACTGGTTTTCTCAACTCGCCATTTACTGAAAGTCATTACTCTAGAAGTCATATTCCAAAACGAACAAATATATCAATTTTAAAAAAATCCAATGGCAGCCCCTCAGTCAAATCAGGTCCTGTCAGGTCGTATATAAACTTAAAGCACATCGCCTGAAGGGAACAAAGTAAAGGAGAGCATCATGTAAAGGGGAATATTGTCGGCCCAAACAGACAAGGAAAGCGTGCTTTCCCCCCACTAGAATAAAACGTGAGAGTCGTTCACTCACCGCTGGTTCTCCTCAGAGAGCTTTTTGATTACTTGTCCAAGCGTGAAGAGACTTTTATTGATGTTACACGCCTCAATGAAGCGCGCACCTAAGAAATCAAATTATCCTCGTTTGACCATTATGTTATATTGCATGATGCATATAAGTATTACGTTGAATATATCAATGTTATGCTTTTGATGCAAGATTTTGAGATGTTTGAATTTAATGAACATGTAAAGATGCAGTCAGATTTTTAAATTTGTTAGGAATTCCCCAGGCACAATTTGGCTTACCATGCGGAAAATGGTGTGTGACCGACTGCTCCGCTGGTTAATTTTTGTCTTTTCATAATGCCGGTTTTCTGCACAGATGAGTTGAGTAAAACACATACAAATTAAATTCTGTTTCAACAGCTGTGCAAAGAATAGTCTTTACTTTTGTTAAGACCTCTCACTTTCTCCTTTTCTAATCCAGGCCAGGGCTTGAGCAGGGTTTATCACTAGTTCCTCAGTCAGATCAGCCACATACACGGTTTTCTGTCAAGACAATGGATTTGCGAATACACAAGTTAACGCAACACAAAACAATGCACATCTCTTTGCAAACAAAAGCTAAAATGAATCTATGCCACTTACATGGGAGTCCTCACGGACTTCCAACGGCTTCCTCTTCCAGTTATCGACCAGCAAATCAGCTACCGTCTCATTATAGATCTCCATATAGGATACCCTGAGAAGGAACTCCTTCTTAGGATACTACAATGAAGATTTGGCTGCCCCTTGTCCATTACCTGAGTAGAAACGATTAATAGACAGGATACCATTGATATGGTTGACTGTACGCCATTTTCTTTTCAGATGTTTTCCACAAGATTTCTATCATCTTATTATTATAGTATGCAATGTCACTGAGCAGTATGGGTGGGAGGGTTAAGGGATTTCTTTATCTTTTTTGTCTTTATCTTTTCTTTCATTTTGTTTCATAAAAAAAGTATTTCATATTATAATGTTTGTAATAATTTATCTGTTCAATAAAAACATATTTGACAAAAAAAAACCATTCATTTTTGATTAACATCAATGAGGTTTGCACCAGTGTACTGATAACAACCCAAGATTAGAACACCATTTCTAATATTATATGAAAGACTTTTCACCTTGATCTTGATAGTCTTCCAGACATCTTCCATGGCCAGGGGTATCACTCCTGGTGTACCGTCACTGCCCATCATGGTAAATGTCTTGCCAGACGAGGTCTGCCCATAAGCAAATATGGTTCCTAGTGATAAGACAATATGGACAGAAATATATAAGCATTATATACTTTTTGTAAGTGGGTTCTAGGTTGGGGCTAACTTGGGGGTTAAACAACAAACAGTGTAGGGTTTTGTGAGGCAGATCTCAATATGCCTTTCCCCCCCACACACATACCATTGTATCCTTGAACCGCAGATGCAACCAGAGGCATCGCGATATCGTGATAGAGCTGAGCAGTTGATTCGTTAGCTCCAAACACACGATCTGTTGAATACATCAGAGAAGTTAGTAAGACAAACACTTGATTACTTATTATAATAAAACTATGGCTATTCAAATAGAATCATTGACATTTGCCTAAAATATACAGTAACTAAAATACAAAAAACATCAATAATAGCTCAGAGTTATATAGCGCTTTTCTAAATACCCAAAGTTGCTTTAGAAAGAAAGGTGATGAACCAACTTTAAGAACATAAATAAGAAAGATAAGTGCTAGATAAAAAAGGATAAAGGGTTAAGCACAACAAGCAGTCGTTTGTTTATTCAACACTTTTACTACTAGGGATTAAGAGAAATCATGATGCTAGATTTAGATATATACACACTACAGAGTGATCACACAGAAGATTGCTAGACTAGACACGGCTGCCAGTTCCAACAGGAATTTCCTTTGGGATAATAAAACAGTTTCTACAAATGGGTGAACAAATAAAATACCATAATAAATTCAAGGCAAGCAGACATTTATGTCTACTTTGGAATTCCTACCAAAAAGCACAGGCTTTTGGCTCATGAAGCAACAAATGGTGCATTTATAAGACGCCTGTACATAGACCGTGCATTACATTCACCCACACATACACCGATGGCGGAAGAAACCATGCAAGGCACCAACTAGCACATCTGGAGCAATTAGGGGTTCAGCTTGCTCAAGGACACTTGACACCCGGGTTCGAACTGGCAACCTTGCGGTTACCATCCAGCCACATTAACCCTGAGCCGCCACCACCACCACCACAAACTAAGTTGTGGTAGCAGGGCGAGGGAGGAATGCTGGAAACAGGCATTTTGGGGGGATCAAATGCTTTAAAAGTCTGGATGGGTTTAAGTTTCAGAAGGCTGACATTTAAGACTACATCAGACTGACAAAACATAATGGTAAGTTGGTAACATGCAGCTGAGCATATCCTTAGCTCTGGTCCATACTCCATAACTCTAATGCCACCACTTATAAAATGCACGCTGTCCAGAATGGGATTTTTTTCTCACCGGAAGAAAACTACTTTTAGTTACTCCGCTGCACTGCACTCTACAGATATTGAAAATATATTGACGAGAGTAGCATAGCTCTAATGCAAAGGCATTAGAGCCGTGTATGGACCAGAGCTAGCATATCTTCTACCTTGGCTCTGCTTAACTTGACAATGCACAATATAGGTATGGCTTAGTTAAAACATACCAAAGTTAAAACACTTTGTCGCATCAACGCAGTTCTGCACGGATTTATCGTCAGTCTTCCAATACAGCACCGGCTTGGTGCCTTCTTTAGCTGTTGCCTCTTCCCTGGTGAAACATAGCAGAAACGATATTTCAGAATGCAACAAAATATCAGCCATTTGGAAATAGCAATCTAACTTACAAGCTCACAACACATGCAAAATGTGACACAATTTGAACAACTTGTGTGGGGCCAGTCTTGCACCAAATATTTTCGGATCGGGTCCGCACCAAATACACATCAGAGCTTGGCATTAAATTTGAGGCAATTTCCCCTGTCACTTGTCCGGACACAAAAGTCACTTGTCCAGAGCACGAGCACACACAACACATTCATTTTAAATCAACTAACTAAGTTAATTTGGTGAATAAATGTTTGAATTAGGGCTGTCAAATTACACATTTAAATCAGATTAATCACAGCTTCAAAATGAATTAATCACCATTAGAACCATGTCCAAAATATGCCATGTTCTTCTGTATATATTGTTGTGGGAATGGAAGATGGAAGATATTAAATGTCAGCAGGTGGATATACATTTAACATGCGTATGTATGTATATTTGTATTCTTTATAACAAATCCAGTGTGGTAGGATGGTGTCTGTCTCTCACCCTGTAACCAATGTTGGTTATTGCCATGCAGATAAGGCTAGATAGTGCAGAGTCAATAGGATGTATGGGGCGGGGCATCCAAGCATGGATCATCTAATTACTTTCACAAGCCCTGGCCCTGCGCATATACATTTGGAGATCCGATTCCTTGTCTGGCATGTTTGACAACGGTTGAACCACTGTACATAAGCCACTACTATCCTAAGCCTGAGATTTAGAGTAAATAATTTAATGATTTAGACTAGACTTTAGATGATTTTAATCTAATTTCAGGGCTAAGACAGGTGAATGACAAAATACATAGGTCCACAATGGAAACGAGTTGCTGTAGGACGTTTGTGTAACCCGTTTTATTTCAAATGTCCGACTGTACATCGTGCTGTCACACTGCCGTCCAAATTAAAAGTATTCAATCAAGAGTTCAATACTCTTGGTCAGTTTACTGAACCAAACGTGGATCAAGAACGTCTCGGAGTCTTGAATAAAGGCTAATGATAGCATGCTAGCCGCTAGCTAACTTGAACTTCAAAAAAAATAAACTTAAAATAACTGGCACAGTGAGTTCAAGTTGTTTCTGTGAAAAGTAAAAGGTGTACTTAATAGTTCCCATTAAACACTGAAAGCAGCTAGCGCAGGCAACACTTTAAGAGTTGTTAGTGTACAGTCGGTTTGTTAATGTTGGTTGACACGGATGCAGACCTTTACTGCCGATTCCTCCGCCATCATAAACAGTTGCTATATCTTCTGAAATAATAAACGGAGGTACGGACAGTGGGCTATGGAGCCGAACTCTAAAGAGAGGAACTCTGAGGAGATGTTGTTAGAAGATGACCAAAGTAACAAACTCTCGAAGACGCTGCTAACTACCGTGTGAGAATTACAAACAAACACAGTGACAGGTGGCACTGGCAATGCTCTGATTGGCTGCTGATTCATCAGTGTTGCCAGTTTGAGAGAGAAATAAGGAAAAGGGGCGGGGGGTGTGACATATTTTTAACACATTTTAATTGATTGACTGTTGAAATGTTTATTTCACAGTAGGCGGCGGCCTATGTAGAATTTTTCTACTTTCCCTTTGTACTGTAATTCTCCAATCTGTAAAGACGGCTGTGTTCAGATTACCACACCTGAAACCCACTTTTAATAGTGTCTACCAATACAACAGTAATACATAATATAGTTACAAGTTCCTTTCTAATGAAATATCTAAAATGTGCTGTGATATTTAGTTAGTGTTGAATAGTCCTATTTATTTTGATGGTTATAAAATTCTAGTGTTTTTTCAGTAGAAGTCTGCCTGTATCTTCAACTCTTTTTTCCTAAAATGCAACATTGCTTTCTCACTCAACAGTAAACAAACTGACATAAAAGCTCAAAAAGATGCAACACATTGTGAGCTTGTAGATCTGCTATTTTCAAAAGATTCTTTTATATATTTGAAAACTTGAAACGGAACATTCTGCATAATGTAATGAGTAATGAGTACTTTTGCTACTTTAAGTAGGCCTACAGTTAGATGTCAATACTTTTGTACCTACTCATTTTTTAATTCCAGACTTTTACGTAACAGAGTAGGCCTACTATATATTGCAGTATTGGTACAGAATGTGAGTATTCTATCCAGCTCTAGTGGATTTGATGGACTGTGATCTGCAGATCTGTTATTTTCGGAATATACTGTACCTACTACTGTAACTCGTCTCTATGTCATGCTTTAGAGATGTGGTTGAATACATTCAGAATGTTTAAAAAAATGCTGTCCATTTCTGTGATTTTGAGAGTAGGTATATGTATGTGGATACATATATATATATATATATATATATATATATATATATATATATATATATATACTATATATTATTATTATATTGGTATAATTGATTTTATAAATGAAACTTAACTGAGTTTAAATCAAATGAACAGTATTCAGGAGTTAGACAAGATGATTAATAATTTGTTGGTCTCAGGAATACGAATAATATGACACAATTACACTTTGTAAAGTCTATGAACCAAACTTTATTATAGCGACTTGTTGAGAGAAAGCTATATGAGGTAGAAGAGAGGTCAGCTCACATTGCAGTAGATTTGTTTCAATGTAAGTACAGTATCAGACACAGTGTACAGTATGAGAAATGTGATCAGAGAGACAAATCAAACAATCTGGACATGGAATTTGATTCAGCCTTTTCTGCTTTTTTCTTGTCCAGGTTTCCCTGTTTCGCGATTTCCCTTTGCTCAAGGAAGTCTTTGCATTCGTACAGCTTGTTAATCCTCAGGATGTCGATATCAGACATGCCGTCTCTCTGGCCGATCTGCACGTTGGCGTTTGGGAAGGGGGTGATGCTGTCTTTGCCGGACTGGATAGAGAAGGCCGTTTTACCGTAGTGCATGATGGAGGAGTAGTCATAGGGGGTGTCCAGGTTGTTGGTGTTCTGCTTGTGGAAGTTGTATTTCATGTCGTCGTTGATGTTGTCCCAGTTGATGAGGACGTAGTTGTCACGGTCGCTCCTGGTCTGCTCGTGCTGGAAGCCCAGGGCATGGTTGATCTCGTGCTGGATGACGCCATGCCTCATGCAGCTCTTACGGTTGATAGAGATCACTTGCTTGCCTCCTACTCTGCCTAGATCAGACCAGCATCCATCACTGTTCTCAAAGCTGAGATAGTCTTCCTCGTCCTGACGTGGCTCAAAGCGGACACAGGTGCTGTCGGTGAAGGTCTGCATGGCTCTTTCAATCTTCTTCTTGTCCCATTTGTTATAGTCGCTGCTCACGGTGTAAGGGATCGTCACTGAGCCATCAAAGAAGTCTTTGTCCCACAGGCACTTGTAATAGAAACAGTACATGGCGTTTCTGGTTCTGGGAGCGACCATGTCTCCCTCCACAAGGAGCTGCCTGGAGCCGTTGTTGGAAGTCAGAATGATGGTGCTGATGTCTGCCTGGACTCCAGATTCACTTCTTTCTTCCAGGATGGGATGGGCCTGGGAGAGGCCCAGCAGTAGCAGGAGGCTGAAAAAGATCTTCATCTTCTGGGTCCTTCAGGGGTCTTTCTTGGTCCCTGATGGCGCTGGAGAGTCTGTGGAGAGGATGCTGGGAGCTTGGTGAATGAGTCTTCTGAGTCCGTAGCTTTTATACTGACCTATAGGACTGTAGGTGTGTCTGCTGGAGGATTAAGGGTTGTGTCCAGACCACTAAAGCCTAAACAAACCCGATTTTTTATCCTCCCCCATCCATCCTTCCTCTTCGATGTCTCCCTTTTGACTGATACCTGTCCATTTAAACTCTAGACGGGCCTGCCCCAAAGTTATTAGTGCAGCCGTGCCCGGCAGCCGGCGAAAACTAGAGTTCTCAACAGGAAAATGAAGGCCTGCCCCTAGCTGAGCTATCCGGTCTACTGACTCCTTTTAACGATGCCATGGGTGATGGGGCCTTCGCAGCCCGGGCACCAGAACTATGGAAGGCCCTACCACAGAACCTGAGGGACGCAACCTCAGTGGCTGTCTTCAAAACACTTTTAAAAACCTTCCTTTTAACACAGGCTTTCCCACAGATAGCCTGTTTATTGTTTATTATGTGCATGGTGTTGTTTTATTATATTGTCTGTTTAATGATGTTTTGTTGTTGTTTTATGCCACCAAATGCCTTTATTGTACTGCATTTTATATGCAATGTAAAGCGCTCTATAAATGAAGTTTATTTAATGTATTATTAATGTGCCCTCCCCTCATCAAACCCTGTACACTCAAGACACTGCCCCCGCTGCTGCCTGACCTGGCTCCGGGGAGCATTTTTTGTTTTGTTTTCCCACAGCTTCATTTGATTGGTTGATTTAAATGATATATTTGTTGTTGATTGCAGCCGTGCCAAACATGCAAAGCTATTATTACAAACTGAAAGCAAATTAATAATGATTGGTATGCTTGGTACATACAGTAATTACTAATTAGGACGAAAAGAGCTGTGATCTGACCTTATCTGTTTGTACCAGATACTTGGCAGCAATAATATGATCTAATTTTAGTATTTTGAAAAACACAGTCTCAGTTTAAGGTCATACTGACACAGTTAATGTTACACTATGGAAAACTAAACTAAGAGAGTTGTTTAATAACACTTAAACATACTTACGAACGATAAAAAATAGAAGCACACAATACAATTCTATTCTATTTACTAAGTGTAGTAAAAGTAAATGTTCATTGTTTGCTGTATGTCGTTTATTTCTATTATTAAACTTGCAGATTGTTGCTCACTTGGTTGTGTCTGTCATATTAGTAACATGGGATATACTTTTATATACTGTTGTTTTACTTTTGTGTTGGCTAAATCGATAGTCCTACTTCAATTCATGAATGCAACAGTCATGTAAAATATTATGGATATATTAAAATGTTAAAGCAAAATGTAGTTTTCAAATTCAGAGTCAGCTCAATGTCTAAGATGTAATGCAAACCTTCCCACCCCATTAACCAACAGTAGTTGTCCCTGTAATGACTGGGGAATACAGACCCTGTTGAAACAACAGGTTGGTCTGAGGAGTTCTGCCTTCACAGGTTTGTTTAGGCTTTAGTGGCCTGGGCACAACCCTTAATCCTCCAGCAGACACACCTACACCGGTCAGTATAAAAGCTAAGGACTCAGCAGACTCATTCACCAAGCTCCCGGCATCCTCTCCACAGCATCGCCATCAGGGACCAAGAAAGACCCCTGAAGGACCCAGAAGATGAAGATCTTTTTCAGCCTCCTGCTACTGCTGGGCCTCTCCCAGGCCCATCCTATCCTGGAAGAAAGAAGTGAATCTGGAGTCCAGGCAGACATCAGCACCATCATTCTGACTTCCAACAACGGCTCCAGGCAGCTCCTTGTGGAGGGAGACATGGTCGCTCCCAGAACCAGAAACGCCATGAACTGTTTCTATTCCAACTGCCTGTGGGAGAAAGATTTCTTTGATGGCTCAGTGACGATCCCCTACACGGTGAGCAGCGACTATAACAAATGGGACAAGAAGAAGATTGAAAGAGCCATGCAGACCTTCACCGACAGCACCTGTGTCCGCTTTGAGCCACGTCAGTACGAGGAAGACTATCTCAGCTTTGAGAACAGTGATGGATGCTGGTCTGATCTAGGCAGAGTAGGAGGCAAGCAAATGATCTCTCTCAACCGTAAGGGCGGCTGCATGTGGCAAGGCATCATCCAGCACGAGATCAACCATGCCCTGGGCTTCCAGCACGAGCAGACCAGGAGCGACCGTGACGACTACGTCCTCATCAACTGGGACAACATCAACGACGACATGAAATTCAACTTCCACAAGCAGAACACCAACAACCTGGACACCCCCTATGACTATTCCTCCATCATGCACTACGGTAAAACGGCCTTCTCTATCCAGTCCGGCAAAGACAGCATCACCCCCTTCCCAAACGCCAACGTGCAGATCGGCCAGAGAGACGGCATGTCTGATATCGACATCCTGAGGATTAACAAGCTGTACGAATGCAAAGACTTCCTTGAGCAAAGGGAAATCGTGAAACAGGAAAACCTGGCCAAGAAAATAGCAGAAAAGGCTGAATCAAATTCAATGTCCAGACTGTTTGGCTGAATCAAATTCAATGTCCAGACTGTTTGGCTGAATCAAATTCAATGTCCAGACTGTTTGAAGTGTCTCTCTGATCACGTTTCTCATACTGTACACTGTGTCTGATACTGTACTTGCATTGAAACAAATCTACTGCAATGTGAGCTGACCTCTCTTCTACCTCTTATAGCTTTCTCTCAACAAGTCGCTATTTTAATAAAGTTTGCTTCATAGACTTTACAAAGTGTAATTGTGTCATCTATTCGTATTCCTGAGACTAACAAAATATGTTCAATTATTGATCATATTGTCCAACTCTCATGCTGTTCATTTCATTAAAATATTTACACTCAGTTAAGTTTAATTTATAAAAGCAATTATACCAATATGCATGCATGCATGTACATACATACAATCATACATATTTCAAAACCTGTCTGTCTCTGCAAATTATACTCTCTACTCTCAAAAACACAAAAGGACAGCAAATTAAAAAAATCTAGAAAACATTCTGAATGTATTCATCCCCATCTCTAAAGCATGATGTATAGTAGTAGTAGGTACAGTATATTCCAAAAGTAACAGATCTACAGATCACAATCCATCAAATCCACCAGTGCTGGATAAAGTACTCACATTTTGTACTTAAGTTAAAGTACCAATACCAGCGGTGGGACAGTCGGTATAGTGCTGTCGCCTCATAGCAAGAAGGTCCTGGGTTCGATTCCCGCTGGGGACGCTGTGGGCACTGGGGGCATGTTCCCTCCTCCGCGTCATCAGTGCCCATACCCGAGGCGGGGTTGGTGAAAGGGCCTTTCTGTGTGGAGTTTGGAGTCTCCCCGTGTCCCCTAGGGTAGGTACCCTAAAAAAAAAAATGCTGTAATCCTGGACTCTAAACTACCTCCCCCTGGCCAGCCAGGGTGCCTGATAGAGGGGAAAAGAACTGGTCGGAATAACGCGTTCCTTCCACGCGCTACGTCCGGCCAGGGAAACTCTCCCCCGTCAGGTGAAAAGAAGCAGCTTGGACTCCTTATATGCATAGAAGGAAGCATGAGTACCAAAAGTAAAAGTGCTCATTATGCAGAATGTCCCGTTTAAAGTTTTCAAATATATACAAATCTTTTGGAAAATATCAGATCTACAAGCTCACAATGTGTCGCATCGCAATTTGCGGCACATTGTGAGCTTGTAGATCTGATATTTTCAAATGGCCTAAATGTATGGGCTGAAGTGGTTAACTACAAAGTAACTAGTAAGTTTAGTAACTAAAGTTTTCAAAAAAATGTAGTGGAGTAAAAGACAAATTACATTTGTATCCGAGATGTACGTGGAGTAGAAGTAAAAGTGGAAATTCTCAAGTAAAGAACAAATAGCTCAAAGTTGCAGTACTTTTTATTGGAGGGTCAGAGAAGAGTTGTTTAATAATATAGTTAATGGTCAACCGTTTAGCCTATTTGAAAAATATCTATTTATATTGGCAAACTATCTAGAAAAAGTCTGGGACCTGAGGATAAAAGCCATTTACAGCGATTAAGGGATATGTATGTTTAGCTATGCTTTGCTTTGTTTTGTTTAGCTTTAATTTGAATTTATGTTGGTTGTAGGCGATCAGGAATGCCGGTAACCAGTGTAATAAGAAGTGTATATCTGAATAATTGTAACTGTATGAAAAAGGTGTCATATAATCCCATGAGGGATGGGCCACGAGGTGGCATTACACTTAAATAAAATAATTCATTCTTTCATTGTACTTATAGTTACTTTAGACACCACTGAAATCCACAACACGCTGTAAACTTGTAGAGGGTCTGTTTTCGGCGCATGACACCAGCGTACGACGTTGCATAAATGTGGCATCCTGTTGTAATACTGTATGTACAGGCATGACAGAGTGGAATGGAGCCGGACTAACGGAAATATAGGAATGTCTCCGGTGGGAGCTGCAGGACTTTATAAATAAAATGTATTATTATTATTATTATCTATGGGCCTGCATGCTTTAGCAACCTGAAATGCAATGTAAAGCGCTCTATAAATGAAGTTTATTTAATGTATTATTAATGGGCCCTCCCCTCATCAAACCCTGTACACTCAAGACACTGCCCCCGCTGCTGCCTGACCTGGCTCCGGGGAGCATTTTTTGTTTTGTTTTCCCACAGCTTCAATGCTTCATTTGATTGGTTGATTTAAATGATATATTTGTTGTTGATTGCAGCCGTGCCAAACATGCAAAGCTATTATTACAAACTGAAAGCAAATTAATAATGATTGTTATGCTTGGTACATACAGTAATTAGGAAGAAAAGAGCTGTGATCTGACCTTATCTGTTTGTACCAGATACTTGGCAGCAATAATATGATCTAATTTTAGTATTTTGAAAAACACAGTCTCAGTTTAAGGTCATACTGACACAGTTAATGTTACACTATGGAAAACTAAACTAAGAGAGTTGTTTAATAACACTTAAACATACTTACGAACGATAAAAAATAGAAGCACACAATACAATTCTATTCTATTTACTAAGTGTAGTAAAAGTAAATGTTCATTGTTTGCTGTATGTCATTTATTTCTATTATTAAACTTGCAGATTGTTGCTCACTTGGTTGTGTCTGTCATATTAGTAACATGGGATATACTTTTATATACTGTTGTTTTACTTTTGTGTTGGCTAAATCGATAGTCCTACTTCAATTCATGAATGCAACAGTCATGTAAAATATTATGGATATATTAAAATGTTAAAGCAAAATGTAGTTTTCAAATTCAGAGTCAGCTCAATGTCTAAGATGTAATGCAAACCTTCCCACCCCATTAACCAACAGTAGTTGTCCCTGTAATGACTGGGGAATACAGACCCTGTTGAAACAACAGGTTGGTCTGAGGAGTTCTGCCTTCACAGGTTTGTTTAGGCTTTAGTGGCCTGGGCACAACCCTTAATCCTCCAGCAGACACACCTACACCGGTCAGTATAAAAGCTAAGGACTCAGCAGACTCATTCACCAAGCTCCCGGCATCCTCTCCACAGCATCGCCATCAGGGACCAAGAAAGACCCCTGAAGGACCCAGAAGATGAAGATCTTTTTCAGCCTCCTGCTACTGCTGGGCCTCTCCCAGGCCCATCCTATCCTGGAAGAAAGAAGTGAATCTGGAGTCCAGGCAGACATCAGCACCATCATTCTGACTTCCAACAACGGCTCCAGGCAGCTCCTTGTGGAGGGAGACATGGTCGCTCCCAGAACCAGAAACGCCATGAACTGTTTCTATTCCAACTGCCTGTGGGAGAAAGATTTCTTTGATGGCTCAGTGACGATCCCCTACACGGTGAGCAGCGACTATAACAAATGGGACAAGAAGAAGATTGAAAGAGCCATGCAGACCTTCACCGACAGCACCTGTGTCCGCTTTGAGCCACGTCAGTACGAGGAAGACTATCTCAGCTTTGAGAACAGTGATGGATGCTGGTCTGATCTAGGCAGAGTAGGAGGCAAGCAAATGATCTCTCTCAACCGTAAGGGCGGCTGCATGTGGCAAGGCATCATCCAGCACGAGATCAACCATGCCCTGGGCTTCCAGCACGAGCAGACCAGGAGCGACCGTGACGACTACGTCCTCATCAACTGGGACAACATCAACGACGACATGAAATTCAACTTCCACAAGCAGAACACCAACAACCTGGACACCCCCTATGACTATTCCTCCATCATGCACTACGGTAAAACGGCCTTCTCTATCCAGTCCGGCAAAGCCAGCATCACCCCCTTCCCAAACGCCAACGTGCAGATCGGCCAGAGAGACGGCATGTCTGATATCGACATCCTGAGGATTAACAAGCTGTACGAATGCAAAGACTTCCTTGAGCAAAGGGAAATCGTGAAACAGGAAAACCTGGCCAAGAAAATAGCAGAAAAGGCTGAATCAAATTCAATGTCCAGACTGTTTGGCTGAATCAAATTCAATGTCCAGACTGTTTGGCTGAATCAAATTCAATGTCCAGACTGTTTGAAGTGTCTCTCTGATCACGTTTCTCATACTGTACACTGTGTCTGATACTGTACTTGCATTGAAACAAATCTACTGCAATGTGAGCTGACCTCTCTTCTACCTCTTATAGCTTTCTCTCAACAAGTCGCTATTTTAATAAAGTTTGCTTCATAGACTTTACAAAGTGTAATTGTGTCATCTATTCGTATTCCTGAGACTAACAAAATATGTTCAATTATTGATCATATTGTCCAACTCTCATGCTGTTCATTTCATTAAAATATTTACACTCAGTTAAGTTTAATTTATAAAAGCAATTATACCAATATGCATGCATGCATGTACATACATACAATCATACATACATATTTCAAAACCTGTCTGTCTCTGCAAATTATACTCTCTACTCTCAAAAACACAAAAGGACAGCAAATTAAAAAAATCTAGAAAACATTCTGAATGTATTCATCCCCATCTCTAAAGCATGATGTATAGTAGTAGTAGGTACAGTATATTCCAAAAGTAACAGATCTACAGATCACAATCCATCAAATCCACCAGTGCTGGATAAAGTACTCACATTTTGTACTTAAGTTAAAGTACCAATACCAGCGGTGGGACAGTCGGTATAGTGCTGTCGCCTCATAGCAAGAAGGTCCTGGGTTCGATTCCCGCTGGGGACGCTGTGGGCACTGGGGGCATGTTCCCTCCTCCGCGTCATCAGTGCCCATACCCGAGGCGGGGTTGGTGAAAGGGCCTTTCTGTGTGGAGTTTGGAGTCTCCCCGTGTCCCCTAGGGTAGGTACCCTAAAAAAAAAAATGCTGTAATCCTGGACTCTAAACTACCTCCCCCTGGCCAGCCAGGGTGCCTGATAGAGGGGAAAAGAACTGGTCGGAATAACGCGTTCCTTCCACGCGCTACGTCCGGCCAGGGAAACTCTCCCCCGTCAGGTGAAAAGAAGCAGCTTGGACTCCTTATATGCATAGAAGGAAGCATGAGTACCAAAAGTAAAAGTGCTCATTATGCAGAATGTCCCGTTTAAAGTTTTCAAATATATACAAATCTTTTGGAAAATATCAGATCTACAAGCTCACAATGTGTCGCATCGCAATTTGCGGCACATTGTGAGCTTGTAGATCTGATATTTTCAAATGGCCTAAATGTATGGGCTGAAGTGGTTAACTACAAAGTAACTAGTAAGTTTAGTAACTAAAGTTTTCAAAAAAATGTAGTGGAGTAAAAGACAAATTACATTTGTATCCGAGATGTACGTGGAGTAGAAGTAAAAGTGGAAATTCTCAAGTAAAGAACAAATAGCTCAAAGTTGCAGTACTTTTTATTGGAGGGTCAGAGAAGAGTTGTTTAATAATATAGTTAATGGTCAACCGTTTAGCCTATTTGAAAAATATCTATTTATATTGGCAAACTATCTAGAAAAAGTCTGGGACCTGAGGATAAAAGCCATTTACAGCGATTAAGGGATATGTATGTTTAGCTATGCTTTGCTTTGTTTTGTTTAGCTTTAATTTGAATTTATGTTGGTTGTAGGCGATCAGGAATGCCGGTAACCAGTGTAATAAGAAGTGTATATCTGAATAATTGTAACTGTATGAAAAAGGTGTCATATAATCCCATGAGGGATGGGCCACGAGGTGGCATTACACTTAAATAAAATAATTCATTCTTTCATTGTACTTATAGTTACTTTAGACACCACTGAAATCCACAACACGCTGTAAACTTGTAGAGGGTCTGTTTTCGGCGCATGACACCAGCGTACGACGTTGCATAAATGTGGCATCCTGTTGTAATACTGTATGTACAGGCATGACAGAGTGGAATGGAGCCTGACTAACGGAAATATAGGAATGTCTCCGGTGGGAGCTGCAGGACTTTATAAATAAAATGTATTATTATTATTATTATCTATGGGCCTGCATGCTTTAGCAACCTGAAATGCAATGTAAAGCGCTCTATAAATGAAGTTTATTTAATGTATTATTAATGGGCCCTCCCCTCATCAAACCCTGTACACTCAAGACACTGCCCCCGCTGCTGCCTGACCTGGCTCCGGGGAGCATTTTTTGTTTTGTTTTCCCACAGCTTCAATGCTTCATTTGATTGGTTGATTTAAATGATATATTTGTTGTTGATTGCAGCCGTGCCAAACATGCAAAGCTATTATTACAAACTGAAAGCAAATTAATAATGATTGTTATGCTTGGTACATACAGTAATTAGGAAGAAAAGAGCTGTGATCTGACCTTATCTGTTTGTACCAGATACTTGGCAGCAATAATATGATCTAATTTTAGTATTTTGAAAAACACAGTCTCAGTTTAAGGTCATACTGACACAGTTAATGTTACACTATGGAAAACTAAACTAAGAGAGTTGTTTAATAACACTTAAACATACTTACGAACGATAAAAAATAGAAGCACACAATACAATTCTATTCTATTTACTAAGTGTAGTAAAAGTAAATGTTCATTGTTTGCTGTATGTCATTTATTTCTATTATTAAACTTGCAGATTGTTGCTCACTTGGTTGTGTCTGTCATATTAGTAACATGGGATATACTTTTATATACTGTTGTTTTACTTTTGTGTTGGCTAAATCGATAGTCCTACTTCAATTCATGAATGCAACAGTCATGTAAAATATTATGGATATATTAAAATGTTAAAGCAAAATGTAGTTTTCAAATTCAGAGTCAGCTCAATGTCTAAGATGTAATGCAAACCTTCCCACCCCATTAACCAACAGTAGTTGTCCCTGTAATGACTGGGGAATACAGACCCTGTTGAAACAACAGGTTGGTCTGAGGAGTTCTGCCTTCACAGGTTTGTTTAGGCTTTAGTGGCCTGGGCACAACCCTTAATCCTCCAGCAGACACACCTACACCGGTCAGTATAAAAGCTAAGGACTCAGCAGACTCATTCACCAAGCTCCCGGCATCCTCTCCACAGCATCGCCATCAGGGACCAAGAAAGACCCCTGAAGGACCCAGAAGATGAAGATCTTTTTCAGCCTCCTGCTACTGCTGGGCCTCTCCCAGGCCCATCCTATCCTGGAAGAAAGAAGTGAATCTGGAGTCCAGGCAGACATCAGCACCATCATTCTGACTTCCAACAACGGCTCCAGGCAGCTCCTTGTGGAGGGAGACATGGTCGCTCCCAGAACCAGAAACGCCATGAACTGTTTCTATTCCAACTGCCTGTGGGAGAAAGATTTCTTTGATGGCTCAGTGACGATCCCCTACACGGTGAGCAGCGACTATAACAAATGGGACAAGAAGAAGATTGAAAGAGCCATGCAGACCTTCACCGACAGCACCTGTGTCCGCTTTGAGCCACGTCAGTACGAGGAAGACTATCTCAGCTTTGAGAACAGTGATGGATGCTGGTCTGATCTAGGCAGAGTAGGAGGCAAGCAAATGATCTCTCTCAACCGTAAGGGCGGCTGCATGTGGCAAGGCATCATCCAGCACGAGATCAACCATGCCCTGGGCTTCCAGCACGAGCAGACCAGGAGCGACCGTGACGACTACGTCCTCATCAACTGGGACAACATCAACGACGACATGAAATTCAACTTCCACAAGCAGAACACCAACAACCTGGACACCCCCTATGACTATTCCTCCATCATGCACTACGGTAAAACGGCCTTCTCTATCCAGTCCGGCAAAGACAGCATCACCCCCTTCCCAAACGCCAACGTGCAGATCGGCCAGAGAGACGGCATGTCTGATATCGACATCCTGAGGATTAACAAGCTGTACGAATGCAAAGACTTCCTTGAGCAAAGGGAAATCGTGAAACAGGAAAACCTGGCCAAGAAAATAGCAGAAAAGGCTGAATCAAATTCAATGTCCAGACTGTTTGGCTGAATCAAATTCAATGTCCAGACTGTTTGGCTGAATCAAATTCAATGTCCAGACTGTTTGAAGTGTCTCTCTGATCACGTTTCTCATACTGTACACTGTGTCTGATACTGTACTTGCATTGAAACAAATCTACTGCAATGTGAGCTGACCTCTCTTCTACCTCTTATAGCTTTCTCTCAACAAGTCGCTATTTTAATAAAGTTTGCTTCATAGACTTTACAAAGTGTAATTGTGTCATCTATTCGTATTCCTGAGACTAACAAAATATGTTCAATTATTGATCATATTGTCCAACTCTCATGCTGTTCATTTCATTAAAATATTTACACTCAGTTAAGTTTAATTTATAAAAGCAATTATACCAATATGCATGCATGTACATACATATTTCAAAACCTGTCTGTCTCTGCAAATTATACTCTCTACTCTCAAAAACACAAAAGGACAGCAAATTTAAAAAATCTAGAAAACATTCTGAATGTATTCATCCCCATCTCTATTCCAAAAGTAACAGATCTACAGATCACAATCCATCAAATCCACCAGTGCTGGATAAAGTACTCACATTTTGTACTTAAGTTAAAGTACCAATACCAACGGTGGCACAGTCGGTATAGTGCTGTCGCCTCATAGCAAGAAGGTCCTGGGTTCGATTCCGGCTGGGGACGCTGTGGGCACTGGGGGCGTGTTCCCTCCTCCGCGTCATCAGTGCCCATACCCGAGGCGGGGTTGGTGAAAGGGCCTTTCTGTGTGGAGTTTGGAGTCTCCCCGTGTCCCCTAGGGTAGGTACCCTAAAAAAAAAAACATGCTGTAATCCTGGACTCTAAACTACCTCCCCCTGGCCAGCCGGGGTGCCTGATAGAGGGGAAAAGAACTGGTCGGAATAACGCGTTCCTTCCATGCGCTACGTGAAAAGAAGCAGCTTGGACTCCTTATGCATAGAAGGAAGCATGAGTACCAAAAGTAAAAGTGCTCATTATGCAGAATGTCCCGTTTAAAGTTCAAATATATACAAATCCTTTGGAAAATAGCAGATCTACATCGCAATTTGCGGCACATTGTGAGCTTGTAGATCTGCTATTTTCAAATGGCCTAAATGTATGGGCTGAAGTGGTTAACTACAAAGTAACTAGTAAGTTTAGTAACTAAAGTTTTTAAATAAATGTAGTGGAGTAAAAGACAAATTACATTTGTAAAAAGTCTGGGACCTGAGGATAAAAGCCATTTACAGCGATTAAGGGATATGTATGTTTAGCTATGCTTTGCTTTGTTTTGTTTTGCTTTAATTTGAATTTATGTTGGTTGTAGGCGATCAGCAATGCCGGTAACCAGTGTAATAAGAAGTGTATATCTGAATAATTGTAACTGTATGAAAAAGGTGTCATATAATCCCATGAGGGATGGGCCACGAGGTGGCATTACACTTAAATAAAATAATTCATTCTTTCATTGTACTTATAGTTACTTTAGACACCACTGAAATCCACAACACGCTGTAAACTTGTAGAGGGTCCACTTTAAGAGCCAGTGGAATTCGGATCTCAAATCTGATGAACTAACAAGCTGAGCTCCCCGCTCTGTAGTGGGAGTGAAAGTGGACAGTGTGGAGGTGGATGGTTTCGGAGGGAAGGGTGAGGAGACAGGGTGAGGAGACAGGGTGAGGAGACAGCTGCAGAGACCCCTCCCCCCGCTTAGTCCACTAAAATCTTATGATATTTAGTCAACTAAAACTAGACTAACACTAAAACATTCCAGGTGACTAAAATGTGACAAATGAAAACTATATTCAAAAGACTATGACTAGAACTAAAATCAAAATTTGCTGTGAAAAACAAATGTTCGCCATTTCATTGTTTGACATATACTGTACAAGCAGAAAGCAGTGACATATTAAAAATACCCTCTTTGTGTAAACCCAGCCATAATTGTGCTCTGAAGAGTGCATTCTTGCAACATTCCGTTCAATAGAGAAGACCATTTTGATCACTGCAGCCCTCGGCCTAACCCGACCTGATCGCTGCAGCCCCGGCCAGCACACGATGTTGACAGTCATTTTAGCATGAATGTATGACTTTAATTTCTATGGCACGCAATCAAAAACAGACTGGTTTGTTTAGAGGATCAGCGCAGCCAAACGCTTTACCGTTTGATTTCACTGGGGTGTTCAACTGATGTTGACATTATCATGTTTTTCTCTCCATTTGAAAATGCGGCTACGCAGATTTCATATTCAGCACATGAAGTACGTAAAGTAAATCTAAATCCACAAAATGTCATGAAGAAGAGGTCTGATTATTGGTATTTAAATACAGTAAGAGATGATTCACTTCTTTCAGTAAATTATGGGCCGCAGTACAAAAGAAATTCAAGGCAGGATTACATAACTGAGGATTTGGCACTGTGCACTTGGCTTTAAATGTGTTAAAAAAAAATCACTTAATGTACAAAAGGAAAGTATTTAAGGGCCAAAAAACGAAAGCTGCCAGATGTGTTTGACAGTTTCCAGTCCAGTAATTGTTAAAAAAAAAAAAAAAGAGAGAGAGATTTCAGCATGGGATTACTCCAAATAGCATAATAGCACTTGATCAAGTTCTTCACTCTGTCCAAGGCATGATTACCTTGAGATCACCATCACAGGCCCTACAACTGAACAACTAAAAGGAACACTCACCACTTTTCAACCTATATGATTGGTCCTCAGAAAAAAAATCGAGAATTGAAAAAAAAAGAAAACCCTGATGAAAATCATGAAGAAACTACATATAGTTCATGGTTTTCAAACAACATACTATACAACTATAATATGTAGTTTTTCATGATTTTCGACGATTCTAAAAAATGAGGAAAATCATGAAAAACGACATTTTCATCTTTTTTTAATCTCTAAAAAACATAAGGCTGTTTTTAGCTGGGGGTTTATTCCATCAGGGCTCGGTCACACAGCACTTTTATTCTACCTATGAGGGCGGATTTCATGCATTTCAATGGGGAATTGAGCAGTTTGCTGCCATTTGCAGATTTAAAAAAAAGTACACTCCATTCCATTAAAACAGACTCCCCCTGGCCAGCATGATGATGGTGTAAGGAACTGCTTGGAATAATGTGTTCCTTCCTTCCTACATCCAATCGGGGAAACCCCTCCCCCGTCAGGTGAACATTACTTCATTCAATGCTTCCTTCACTGCATAGAAGGAAGCATGAGGTCAGTCCGTTGCTCTCCACAGGTTGGCAGAGGTAGTGTAGCGCCCAGGAATACATACTTACATAGACAATTGACACTGGGTGAATAAATGGGTTACACAAATTTAAATTTTGTTTAAAAAATAAAAAAATAAAAATAAATGCATTGGTCCTAACCGTAGCCCTCATAAGTAGAATAAAAGTGTGGTGTGACTGTGGCCTCAGGGAATAGACCTTAAACCGTTTGACCGCCAGGATTAATTGATCTATCTATTGCACATTGCCAATGTTTTATCGCGCTCAACCCTTATTTTGAAGAGACAAATGAAAATGCTGTGTGCGGTGTCTTGACCGGTTGTTGTTCTCTCGGTCGGTGGTGAAAAAACCAGACCGTGCGTATCACAGCGCCTCCTGCTGTCGGCCGTTGAAAAACCTTGTTTTCACCAGAAACGACATTCATTGTGCCGATTTGGAGATACAGGCCATTGAAAGCAGCACATAGAGTGCAAGTGGATGCGCGCGCATCTTCCAAATGGCCGCGGCCACTTTCCCACTTTGACGGTTATGCTAACGAGCGGCAGCTAACGATTCGATCGGATCAAAACATGGATTAAAGAATACGGTATAAACCCTGGAAAACGTTTAATCCTACGGTTACTACGGTTCTGGCGGGCTCCGTGTTAAGTAACCGATTACCTTCCAGCAGGTTACTCAATACTAACCCTACCGGCGCTAACCATAACCGCACGCGGAAGCCACGGGTGAGTCTTAACCAGCCACACACTGTATGTCAGACTAAGGGGATGTCGGACTAATGCGTAGTCCACAGCAAACCGTCCTCTTTGAAAAGAACGGGACAAACATACTTGTAAAACACACATTTTGCTGCATTTATTTTGTAGTGCATATATTTTCTCTAGATTTCATAAAAAAGATATGTTTGTGCTTGGTAATATATAGATTTTTTTTTACAAATACATGTTGTGTTAAGCACACATTATTCACTCACAGTATAAATGATGAAAAAACATGATAAAAAAATAAACAAAACTATAAATGTGGAAAACGTTAAAAAAAAACTAAAACTAAAATAAATGATATCATGACATGTAGGCCTACACAGTGTTAAAAATGTATGCATTGGGTATAAGTTCAAAAGGCACCATACAGTAGTAAACTCATGTAAAGTTGTAGCATAGCTGCAATTCCATTAAATCAATTCAGCAAATACATTGGCGTGCTAATATCATATGCACCAGTTGAATAGTACACTAAAACATACTTTTGGAGTGGCTTACTGTAACTATTAATGAAATAAAAAAAGCCCTATTGCTACTATTTTGGCTTTCACATGGAGTAACGTTTAAGGTCAAACCCAATTTGTTAATAAATACATTCATTTATTTGTAATAAATAGTATAATAACTAAAATGTATTGGACAGCCAACTAGTGCTACACGATTCTTCACGATCCTTCACGATTCTTCACAAAATGAGATTGCATACGTAAGTGTAAATCTCGATCTTTTTTTCGATTCATTGTGCAGCACTACTTAAAAGTGTCGCTGGAAGTTAGGCTTGATTTAAGCGTATTTGTGCGCGGGGGTGTCGCACACCGAAAACAGCCCCCAACGCGTAACAGCATAAGCGTAACTAAAGCAGGCTTTATTAGTGCTCGTTGGACACCTGTAGGCCAAGCCCTTTTGCGCTGTAGCACCTTCAATGCTTGCCTTGTTGAGGTAGTGGAGAAGGGTTGCAAGGCCTGCGTTTTTGCCTTGGACAAATAAAGCACAGGTAGAGTTCAGTCTAGCTGAGAGCACCATAAGGCTTACACTGCAAATGGCTTCACTTGAGGCTGAGGCGCTCCGAGGGAGTCATGGCCCCGTTCACAGTGGAGACGTCCACGTCGGAGCTGGACGGACACTTCTGCGGAGCTGAGAGAGAGAGAGAGAGAGAGAGAGAGAGAGAGAGAGACAGAGAGAGAGAGAGAGAGAGAGAGAGTATTGAACATATTGAACCCGACAAAATGGCAAGAAACAAAATAGAACAGAAAGGCAGAGAACAACAAAACGTTAAAGGGACACTTCACCCTTTTTGCAAAAAAATATATGTTAATGACGTTTAGAAGCTTTAGATCACTTTCCTGGGGGTATTTATGTGTGTAATATGTGGTTTTAGATATTTTAGATTGTAGCAGTGAGCCTGTTGTCTCTGATGTCATGGACACTGGTCTCACTACCTTCCTGGACTACAATTCCCATAATTATTTGGTGCACTGCTCCTCCTTGTGGATAGGGGGGAGAGCTGTCTTACTGAGACAACATGTAGTCCAGGAAGGAAGTGAGCCCAGTGTCCATGACATCAGAGACAACAGGCTCACTGCTACAATCTAAAATATCTAAAACCACATATTACACACATAAAGACCCCCAGGAATGTGTTCTAAAGCTTCTAAACGTCATTAACATATATTTTTTTGCAAAAAGGGTGAAGTGTCCCTTTAAAACAAAACATAAAAAACAGGAGAGACAGAGACAGACAGAAGAAAGAAAGAAATAGAAAGGTTGTACAACATGTTTGATTCACTGCCACAGATACACACCCCATAGAAAGTACTCGGTTGCTTGGAACAAGTTAACCACTTAAAACCCCATTTAAAAAAAAGGATATAAAAGAAATAGCTGATCTACAAGCTCACAACTTTCCCTAAAATAGGGATGCCAAGTTGAAAGATGTTGCTGCAACCCCCTGCAGCACGTACCAAGTGTAATGTACACATGGACAATAATGCAATATGTGCAATATCTAATAATACTATACAATTACACCAAGCAATATTATTGTTATATGTCCGTTGTCCGTTTCTTTTTTCTTTTTGCATCTAATTTACTTTTTATTTTTCGGTATCTTGCTGCTGTGACTGAAAAACGCTATATTCATTCACTATATTTAATACTTTTGTTTTATCTGGCTGAAAATAATTTGTTATCTGAGAGTCTGAGAGCAAATGCACGTTGGCAAATTCCCTTTATGTGAAAATACTTATTCTGGCACCGCGCAGCACATCGTTGCTATTTGTGCTCACAACGTGTCACAGTGCGACACCTTGTAAGTTCAGCAATTCTTTGCAAGGTTTTTTTTTGTCGTTGCCTAGAACGATGAGCCCCAAAAATAGAGATACGGCAGGTTGAAAACGGTTACCAAACATGCCTCCACACAGCTGTACTGTGTACTGTACTCACACAGTGCGTGTGATCTGTGCGAGGGGCTGAGGAAGGCGCCGGGCCCTTTGAGGGAGGAGCTGAGGGCAGCCAGTCTCAGGCTTCTGGACGTGGCGTCCAGCTTCTCATCCTGGAGGGAGCAGGAGAACAAACACTCAACTGTACTTCACCTAAAACTCACCCAGACAGACTGAATAATGGCACCGCGTTTGGGGCAGAAATGCTCTTATCTCCATATTCTAACTTTTTGTGCTTTGCGCCGCGTTTTGCACTTGCGGATCTGCTACTTCTGAATTTGAATCCCAAAAAGTAACAGTTTTGGACATAATGAATGAATGAATGACCTTTATTTATATAGCACCCTTCTCAGCACGAGTGCACAGGGTGCTTTACAATAATACAAAAGTAAAACAACTATAACAACAGCAGGCAGCCATTATCACAGAGTAAACAGTGAAAACATAGCATCAAAAAGGACAATAAGAACACACAGATAAAAACACAAACAGTAGAAAGTAAAGTGTTATATGTGACCAAAAGCCTGTCTGAACATGTACGTTTTCAATTGTTTCTTAAAAGAGGCCTCAGAAAGAGGTTTCCGTTTCTTCAGTTCAGAGGTAGTGCAGGAAACCCCCTGTTGATACGAGTTGTTGAGCCAACTCTGAGACGAGAGAAAACCGTTAGTGTTCAGGACCGTCTTTGCTGACGGGGTATACGGACATTAGTGTTGCAGAAAATAAATTAAAAAAAAGAAACAAGCATTGCTGAAAGTGATCAAGACGAGAGGCCTCATAAAGACATTCCGTCCATCCGTTTTCCTTAAACAAACGCTGTGTGGGCGGGAGCCATTACGCTAATGCCATCACTGCTTATCGCTCGCTCGTGTGTGTGTGTGTGTGTGTGTGTGTGCGCGTGTGCATGTGTGTGATGTCATTAAATGTGGCATACTCTGTACTCTTGCATCTTGCGTTTGGACTCGTCCAGCTGATGCTGCAGGTCGCAGACGATCTCTTTGTATTTGGCGTAGCGCTGCTGCACCAGCTCCCTCTGTCGCTGGGACTCCTGAGGAGAGAGACCACAACATAGAGGTGACCCCCGGGGTTTGACTCCTGAGGAGAGAGACCACAACATAGAGGTGACCCCCGGGGTTTGACTCCTGAGGAGAGAGACCACAACATAGAGGTGACCCCCGGGGTTTGACTCCTGAGGAGAGAGACCACAACATAGAGGTGACCCCCGGGGTTTGACTCCTGAGGAGAGAGAACCACAACATAGAGGTGACCCCCGGGGTTTGACTCCTGAGGAGAGAGAACCACAACATAGAGGTGACCCCCGGGGTTTGACTCCTGAGGAGAGAGACCACAACATAGAGGTGACCCCCAGGGTTTGACTCCTGAGGAGAGAGAACCACAACATAGAGGTGACCCCCAGGGTTTGACTCCTGAGGAGAGAGAACCACAACATAGAGGTGACCCCCGGGGTTTGACTCCTGAGGAGAGAGACCACAACATAGAGGTGACCCCCAGGGTTTGACTCCTGAGGAGAGAGACCACAACATAGAGGTGACCCCCAGGGTTTGACTCCTGAGGAGAGAGACCACAACATAGAGGTGACCCCCAGGGTTTGACTCCTGAGGAGAGAGACCACAACATAGACGTGACCCACAGGGTTCGCTCTGTCGCTGGGACTCCTGAGGAGAGAGACCACAACATAGACGTGACCCCCGGGGTTTGACCTCTGTCGCTGGGACTCCTGAGGAGAGAGACCACAACATAGACGTGACCCACGGGGTTTGACCTCTGTCGCTGGGACTCCTGAGGAGAGAGACCACAACATAGACGTGACCCACGGGGTTTGACCTCTGTCGCTGGGACTCCTGAGGAGAGAGACCACAACATAGACGTGACCCCCGGGGTTTGACCTCTGTCGCTGGGACTCCTGAGGAGAGAGAACCACAACATAGACGTGACCCCCGGGGTTTGACCTCTGTCGCTGGGACTCCTGAGGAGAGAGACCACAACATAGACGTGACCCCCGGGGTTTGACCTCTGTCGCTGGGACTCCTGAGGAGAGAGACCACAACATAGACGTGACCCTCTGGGTTTGAAATACACAATACACGTCCCTCATCCGGAAATTTGTAATTCACCCGAAAAAGGTATTTCGTTTAACTAAACGAGCTGGGGAAGATGGGAAGACAAAGACAGCAAGACACCAGTAGTCTTCAACCCGTTTTCATAACCCGTTTTATTCCACGGACGAGAGTTAACCGTCACAGACCCAAAAATCCTGGTGTAAAGTTGGTCGCGTCTTTGATAAAATGTCATGGTTGAAACCGACCGTCATTGAAATAACACGCCTTTAACACGCCTTTCGATGTTCTCCAAACGCCCCGATTTTACGACAACCAGAATCCGACAAAACAAACATGTTGAAATCCAATAAGAAAAGAGGTTCCCCTCTCATCTAAAAGAGGTTCCCCTCATATCTCGCTTGCCTGTCATGTCCACGCACGCACGCACCTATGCAAGTGTGCATTTTGGCACACTGGAAAGAAACGCCGGTAGGATTATTCCATGAGGCTACAATTGCAACCTTTGTCATCTTTGTCAAGTAGGAGTAGGCTCAGGGGGGCAGTCAGACAGATATTCTGTGAAGCCCCAAGGAAATCGGGATTTCCTGAAAGTTCATATGTCTGTTGTGGCGCTGTCATTGGGCCCAAAAAAAACCATAGCCCCATAGAAGTCCATGTATTTGGGCCCAACTTCACCTAGACTGTATTACCTTAATAAACATGGTCATGAATACTTTCTGCTTCCAGTCACTAGTTTAAAGTCTCATTTCTAATGTCATAATATTCTTTTTGGAAAATTATGGTCCCATGTATGACCATAAAGTCGCGTATGTTCTGAGGGGCGTGGCTACCGTTACAGTCTATGATTGGGATTCCCCACCCACTCGAGTCAAAATAAAAACCAACGGAGAAGAAGGGGGGAAGTCCCGCCTCGTTGTCTGGGCCAGCCAATGGCCAGCTGGGCCCAAACGGATCTAGAAAGATGGTGATTTACAATTCAAGGACTGACAGGCTTCATTTTACGTTCATGTTAGACCCGGGGAACGCTTTGTCCATATTTTTTACAGTCTATGAGTAGGCTACATGAATCACACACACATCAGTTAAAATCGCCATGAATGGAATACATTTGTAGGCTACAGACTATCGTATATTCATTTTACCCATTAGTGCACGTTATAGAAGTCATGTAGGGTAGGTGATCCCCGACTGCTGTGAGTGAGTGATGCCACGTTAATGAGAGATAGCCTGGCAAGGCAGTCATAATCAACGTTTATGGAGTGATTGATGAATGAATGCATCATTTTTTACACCCATTTCTGGGCGTACGCTGTGTTGATAAATGAGGGCTGTACACTCTCAGAGCTACAGACCCGTTAAGGGTCCTTTTGGAACCCCGTCAAGGTACGCAGTAAGTTTACTATATATGTTTCATTCTAATTATTATATTCTTTGATAAAAATTACAAAACACAAACAGAATTTTAAGTAAGGGAATTCCATGACGAGCAGTGCTGTTATCAAAGAACAATGCACGATTTAGTCACGGTTTCCAAATAGAAACGTATTAGTGTGGAGGACGTGACCTGAATCAAAATGTCGAGAACTGCGGATTAGCTATGATTTGAATGAAACAAACAGAGCAGATCTGCAAAAGGAAAGATAACACAATTAGCTCTATAATCAGAAGACAGTACAAGTACATAATCAAATATATCAGAATAAAATGTCTGTGAGAAGAAGAACTGTCACAGCTTAGTGACAGTGATGTATTCAGTGGCTATTAAATTCAAACCTTTTCACTTGGATTATAATTAATGTAGTGTTTCCTGACTCTTCTCATTGTCAATCCTAACATTACAGATATACTTACTTTAACGATTTTAGATTTATGATATTCAAATCCTTTCACAGTAAAAAGAAATGTCCCTCTGAGTGTTCCTGCAGCACATTTCCAGTGAGATTACTGTATAATATATGCACAAAAAATATATATATGCACCCAAGGTAGTAACCCATTTAGACCTGAGGACGATTATACAAATGTCTTCTAAATCCTGACAGTTTTATGAAAAATCCATGTGTCGTTCTCAAACATTTTCACGTCAAGGACCCCCAAAAATGTATGTATTTGGCCGCCGACACTCATCTGAAAATATGATGTTCCAGGAAGAGACCCCCCAGAAGCAAAGATTTGAGTTAAAAAAGTTCGCTCTGAAAGAATATATTCAAACATTTGGGCCACATTTTCACGATTTTTCTAAAATAGCAGACCTACAAGTTCGTAGCGCGGCACCGCGCTATATGAGCTTGTAGATCTGCTATTTTTCAACATAATGCTTAAAACACCAAAAGGGGTTCCCACCTAAAATGGGTTAAACCTGATTTACACATTACATGGTGTTGTGAGCTTAAATAGTTTTCGTGTGCAACCGTGCGAAGCCGCATACTGTATAAATCAGGCATTAAAGTGAACTCATGGTAATGTGTTCACTTTGGACGGAAGCATTCCGCCAAATGTCACAGGGAGATTATGCAGCATGCGTACTGTACTACTTTTGTAATTTGTTTACTGACATTCTCAAAGAAGGAGATACCGTATAGCTTGCTGGGCCTCACGCAGGCACAACGGTGACTGTAAAATATCAAAAGGTTGAGTCTATGAGGAGGAAGCTTACCTCCAGGTCCTTAAAATCCTCCATCAGACACAGTTTCTCAGGAACCGACTCCAGGTGGTCCAGGGCTAATCTGGTGCTCTGGGACACACACATGCACACGCACACACACACACACACACACACACACACACACACACACACACACACACACACACACACACACACACACACACAAAGACATACACACGCGCAGACCACCATAAGGTTTTGTTATAGGGGCTTAAGTTTCTACACCAGTGATTCTCAAACTTTGTCATGTCAAGGACCCCTGAATTGACATTCCCATCAGAAAAAACATACAGTATGCAAAGATATTAGTTTAAAATGTTCACTTAAAAATTATACATATAATTTGAAAGATTTGCACAAATGAAAAGCCAAACAAAATTAAAATGATTGTGACGCTATATTAACAATTTTTTTCTTGGGACCCAATTCAATTATATCTAAAGGAGCTTTTTTTGGCATTAGAAAACGTACGTTCACATTGCCAAAGCAAGTGTCAAAACTCAAAACATACTGTAATAAAAACAATTTAAGAAGAAAAATAGGTAAATGATGTACAGTTGCAGGGGGTACGGTACAGCATTGTGTTAACCCATTCTAGATGGGAGCCCCTTTTGTTTTAACTATAGCAGATCTACAAGCTCATAGCCCGCCACCGAGTGGCGCGCTACGAGCTTGTAGGTCTGCTATTTCTTTTAAATAGTGAAAATACGGCACAAATCTTTGAATATATATATTCTTTCAGAATACTTTTTTTTTTAAATTTCGAGGCCTAAATGGCTTAAACAGAGCTATATCAAATGAACCCCAGGTACCCTCCCCAAGGTACCCTCCCCCAGGTACCCTCCCCAAGGAACCCTGCTTTGGGAACACGTCCTACACCTCTCCATGCAGTCCAGTCTGACTCTCTTTTCCCTTTCACACTATTTCAACATAAAAAAACTGACAAATGGAGGCATTAGGCCGGCTGATCGCTCTGATGATCGATGTCTGACATGCATGAATAAAACCCTGATGGATGAAGCCTGGTATAGGACAGGAAGAGGAGGGTAAGCAGAAACCATTTGAATTAACGGCGGTCCTGACCCTCTTTCCACCACAACAAGCTAATTAAGACAAGACAAGGCTGAGCGTGTGCCGCGTAAACGTGATGGACGGACAAAAGATATGCTGGACAGCTCCTTTTGTTTTGGTGTGTGAATGACTGTAAATAGTGCTCAGGGTCAATATGCGCTTTCAATAGTCTTAATTAACGGCGCGCTGTCTCTTCTCTTAATGGCATGACATCTAATAGCTAATTAAGAAACGCCAGGCCAACGCAACGGGCCTTTACATTTTGAGGTGCGGTAGGAAGTCAATATGGGACCGGCGGTAAACATGGGATAGTGCCCGGTCAGCGGTGGCCTTTTTTAGTTCAGGGAGATATATGATGATTAAACGCTCCTCTGAGCCTTGACTAACCCGTTTAGACCTTCTACAAAGGCCCTCTAAAATCAGTAGTTCTCAGAACGGCAAAATTGTAAATGGTGCATTTATATAAGCGCTTTTATCCAAAGCGCTTTACATAGATTGTGCATTACATTCACCCATTCATTCATACACTGAGGGCGGAGGAAACCATGCAAGGCACCAACCTGCACATCGGGAGCAATTACGTAGGGGCTCAGCTCAAGGACACTTCGACACTAACTCTGGGAGAGCCCGGGATCGAACTGGGAACATCACGGTTCCGGCCACTCTACCCCTGAGCCACTGCTCAAGACAATTATATATCGCGGACCTCCCATCGGAAAGTGTTTTGTGCCAGGGACCCCCAGAAGAGAAGATTTGTGTAAAAGAAAAGCACAATATTTTTCAAACAAAAATAGCTGATGTAGAAGCCTGCAGAGCGGCACGAAGTGACGTGCTATGAGCTTGTATATCTGCTATTTTTTAGAACCACTGTTCTAAATCCTAAGTGTTTTCTGGTATTTATTTTTTGCTGTATATGCTTACCCGGTTTGAATGGGCTAAAGCAATCATTTGGGAGCCAATAGCCCCACGCCGCCTCCCTCCTCCAGAAAGCCAACATGGGTTGATGAACAAACATGCGCCACGCTGAACCGGCACAAGTAACGACGCTACGGCACGCGGAGACGGGAGCGGCGGGCCAAAGAGTCAACATCAGTTATTAAAATTAATAAACCGTGGGGCCCTCCCAGAAACCTTCCTCCAGAATGTACTTAACATTTTGTCTAATCCCGGTGTTATTAACTGTGATTAAAAAAAGCAGTTGAACCTCACCATTTCCAGATCCAGTATGCGATCCTGTCGAGACACAGAATGTCACAGAGTTAATGTTACGGGCTCAGGCTAAGTCGGAGCGCCCTACATAGACCAGCAAGAATAATAGAGCGGGGGACAACTTTAAGTGTGAGGAGATTACTCAGTGATGAGCAGAGTGTGTGTGTGTGTGTGTGTGTGTGTGTGTGTGAGGTATAGCACTTCAACAAATAGCTGACAAGGGAAGGAAATGAAGGGGCTGTGGAGAGACTGCACCAGGCGTCAAGCTTGTTATTAGAAAGACACAGCAGGACAGAGACACACACACACACACACACAACCCTCCCTTTCCTTTCATGTAGCTCCTATTCCGGTGATGTTCTCATTCCTAAAATGCATAAGTAAGTGGTACGCACGCACATGCACACGCACACGCACACACACCCTACTCTCCCTGCTGTTGTGCACACTCTCCAGGTGTGTTGATGATTACCTTTTATCCTGAACTCTCTCCCTACACACAGTGCTTGGTTTCCCCACTTCTCCGTCTCCTCATCGTTCTCAATTAAAAGCTCGGTTGGCTCGGAGAAAGCATGATTAATTGCACAGCGGTTCTGGCAGGTGCCAGCACACACACACACACACACACACACACACACACACGTTTGCGTTCCTATACTTGTGAGGACTTACACAAAGAACGTCTTAAACCTGCCAATGTCTCACACACACACTCTCACACTCACACACAGGTAAGGTTGTTGCAGGGTTTTAAGCACTTAACAACCCTATACTTGGTTGACCGGAATCCCTCAGGGCTCTATACTAGCGACTATTCTGTTTTTGTTCTACATTAAATATCTTCGTTGGAGATCTGCCGTTTTATGCAAAAGTATAGCAGTCCACAGAATATGCCAGAAGTTGTACAAAACATCGATCTTCAAGAGTGTACTACATCTAAAAATCTATTACTGAAATATACCCCTCCCAAAAGCCAATCATAATTAAACAAGTGCGGTCAGAGGGAACAGAATGTGTGCAGAAACATTATGTTCAGGCTGTACTATTAGCTGGGCCAAGGTCTACTGCACAGAGCTTACAACACAGGAGGACAGAGAGTATGCAGAGAGGCGGATATTGGGTTCTAACACATCTACTGGACTTTAAGCATACACATCGTTGCTGTCGGGTTGGAAACCTTGCATGAGCATGCAGAGCTGTTGCTTCTCAGGAAATGGAAAAGATAGGCTGCGTTCCAAATGATCCGTTGTTATATCGTTCTCTCTGGACTCTACGTTGTTGCTGTTGTTGGCGATAAAGAGTCCATGCTTCTTACTCACACATACATAATTAACCACATTCACTTTCAAAAGTATAGAATGAAATAGCCAATCTACAAGCTCAAAAGACGCAAAGACGCAAAGTGTTGTGAGTTTGCAGATCGGCCGATTCTTTTCGCTAATCTTGTGTGAAACTGAAAGACGAAAATATGCTGTTAATTTAGGGAAACTCCAAAAAAGTTGAAATATGGAGATACAAGATTTCTGCCCGGCAGCAACAGTATATGAATGGTGCATGGACGCCTTGGACGGATAGAGAGCAGAGCAGAGTAAAAACACTGACCTGAAGGATCCTCACTTCCTCCTCCTTTCTGCGACTTCTCTCCAGCAACTCTGGAACGAGAGAAGTAGTTGTACACGTTAAGTCACAAACGTTACCGCAGTGAAATTTGTCCTCCGCATTTGACCCATCTCTCGGAGCGGTGAGCCGCAGCTCGGGAATCATTAGTTGATTTGACCCCCAATCCAAGCCATTGATGCTGAGTGCCAAGCAGGGAGGCATTAGGTCCGGCCACTGTCTGGTAGCAACACACGTGGTGTGTAGCTATACAGTAGCAAGTTAGCAACACACGTGTTTATACAGAGTGTATTATACAGAGTATACACTTGCCTGTTGTAAAGGCACATGCCCAGATAAATCACTGATACTACCTGGGTCAGCCACTCAAAGAGGATCTGTGTAGTTTGAATTTTCTGCATAAATACGTCCTAAAAGTAGATAAACAGAACCCGATAAGAAAAGAAGAAGAAGGGGGAAAGAGAGAGACTTGAATACTTGGTAATTTACTTTTATTAAAGAAGAAAGAAAATGTATTTTCTTCAATACCATTAGCTTCCACAAAGTGATTATTAGACTTCCTGGGGTCCACACAAAAACAGTAAAAACAAACAATTAAAGTGGTAAAAGCAAGTGACCATCTGGTTTCAGAATATGCTGAGAGCCCTTTGTTGTGCAGCACTAAAGGTAAAGTGTTTGATCAGTATAATGTCTTGTTAACGCTGCTTTTAAACGAGATACGCATCACATTATAGCGTGATCCATTTTCTACTATCTGATTACAATTAACCGTTATTGGATTACAGTGGTGTGGGTTTGCGTACCGGGATGATGCACTCATGCGTAGCTGAAAGCGTCCATCCAACCGTGTCATGTACCGGTTGGCCGTTGTTTCGTTTTCCTGTTTTAGTGAGAACCAGGGGCGTAACTACCGCGACGCAGACAGCGCCAACTGCGTGGGGACCCAGGGGCAGGGGGGCACACGGCCACGTGGGGGCCCAGAGGCAAGGGAGGCACACAGCCGCGTGGGGGCCCAGAGGCAAGGGGGGAACCCACTGACCAGCCTGCGTGGGGGCCTACTGACGTCTAGTCTGGTCACCCACTGACCAGTCTGCGTGGGGGCCTACTGACGTCTAGTCTGGTCACCCACTGACCAGTCTGCGTGGGGGCCTACTGACGTCTAGTCACACGGCTGGTGAGAACAACACCCTAGAATAGTGGCTTTCAACCAGTGGTCCTTGAGGGGGTTCCAGGTGGTCCACAGCTAAATGATGGGAAAATTCCGGGTTTCATTTTACACTAGACTCAAATTCTCATGTGGTTTGCATGATATATTAACTTCAGGCGGGACTTCAGCGCTTCAGGAGCTGCCATGATGGATGTGGAGATGAATGGGGATTTAGTCATTCCAGACAACTTTAGCAGGACTCTACCAGTTTATTTTAGTCTATACAATTAGAGAATGTAAAATAATTGTTATCTTGGTCAATTTGTTTGCCCTATGGTATCAACATCAATATGGAATTGTGCCCGGACAAACCTTATCCAACGATAACAGTTTATTCCTTAGTTTGCGGGTCTGCAAGGCTAAATCTCATCGAATGGTGGTCCGTGGCTCAAATGCCGATTACATAATGGGGCCTTGACATGAAAAAGGTTGAAAACCTAGAAGGACGAAGCCTCACACCTGAGACCTGTCCTCTCTGAAGCCATCTAAATGCCTCTCCTCACCTGAGACCTGTCCTCTCTGAAGCCATCTAAATGCCTCTCCTCACCTGAGACCTGTCCTCTCTGAAGCCATCTAAATGCCTCTCCTCACCTGAGACCTGTCCTCTCTGAAGCCATCTAAATGCCTCTCCTCACCTGAGACCTGTCCTCTCTGAAGCCATCTAAATGCCTCTCCTCACCTGAGACCTGTCCTCTCTGAAGCCATCTAAATGCCTCTCCTCAGCTGAGACCCGACAGAGAGAGTGTCCTCTCTGAAGACATCTAAATGCCTCTCCTCACCTGAGACCTGTCCTCTCTGAAGCCATCTAAATGCCTCTCCTCACCTGAGACCCGACAGAGTGTCCTCTCTGAAGCCATCTAAATGCCTCTCCTCACCTGAGACCCGACAGAGTGTCCTCTCTGAAGCCATCTAAATGCCTCTCCTCACCTGAGACCCGACAGAGTGTCCTCTCTGAAGCCATCTAAATGCCTCTCCTCACCTGAGACCCGACAGAGTGTCCTCTCTGAAGCCATCTAAATGCCTCTCCTCAGCTGAGACCCGACAGAGAGAGTGTCCTATCTGAATCCATCTAAATGCCTCTCCCCAACCTGAGACCCGACAGAGAGAGTGTCCTATCTGAATCCATCTAAATGCCTCTCCCCAACCTGAGACCCGACAGAGAGAGTGTCCTATCTGAAGCCATCTAAATGCCTCTCCTCAGCTGAGACCCGACAGAGAGAGTGTCCTCTCTGAAGCCATCTAAATGCCTCTCCCCAACCTGAGACCCGACAGAGAGAGTGTCCTATCTGAAGCCATCTAAATGCCTCTCCTCAGCTGAGACCCGACAGAGAGAGTGTCCTATCTGAATCCATCTAAATGCCTCTCCCCAACCTGAGACCCGACAGAGAGAGTGTCCTCTCTAAGGCCATCTAAATGCCTCTCCCCAACTTGTAACAGCCAATAGATTACTGTGACTGCTGCTCCGTTCGTCTCTCTCTCTCAAACTATTAACCGAGTTCGATATTCAATCACCGGTGGATGACTCCATCTCCTCCTGTGCACTCCCAGTGAGAGAGAGAGATAGAGAGAGAGTTTGTGTGTGTGTGTGTGTGTGTGTGTGTGTGTGTGTGTGTGTGTGTGTGCGTGCGTGTGCGTGCGAGACGTTAGCTAGCAGAGAGCAAGTTGCAAATCAGGAATACTCAGAAAGCCGCACAAACCGCCAATTTGCACTTGAAGATTGAACATTGATCACCAGTCACATGGTCCTCCTTCAGCCCAGCGGGTTAAATCTACCTTACAGACGGCAGGCCAGAGCCTGCCCATGCTCTGTTATCAGTGGTACGACGTATACTCACATTTATTACTTAAGTAAAAGTAACAATACCACATTGTGGAAATGATCCGTTACAGGTAAAAGTCAGTGTTTTACTCGAGTAAAAGTACAAAAGTTATTGGCGTCACAATGTACTTAAAGTACCAAAAGTAGAACGTACTCGATACACAATAAAGACAATTTCAAAATGCGAATGTGATTTTTTTGCTATTTTAACATGCTATTTTAGAAACAAGTGTTTTGTGAAAATAGCAGATCTACAAGCTCCACGCGGGTTAATCTGCTAATACAAGTAGTATTGCACTAGTATATTGAGAAATGGAAATAAACGAAAAAAGCACCTAAAAAGTTGTACTTACTGTAAGTACAGCAGTAGAGTAAATGTTCTTAGTTACTGGCCAGCTGCCTATTAAGTAGTACTTTTGAGGTATTTCTACTTTACGTGAGTATTTCCAATATGCAATACTTTTAGTTCTGCAAGAAAATATGGTGTGCCAGTAATTCCACTCGGGCGCTGCGAGGTGATTCTATTATTGCAGAAAGTTCCAGGAGACCTTGGGCATGAATAGCTTAACCCATTCTGACCTGAGATCAGATTCATACGAGGTTTCCACTGGACACACACTGGGTCTGATTAACCCATTCTGACCTGAGATCAGATTCTAAAAAATGTCAGTCGTTCTTCGATTTTTCAAAAATAGCAGACCTACAAGCTCGTAGCGCGCCACTCGGTGGCGCGCTATGAGCTTGTAGATCTGCTATTTTTCAATAGCTAAAGCATAACATGATGCTAACACCAAAATGGGTTCCCGTTCAGAATGGGTTAACTGCTGCGATGAATAGACAAGTAGTTTCAAAAGAGAATTGCTCATAGATGAATAGTGTTTTGAAAACGCAATTCATTTCGCAAATTGATAAGAACATGGTAAACCGCACATCAATGACAGTCATTCAGATTTCATGGGGAACTGTAAACTAAAAAAAGTGAAAGTATACAGTAAACTGTTAAATTCTTTAGCATCTTTGCTTGGGGAGGAAATTACTGCATGTTCCCGACTGCTTGCTATACTGTACATAACTAAGCCAACGCAAATCTCAGACGATGATTGGGAAGATATTTTATACGTCTTGTCCACTCTTCTTCCATTTGTGCGAGGCATGGGCTAATCCAATGCAAAATTATCCATCGTGTGCATTTCACTAAAGTTAGGTTATCCAAAATATATGGCGATATTGATCCCCTGTGTGATAGGTGTCGTTCGGCCCCCGCCACGTATATACATATGTTTTGGTCATGCCCTTCTTTACGTAGGTATTGGACTAAGATCTTTGACACTATGTCGAGTAGTGTTGGGGTACCATTTGAACCAAATGTAATGACGGCTATTTTCGGAATCTCTCCCCCTGATCTATTCCTGTCAAAATACAAAGCTCACTTGGTGGCCTTTACCACTCTCTTAGCTAGGCGTCTGATTCTGATGAAATGGAAGTCCTCTGCTCCCCCAACCCATCTTCACTGGATTAGAGATGTACTCCACTTTATTAAATTAGAAAAAATTAGATGTACCCTGAGAGGCTCTGTATCCAAATTTGAGGACACAAATTTGAGGAAGGGGCCCCTTCCTCGCACTAGTAAATAACTTGCAGTTCCAAGCAATTCCAGATTGAATGAGTTTAATCCTGGATCTGAGCATGCTACTGTAGATTCCCGACGAAGCTGGGTTGTTCAGTATATTTATTATTAGGAGCCATGTGTGGATGCAATACCACGTCTATTATGTTTTGGGTGACCAATGACCATGCCATGTTGTCTTGTCTTGTCGTACGTTTGTCTTGTTTTTGTTTCAAAACTTGATTCAGGTTATGTGGTTTGTATTAGTGTCGCTTCCATGTTAGCATAGGACTATGCAACTTTTTATTTTATTTTCTTATTTTTATTTCATGCTACCACAATATTTTGTGTATGGACTCACAACATTTTGTTATCTTTTATATGTTTCATATGGGTGTGTCACATATACTGTCATTTGATTTACTGTATACCCTGAATCTTGAATAAACAAAACAGTGGGAAAAAAAACTAAGCCAACGCACCACAGAGGTGTGCAAGAGTTTACAGGCTGTGGTCCTTTCTGTATAATTGACAAAAGGAAAAGCTGTGGGAAGGGGACCCTACTGCTAAGAAGACGCGTCTGGCCAGCTCGTTGGTGCTTTTCGCTCTCCTGCGTCTTTCTTGAGTACATCCACATATGTTAATGTGGGACGTCCTCGTGACCGGTGGTGCCCGTGTGTTGGTTCCCACAGCATTAGTTTGCTGGCTGGCAGCTCTTGGTGTCTTTTGGCAGTGGCGTTGCTAGTCTCATTCTGCTGGCTGCTATTTTCTGGCTCCGTACACTGGCCATGACGTTCAGGGCCCTCCATGCAAGTGCCTTTCTCACTTTAAGATCTCACTCCGTTGAGTCGACCCATTAGCCCTGGAGTACTTGAAGTCCTTGACTTCCTTCAGAGCAGAGATTTGACAGAAACTCCCGTCTAGTAAAATCACCGTGTGGATTCTCAACCTATTCTGGCTCAGTCAGGGCCACACTTTAAAGTGTTTGCGGGGCCCACCCGTCTGACCGTCAGTCATGTTTTCTAAAACGTTCTTGAGAGCAACGTTTAGCCGAACATGACACGGTGGGTTTGTTTACACGGCTGCCGTGTTTGTTTGCGGCGTAAACAACATCAAGCAGCACCGCTCCAGCTGAGCGCTCCGAGCCTTTGATTAGACGGCAGAGCTGTCACTGCGCCCGTCCATCATTACTCAGAAATAACACACGGCATGTGAATACAGTGATTGACCAATCAGAATCAAGTGTTCAGCCGAGCGGCGTAATAAGCGGTTACGATGTGGCGTGTCGAGGCGGTGTCATCATGGTGTATGATGCAACACTCTGCCTGCGCAGCGAGCATGCATAATGGATGACAGGTGGCTCATTCTCTCAGTCTGCCCATTTTGACGTTTTCGCTCACCCGCCTCCTTTTTCCCATTATCTTCTGTGGCCTCTGTCTGCCTTCTCTCACATCCCTTGTGTTGTGCATCAGCTCTCTGTCCCGACTCCCTGTCTAGGATCCCCCCCTAATTATCTCTTCCATTTCTGTCCATCTTTCTCTCCTCATCGCAGCTCTCAACTTCTCATATGTCCGTCTTTGTCCGACTCTGTTACAGTCGCTCTTTTTCTTTTTTCCCCCCCATCTATCGCGTTCACCCTCTATCGTTTTTTATTAAACTTCTATTGACATTCTGTGTGCTCATTCCTATAATAAAGTTGTCTATTTCGGTTTTAGGACAAAAGCTCTAGTGCTCTCTACAGATAAACATACAGTATGTCAAAAACTGTAACAGAAAAAGTAGATCGACAAGCTCAAAACACAGTTAGCACCTGTTGGACAGAAAGTGTTGTGCAGGTGCCAGAGAAAAAGGACAAATAAAAAAAATAATAAGCGTCAGTGTGCAGTTGTGCACACAGCGTAAAAAAAACCACACCTAGTTTTTCTTTACATTTTTGAAATAAAAACGTAATATTACGTTCTGGCACAGGAGGGTTGTGCTGCTATAAACAGATTAAAACATTTTGGCACAGAATGTGTTTAAAATATGGAGAAATGAGTTTTGGTGCGTGTCACCTACGTACCTTTCTTGTCTGCACTGAGGGAGAGGAGCAGCTTCTCCTGCCTGTCCAGGCGCTGCAGCAGCACACTCTGCTCTGAGTCTCGGCTCTCTCGCAGGGCCTTCAGCTGATCCCTGGTCTGCTGCAGCAGCATACTCTGCTCTGAGTCTCGGCTCTCTCTCAGGGCCTTCAGCTGATCCCTGGTCTGCTGCTGCTGCTGCTTCCTCAGACGGCGATCACGCGTCTCCCGCTCGCGCACCTCCTCGCACAGCCAGCGCAGCTTGGTCTGGGGGGGGGGGGGGGTTATATATGGGGGAGAAGAAAGGCAAACAAGAGTGTGAAGATGTCGAAATGTTCTCTGATACGTTTCCAACTTGACCTGAAACCAGACCCTGGCGAAGGTAAAACGTCAATTATACAACAGGTCGTTTTGAGGAAGCAATCCGATTGGATTTAAAGCACGGCTTTCTAGCCGTGCTTTAAATCTCGATATTGGAACACCTAATATAAACAAATAATTCAGCAGTGCTTTTCTCCCACAGTGCAGCAGACTCGGCGGCTAGGCTAGCTGGTTTCTTGGGACATTTGTGGTCGTAAAAAAATCTTAGTTTTAAGGGTAACTGTTGTATAATTGCAATATTAAACTCAAAGGTGTTATTTATTGTCATTAATGCACTTCTGCGATGTCCGCGATGCACCGCAGGCGTGCATTAATGACGATAAAGAACACCCTCTCGTGAAATATTGCTTAAGTCATCCACACGCATGCAAGGAAGAACAAGGACATTCTCATCTGCCTTGGAGGTCAACCGTTTACAGGGCAGATTACCTGATGCCCTCTGCAATGCTTTAGAGCCTTTCTGATCGAAATAAAACAACATACGGTAATTATGTTTGATTTGCATAAAATGTAACTGTCAGACAGAATTATTCTGACCTTCATTATCAATGTTAAATTATGGGTGCATTCTCTCTTAGGTTGAAATTTGAATTTAATAGTCATCAGTCTAGGGCAAACAATCATTATAATATTTATAATCGTTATTATTTGATGTGCATAAAACTCCCCAGATAGTCAGAAATCATCTCACCTTCATTATTCTCATTCTCTCTTAAGTTGTAACGCTTGTACAGTATTAATCTAATTAGCAGCCTATAATAAGACAGTCTGGCAGTGGGCGATCACACGTAAAAGCCTTGGGGAGAAAATAATCTACAGTAAGTGATCAAAAACAAAACAACAAAGAAACATTTCTTAAGTGAACTTTAAAAAAAACTCAAATCAAATTTAAAAAAAACTCAAATCTGCGACATCAGATTGCATTTACTATGACATCAGATGTCATATTGATGTCATTATATACGGCTGGCTTTCCATGTATGGGGATTTTGAGTGATATCAGAGACGGGAATTGCACGTTTTCATAGTAAATATGCCCTTCGGGCACAATAAGGATATAGAAGACATTTGTAGAATCGGCTTCAGGTCTTAAGGCTTTACAGAGGGAGTGCCGTGATATTTGTATTTTTTCTGTTTTGGAGGTAACATTACTAATTACTAATAGACCCCCAGGTGTGGTTGGAATATTCAAATATTTCTTCCCTGTGTAATTTTGTTTTCTCGAAAGGCCCAATCGAGGCACTCCATCTTTAAGGAGAGACGCAGGAGACGATTCTACTCTCAAGGCGATTCGGACCTTAGACGACTGATGAAATGGCGCAGAGCTGTATGTGACAAATTAAAGGATGAATTGAAAAGGCTATTCGAGGTAAGAAACAAGCATAAATTAGGCATGGTTACAGGGTGATCATAGGAGGCTGCTCTCCTTCACTGTGATTCAAGTGCATTCATCATGCTGCCCTGATGATGCTTAACCATTCTGACCTGAGATCAGATTCATACGAGGTTTCCACCGGACACACACTGGTCTGATTAACCCATTCTGACCCGAGATCAGATTCTAAAAATTTCAGTCGTTCTTCGATTTTTCAAAAATAGCAGACCTACAAGCTCGTAGCGCGCCACTCGGTGGCGCGCTATGAGCTTGTAGATCTGCTATTTTTCAATAGCTAAAGCATGACATGATGCTAACACCAAAAGGGGTTCCCGTTCAGAATGGGTTAATGCCAACGCCTCCTTCCTAGCCACTTCATTATCCGAAGCGCAGCACAGATAGAGAGCTCTTTTGTGGGAAATTGCCACGTAGATCCGTGGACGATGGCCAGCCTAATTCCTTTATTCATTTTAATTTTAAGAAAAGAGGAGACACGGGACAATACATTGAAAATTCAGTGAACTATTATGCCGACTGCATTATGTATATAGGCCAGGGCAATGAATACGACCACCAACGAGAGCCAGACTGATATATTGGCCAATCAAATATTTATGTGAGTGTTTAAATCGGCATTGAATTTTTCATGCATCTTTTTTTTTGGGGGGGGGGGGGGGGGGGGGGGGTATCTGGTTTGAGGACAGTCCATACGAAAAAATATAAAAAAATTCAAACATTTAAAAAATAGGAGATCTACAAACAGCAGTTATAGCACTGGACATATAGAATTATCTAATTGGATGCCAGAGACTTAATTAACGTGATTTTCAAGAAATCCCATGGCACCAGGAACGCCTTTTACGTGCTTTGGGGCTTTGTATGAATTCATAATCGTCTCGCTAACATTGCATTCTAATTTAATTGAACTTAGATTTAGACAAACAAGTGTCAGTTGTTGTTTTTACATGTTTGGATGTTGTTTTTATGTTGTGATGTTTTGTGTGGACCCCAGGAAGACTAGCGACCGTAGCAGTGGAAGCTAATGGGGATCCGAATAAATCATCAATATGAAGGACTGCCCTGCAGTCTTTGCATTGATTCTGAAATGCAGTTTGTTGTTTCCACACAGTTCTAGACCCTACACCAATGAATTGAGATCTCTCCCGAATCTGTATCTGTGTTAAAAAAAAAAAATCATTCAAAAGTCCAAATTCTTTTGATGTTTTCTGTAATAGGCATTGCGTTCCAAATGTGGATGCTAGGATTGAAGTGGTTAATAATCGGAGGTCTGTATGCTATGGTACAAGATGACTGGCCAGTAATCACTCAAATCAATCAATCACACAACAATGGCACAAACGCCATCATTCCAAACTCTATGCGGCTTGTGCAAGGACGCGCTGTGATTGGCCAGTGCACTTGTACAAGGACGCACGGTACCCGACCCAAGGACCCGACTGCCAGTATGCTACTTTGAGTGGCAGTCTGGGCAAACACACATGATTTACTATTCGCAACTCGAAGGCCCTGAGTCGGCTCAGTCGAGCTACGCAACATTGGACTCGCTTTAGCTCACTCGGTGGTGTCTAACGTGGCTCAAGTTCGCTTGAGACGGCGGGCCTCCGTCGCGGTCTATAGCCCATAGTTATATATTTAGGTCTAGTCCACAGTTGTTGGAAGGCGAGAGGCACTTTCGCGTTGGCGACAGAAGCGGGGCGTGGTTATAAGCACAAGTCGTATAGAGTTTAGAATGTCGCGGCACAAACCACCAACATGTTAAGTGTCGTCATACCTTGGTTTCTGCTAGCCAGCAAGGGGGTTCCTTCACGAGTCCAGGTTTCTGCGAGATAGCCTACAGTATATGAAAACACAAGAGAGAGGAGATAGATTGTGTTTTAAGTTGGTTGGGCTTCGGTTAAGACTAGGGAAGACAAAGCAGTTTGACAAAGACAATGTCAAATAGGGCATTGTTTGCCAGTGAGTGCAATTATGATTACGTATACAAACTATACATGCAGTGTCTCCAGACAGACTGTTGACTCACGAGGGCGCTGTTTTTCCTTTGTTTTGCCAATGGGTTCCCAGATTGCTATACAATACATGTAGTATTTACAGCACATACGACTTCAAGAGGGACAACGCGTGACAGATATAAGCCGATGGATATAAGTCAATAATACACTATCAAAGTCCTAATTGGTTTCAGTGGTGCGTCCTGTGGTACACAGTCACACCATGGCAATAATAATCACACTGTATATTAGACTAGCACAAAATAAATGCACGCACACACACACACACGCACGTACGTTGGGTGTCATCACAAATGAGCTGAGGTATTAGTCACCATCTTTCCTAGACAGTCCTGTCAGCATCAGAAACACAAACCACTTCTGACAACTCATACTGACACAGCTGCTGACACACACACGCAGACACGCACGCACAGACCAGACAAAAGCACACAAAAAGATACACACTATATTAAATCACACCACACAAATTCATGCTGACACTTACACCCACTGAGACAAAACTCACACTGTCTGGGCCGCACACGCACGCACGCACGCACCTCCTAAGTAGGCCCTTGTGGTGTGTCGTTTGTATGCGTAATAGACTGAAGTGGAAGGTATTTTTTCCCCAGTGTGATTTCTGTCACCCGTCTCAGCAAATAACACTCTGCTGTTCTACGATTGGCTCAGAGGTGTCAAGTGACTTTTTTCACCCAAAGCTGCCACTCAAAATCAACTCCCAGCTACTGTGCACTCCCAACTCCAATTACAACAATGAAGTTCTGCCACTCGTGAGAGAGAGTGTGTGTCTGTGTGCGTGCGTGCGTGAGCGTGTGCATGTCTGTGGAGAGTATGCAAAAACTCTCTCTTCCTCTCGTTCAGGAATGATCAAAAGCCGCCACGCGGCCGCTTGGGCAAACAAAAGGGTTGGTGAAAGAGAAAAATGAGGGAGTGGGCTGGGAGTTAAAAACACTGTGTGGGGTTGCAGGGAAAGCAACAGCACAGCATGCAACAGCACTGCTGCCTGCCACAACTAATAGGAGAGAGACACACACACACACACACACACACACACACACACACACACACACACACACACACACACACACACACACACACACACACACACACACACACACACACACACACACACACACACACACACACACACACACACACACACACACACACACACACACACAGTTTTTGTTTGTGTGTGTATTCACAAATGTCTGTTAGTATTAAACCAGCTCAGCTCCCACGGAATGAGAGAAAGAGGCTGAAAAACAGACTAGAGCAGAGAGAGAGAGAGAGAGAGAGAGAGAGAGAGTAGAGATATGAGTAGAGAGATGATGAAAGGGAGTGTCGGACAGGAAGGACCCTACTGTGTGTGTGTGTGTGTGTGTGTGTGTGTGTGTGTGTGTGTGTGTGTGTGTGTGTGTGTGTGTGTGTGTGTGTGTGTGTCACCATTCCTTGCGAAAAACAAAACAAACGTGCATGACATGTACATGCAGGGATGCAAACACATTCAGGGAGAAAGGACAGTGACAAGAAAAATGCAATTTATACAGCATGGGGTTGAGGGGAATAATGGCCTGCCCACTCCGGGAGAACATTTTGAGGAGGCATTTTTACTCTGCAAGGACAAGTTAACTCCGCTCCACTATATATGCACCCGAATAGAAACCTTGAACCTGTGAGGAAACGGCACTCAGACATACAATACTGACAACTCTAATCTAGTCTTGGGTAGCCAGCCACTGCTATTCAGAGGTATCCGCCTACCAATCGATTTGGGAAATCTACATTCAATCTAGGGGGTTCGAACGGAAGAGAACGGTGGCTGACAAACCTACGCCTGCATTGCATATACTGCATCAAAAAGAAACCAGCATCAATATGAAGGACTGCGCTGCAGTCTTTGCATTGGTCCTGCAATGCAGTGCAGTTTGTTATCCAAACTGTTTCCGCCCAGTTCTAGACCCTGCACCGAATTGAGATCTCTCCCGAATCTGTATCCGTGATTCAAAATCTTCTGCACACCATTTTGACACTCGATGTATCGAGTCCTTGAACTGGTTAAACTGGCAAAGGTCACGCCCGTCCCTACAACACTGTGTATATGAAAGCTGCTTTATAATTAACTATAATTAACCTCAATATGGTTTCATGGGAGGAGAGGAATGGAAGCAGTGAGCCTTAAAAAAAACCACTCTTAAATAGGGCATTCACTTCTAGTCATTTTTACTAGTTGACTAGTTGCCTAGTTTATTAGTCGAATAGTTGTTTAACTACCTATTATGTAAAAAAATCACACACATGTGAACTGAGTGGTGCAATCCCCCCCCCCCCTCTCTCTCTCTCTCTCTCATTAGAGACACAGCACTACCCCTCTCTCTGTTTCTGGCGCCCCCTACTGCTATTAATTAAGTCACATACTCGTGCTCATACAGGTACACAAACAAACAGGTACACAAACAGGTACACGCAGAAACAAACAGGTACACAAACAGGTACACAGACATTGCTGGTTGTAGGAGTGGTTGCACCACTCAAAAAATATATATATATACATTTTGGAAATAAATATTTGTACATTTAAAAACTGTGTAAATTGGTGACTATAACTATAATCTACCTGATCTTGAGGCCTACAAAATCAAGAAAAAACTAGTCAACTAGTACCAACAAGGTTGAATGTATGAACCATTGTAAAGCGCTTTGAGCACTTGGAAAAGCGCTATAAAAATGCAATTCATTATTATTATTATTATAAGGTTGACTAGTGGATTTACTAGTCGACTAGTTGAATAGTCGACTAGTTGCTTAAAGCCTTATTTTAATTTGGGGCGACCCCATTTGGGGCACGTCGTTATAGGCCAGGGGTAGGTAGACAACCTGCTGCCATAGGGCAGCTCTTAGGCCCTCTCCCATGGCTCCAGGTTGCTTGGGCAAAGAAGTATTTTGGATACTAAGACGTTTTCGTTTTCTTCTTATTATTGTAGTATAGGCATGAAGTTATTCTTTCATTTTTATATTGCAAAACAATGTTGCCTATACACCAGATAAAAAATAGGGAACCAATTTAATGAAGAAAAATAAAGAATGTATTAATGCTTTGTTTGTTTTCACCACCAAATGCTGCTGGCTTACCGGTATACTTGATTTGCTTTGATAAAATAAAATACAACGACCAGAAAACTCACAAATATTAAAAGGTTTGCTCTGTGAAAGCAAACTTTTGCTATTCTATCTGGAGCCGTTGTTTTGCGGCTCCAGATAGAATTGTAATAATCTTTTGGGCCAAAAATGGCTCTTTTGATAATAGAGGTTGCTTACCCCGACACGTGAGCTTGTAGATGAGTTAGTTTTGGCTGCGCGACACCGTCACACGACAACATGCAAGGGCTTAAGTGGTCCTCTATTAATTATTCTGCTCATTAGGCCAATCGCTGGCTGTGTTTGACTTCTTTTCAATGTGACAGATTGCAGACGAGGTGAGAGGCGTTTTGCTGGGACGCCTGGCTGGCTGCAACGCTGCTCAGGAAGATTGGGAAATCCATGTGAGTAGATAAGGGCTGGCTGGCTTCATTAGTAAGAGCAAAAAAAAATGCCGGTAGAGGTGTAGGTGTGTGTGTGTGTGTGTGTGTGTGTGTGTGTGTGTGTGTGTGTGTGTGTGTGTGTGTGTGTGCGCGTGTGTGTGCAATTGGCGAATTAGAATGTGGTGTATATATGCCCAAGTATTAAGGACCCATGTCGATACCTTTACGTGCGTTAAAGGGAGTTGGCACAGCGGTGTTGTTGTCAAACTAGAAGTGAAGAGAAAACTGCGACGCTTCACTTAAAGGTCAGGCCTCTAATGCATTATAAATGCATCTGGAATGCATTGCGATGCTCTTAGAAGGCAGTAGAACACTCATTGTAAATGTTTGTAATTATGTATGACAACTTATAACGTTTACTTTATATAGACTTAGATAGCATTTTATATAGACTCATAGCATGTTACGTAAACAGCACTAGAATTGCATTTTATGTAGTCATAGCACTTTATAGTATAGTATAATATAGTATAGTATGCATAGTTTATATATATAGTTTCATAATATGGATACTCCACTGTTACGTTCTTAGCTTACCCATGTTTCATGAGAACTACTTTTTATGTATGTGATTTATGCCATGCTTTTTTTGTTATTGCGTAATGTAAGTCGCTCTGGATTAAGAGCGTCTGCTAAATGCCTAAATTGTAAATTGTAATTGTGCTGGTCATAAGGCATTATAAGTTCAGTGGAACAGCACATTATAACTACCTTAACTTAGTTATAAAAATGTCTTTGTTAGAAGTTGTTATGCATAATTAGAAACATTTTTTCTGACACGGGCAGAGTGATCATCATGACCTCGATCCTCTGCTCTTGCATAAACACACTTCACCTCATCAGCACCTCGGCCCTGATCAGAGACGACCTTCGGCCCGTTCTGATCAACACGCCTTTCATATTCCACTCCAGGCTTTTGATCAGGCGGCGCGACCTTCACCACCGCAGTGCCAGAAGCATAATATGCAAGATACACGCTCGTGTACGCTCTGGCCAAGGTCACTCAAGCGGAGAGCTTGAGAGATTTGTTGACATTTTTTTATTTCATTAATTTCCATTCACTTTCCGCACTTCCGTCAAATGTAGCTGTACAAGTCCTGCATTGCGTGGTTTCATTAGCACTGCAGTCGTCTGTGTGCCCCAGAGATGATGGAGAGTGGTCAGGACCCCCCAAGATAATTCCAAAAATATTTTACTTCACTCATTTCAACAAGAGTTTCATTTTTGATTCACCGGATCCTGGAATAATTGAGTTTTCAGTGGGTCCAGAAAACCAGGCCCACTATAATGACATGCCCAAAAAAAAGGAGGCCAGATTGAAAAGAGCTTAATAACACGGGTCACTGTGTTGATAAAAAAGATCTATATACGTATAAATCTAAGCCTGTTAACACGTTGTTACTGTCCGGGTGCATCGTCGTCATTACCTGCAGCTTGTCTTCACTGCCTCTGGCCAGGCTGCGACACGCCACGTCAAGCTCCTCCCCCACGGACGCCAGGAGAGCTTCTCGCTCCGCCCCCAGCCTCGACAGCCTCTCCTCCAGCACGCCGCACTCCGCCTCCGCGTCCCGCCGCCGCTCCTCGCCCGCCGCAGCCTGGTAGGGGGACGGATAGGGTTAGAGAGACTCTTGTTTTGACTCCACAATAAATACAGCTACAAGCGCACAGGGCGGCTAATGTTTCGGGCCCAGAATAGGAGCGCTATAGGGTTCAAGTGGTTAACCTATCCCTAAATGAATAAACCCTCGACAAATTGAGGATTGACCCCACTTACCCAACTTCTACTCAAACACACACACACGCTCACACATGTGCGCACACGCACCATTGGTCAACAACAGAGTTACTCAGCTCTCCTCCCAATGCAAACAACAGCGGCTAAGCCTGCCCTCCATTGTCCCGTGTCCCCATCAATAGTGTCAGGGACAGCTGGGTCCCTGGCGGGACGCGGGCCAGTCGATACGGCCGAGGAGCAGGAACCATCAGATCAGTGATGCCTAGTGGACCGCGGATCATTACCTCGTCCCCGAGATAATAAGCCGCCGTTGTTACGTTAATAAGGGCTTATTTTTCTTCATTCACCTCCACTGCAGATCAATACATGGATATCCCCCCGGCGGGTAACGCCATCCTTCCATGCCTGAAAAGAGCTTCCGCTACTTATCACAGGCCTGTCATTGAGGTGAATGGGTGAGAGTGTGCATGTGCGTGTGTGTGTGCATGCTTGCGTGCGTTCAATACTTCATCTGCTTTTGGAAAAATCACCTAGGGAGCCGTATTGACGGAGTACCCTTACAAATAGGAGGCGCCGAATTGACACGAGTTAACCTCCTGAGCCGTGTTTAAAGTTGGTATGATCCTGTGAACTAACTAGACAGACTCTTCATCAACACTGGGAGGGAGGAAGATAACATGACGTTTATTTAACCACTTAGTACCCTATACCCTATACACTATGGTGATATGACGGATAGCATAAATAGCCAATCTACAAGTAAGATTCACACAGCATATATGGTGCCGGCAGATTGCGACACCGGTTGAATATTGGCCAATATTGTTTTTTTTTTTTACCTTTTTTCCCCACACATGGCATCCAAAAAGTAAAGGTCGTCCCCCCTGCTCTCAGATGTTTTACAGTTGGGGCTGATCTGCTATTCTAGCAATTCTTCTAAATGTTGAAAATGTAGAACTATTGGAGATAAAATAGGAAAAAAATGCTGAATGTCAAGTCCTGTTAGTGATAGTATAGTTGGATCGGATGAGTCCGCACCAGGGAGTCCTACACTAGATTAAACGGAACCCTTTTCATCCTTTTTTTTGCCATCCGAAGAGGTTGGATGCCTTTGAACTAACGCGCTAAACTGCTGGGATGAAGCCCAGCCATGCAGGCCTCTGGGCTGTTCATTTCAAACACTCTGAACTGAGCATTTGGAGATGGGAGTTCTGCGTTCCCCCTCCCTAAAGCTTGTACAGTACATCACATCTAATCATCAAAGTTATATGGTGAAGGCTGTTACAGTTACAGTAGCAGTAGTCAAGTCAAGTCAAGTCAATTTGATTTATTTAGTGTCCTAGACATGAAATAGTTTGAGAACCACCGATATAGAAACGTTTACGGTACATTTTTCAGAAAACGACTTTTGTCTCCTGCAGGTCTCAACGGTTAGAGTGATGAGATGGCAGGACAGGAGGAAGGAGCTATGGGGGCCTTACCTTGTGGTCCAGGTCCTGTTGGAGCAGCTGGTGCCTCCTCTGGAGCAGCGAGTGCTCCTCCTCCTTGGAGAGCAGCTCCTGGGTCAGTTTGTCACACTGCTCCTTCATCCTGTCCTCCTTGGAGAGCAGCTCCTGGGACAGTTTGTCACACTGCTCCTTCATCCTGTCCACTTTGACACGCAGCGCCCGGCACAGCTCCTTCTCCGCTGCCACGTCCACCTGACAGCCAGAGAGAGAGAGGCAATATGGCATCGTTAAAACACATTCAGGACGGGAACACCTTTTGGTGTTCTGAAGCATCATGTTATACTTTTAGCTAATAGTAGTTAGCTAAAAGCTAGTAGTTACAGGTTCTATACACTCTGAGATTGTGGAATTGCTTACCCCACCCCCTTAGATAGCAATTCTGTAGACTTAGATAGCATTTGATACAGACTTATAGCATGTTATGTAAACAGCATAAGTGCATTGTATGTAGTCATAGCACGTCATAGTACATGTATATCATAGTAGTATAGATGTATAGCTTATATGTATAGTTTCATTATAGATATTCCACTGTTACTTTCTTAGCTTACGCATGTTTCATGATAAATGTTTTTATGTGATGTATTCCCCATGCTTTTTGTTCTTGCTTAATGTAAGTCGCTCTGGATTAAGAGCGTCTGCTAAATGCCTAAATTGTAAATTGTAAATTGTAAATTGTAAGGGAGAAACTGGATCGAACATTGAGGAAACGGACTCGATTCAATCACATTTTTTCATAAAAATAAGTCATACACCCTGACATATGCAGAGTACTGTATGTGAGAGTGCCGTTCACGCCTGTGCTTTGTGGCCGTGATACGTCACCGTCTTGACCTTAACCAAGCTCTGTGGCTGTGCGACTACTGGCCAATCACAGCGGTGACAACTGCAGTGACCACGGAGCACTCTCGCTCTCCTTGGAGTTTGCCTACCTCGCTCTATCCTTGCCCGATTACAGAGCGCCCACACAACCTCCCCAGCATGAACAAAACACGGTCAGTGGCCGGTCGCTGTCTGGCTTCGTTCAAAATACGCTTTGTGTGTGTGTGTGTGTGTGTGTGTGTGTGTCTGTCTCACTTGGACACACGATATTCGTGGAGAAACAACGACACGGACGCACAACGTTAGCCGTGGGCGCGCCGGAGAGCAGGCCATGATGCAAGCCTCCAGTACAGTTACAATACCCACGGTTCTCAAGTCAAACTTTTACATTTCATGGACCACCATCAGTCTGAGAGTGTACGAAGGGAACCAAAATGGACCGTAAGGGTCCATTTGTACACTCTCACAGTTACAAACTGACCTAAGGGTTCATTTGTAACCCCCTCGATCGTTAAAGGGAACCGTTAAGGAATTGGACCGTTAACCCATTCTGACCTGAGATCAGATTCATACGAGGTTTCCACTGGACACACACTGGTCTGATGAACCCATTCTGACCTGAGATCAGATTCTAAAAATGTCAGTCGTTCTTCGAATTTTTCAAAAATAGCAGACCTACAAGCTCGTATCGCGCCACTCGGTGGCGCGATATGAGCTTGTAGATCTGCTATTTTTCAATAGCTAAAGCATAACATGATGCCAACACCAAAATGGGTGCCCGGTCAGAATGGGTTAAGAGGGAATCGTTAAAATCCTAAAGGTTCTGAACCCTAATTCTGGATGTGGCATCATTATGGAGAACATGCAGGACAACACCACTCACGCTGGTCGTAATTACAATGACAGTGTTATGATGCCGATTAACCACATTGGCACAGTGAAATTTATCATTTCACCATCAACATGCACTGGAATTAGTGACATTGCAAATGATGCAATGCAGCTAAGGTTAATAGGGTCCATTATTGTACTAAAACAGTTTTATTTCTTTATAGATCATTTTTAAAAGTTTGACTAATCTGCAAGAAAAGCAGTACAGTGTGTCTGATAAAGGTGGTGATAGAGGTGTCATGTTTAAATTTCTAATCCGCGCTAGAGTGTATTTCCAAATGGAGCTACAGTGAAGTTCAGATACTGTATACTACTACGGAAATACACATTGCAAAGAACAAAGAATATTATTATGTCATTGTTGTTTCCAATTACATTCAGCCCCTACCCTGGAATCCCTCTTCTTTAGGGCAAATTTCCAAAAGCTTAAGAGACAACATCCGATCTACAAGCTCACGACATGTTGTGAGTCTGTCGAGATCGTCTATTCGCACAGTATATATGGCTTAATACATTTAGATCTGCACTATCCGACATCGGTATTGTCACTAGACGGCATCAACCAAAGTGTCTGCTGAGAGCAATATTACTCATGCTGTCGGTGGGTTTGTGAGCACTCAACAGTCTCAGTGCAGCTTATGTCTGTGAAGCCAGTCTGGAGACTGTGGAGTCAGCCAAATTGTAATATTTAATGATCATAAATTATTAAAGAGGAACAGCAGAAGTGGCAGTAATTGCTAGGAGGTGGCCACTGGAGAGAGGAAAAAAGCAAAAGCACACCTTTTTTTCCCCACTCCAACACATCTCTGTGGCGCAAATGTACGAGCTCGCAATGTGCCTGTGAGCTCGTACATCTGCTATTTCTGTTCACCTATTATGGACACTAGTGTTCAAGCGATGAGAGAAAGAGAGACAGGGAGATTGAAGATGAAGCCGTGAGGGGGAGAAATGCACAGTGCGACGACAAGGACAAGAAAATAAGAAATGTGTTCCCTACAGTAAAAAAATATCTATATATATTATGTAAAATCACACATTGCAATCTAGCCTTTTGGCTACACATAATGACGTATCTGAATATGGTTCGGGCTTCTTGGGGACATCGGTGGCAGCCGCGGGCTAGTTCTTAAGAAGCATTCCACCGGACGCCCTTGCCCTCAGCCCTCGTCCAAACGACGGTATTACGATGAGCTACAGTACATCACACGTCCACGCCATTCACCACCAGAGCTAATGGGCCATGCTCAACCGGCCATGGCCCTTTGAGAAACAACAAACCCACGGGGCGCTCATGGCTTGGAGGTAGAGGGGAGAGGGGACGTCCCCCGTCTCCAGTGATGCACTGATTAGACGTTTTGCTCCCCCATCTTGGCAGATGGGACCTCATCCCATCTGACACCGGGAGTGATTCTTTAAATATTCACACACACACACCGCGCGTCATCCATTGGAGTGCGTCGCGAGGGTCCTCCGCGAGACCCGCACCAACACAGCCTCAGCTGTCCTCGCCTCACCCTATAGGACTCGAGCACATAGCACCCCCCCCCCCCTCCCGTGAAGCGAGAAGGGAAAGAATTACGCGCAGAAATGAGAATTTTGTATGCGTCTCGCTGAGTCGGAAATATACCAGATGTTATGCGGTTGAGGCATGTGAACGCCCTGCACGGAATATGAAGTATGAGCCGGCGGGGCTCAAAATGTCAATTAGGCTGCGGTGAGCGCTGTGATCCGTGCCCTGGCAGAAAGAGAAAGAGAGAGTGAGAGAGAATGAGAGAGATGAGGGGATTGGGGGGTGGTTGGGGGGGGCATTGCTTTGGTAGATTTCTGACCTTGAAATCTCTCCTGACTTTCGAGAAATTAGAGCAGGTGCGATACATAAACCATGAGGTAGTAGGAGTTAAACTGCCGTACCGCCGTGTCAAAGACCTCAAGCTATGATTTCGCTTTACATTTTTCATAAGCGGGGCATTCCCCAACGGGGGGAGGGAGAGGGTACTGTTCATTCTGAAGGTCCCCTTCCTTCTTACCTTGGCCTCTTTGACGAAGGCCTGCATCTTCTCGCCAAGGTTATTATAGTTAACTAAAACGGACGAAAAGACTAAAACTAAAATTAAATAAAAACATTTTCGTTAGCTGAAACTTGAACTAGAAAAATTTGAAAAGGAAAAGAAAAACGATAACTAACTGAAACTGTATTGTGCGTGTACAAAGAAAAACTATTCGTGCCGGCATGTTTTTGGGCACCTCAGTAGCCCTTGCCAGGCAAAAACTACAAAATGACGTCTTTTTCTCATGTCACCAAATCTGAGGGTCAATTCTGAGATAAACCCTGCTAAAGATCGCGGCCAGAATGGCATTCTATGGAGGATGGACAGATTATCATTATTTTTTATCATTTATTTTGATTATCATTATTTTGTTACTCTGTGACGACGGCCTGCATCTCCTCCTGTTGGTCTTACCGTGGCCTCTGTGATGACGGCCTTCAACTCCTCCTGCTGGTCTTACCTTGGCCTCTGTGACGACGGCCTTCATCTCCTCGCGCTCCTGCCGACAGAGCCGCAGCGTCTCCTGGAGCTCCTGGTCTCTCTTGGCCCGGTCGTCGCCCGCCGCTGCCCTCAGGTTGTCCAGCTCCTTCTGGTGCACCTTAATAAAGGCATTAATAAAGGCATTTTTAGTAGACACACAATCCAGAGCGACTATACATGCTGGTTCCCAAACCTTTTAACCCATGACCCAAAAGAGAAATTTGATGTCTCCCTCCAAGGTGCCCAAACTAGTGAATATAGCAGCTCTATCGGCTGTTTTCACTAATTCATGAAATCACTTACATTTTTCTCAGATTTATTTAAAAATGTTTTGCGTTTTGCGTTAGCGTGCGAGGTCGTCGCGGCCTCTAGGGCTAAAGTGCCACAACGGGGCAAAGCGGCGCCAACTAACCTCCCTCTCCAGCTGCAGCTGCTGCAGCACGGAGGCCCTCTCGTCCTGGGCGGCGCCCAGCTTGGCCCGCAGCTCCGACGCCGCCCTGTGGAGCTCCTTCCCGGAGCCCTCCTCGGCGGCCAGCTGCCGGGCCGAGTGGGCGCGGGCGGCGCTCAGCTCCTTCACGGCGGCCTGGAGCTCCGCCTGGGCCTCGCGGTCCCGCAGGGAGCGCCGGGCCGCCTGCTCCTCCAGCCGGCGGTTCTCCTCGCGGAGCTGCGCCTGGAGGACCGCCTGCTCCTCCAGCCGGTGGTTCTCCTCGCGGAGCCGCGCCTGGAGGACCGCCTGGCGCTGGGCCTCCTGTTCCAGCGCCGCAGAGGCGTCGCGCACCTGATGATGTTAGGAGTACAGCGTTAGAGCAGTGGTTTTCAACCTGATGATGTTAGGAGTACAACGTTAGAGCAGTGGTTTTCACCTGATGATGTTAGGAGTACACCGTTAGAGCAGTGGTTTTCACCTGATGATGTTAGGAGTACACGGTTAGAGCAGTGGTTTTCACCTGATGATGTTAGGAGTACACCGTTAGAGCAGTGGTTTTCACCTGATGATGTTAGGAGTACACCGTTAGAGCAGTGGTTTTCACCTGATGATGTTAGGAGTACACCGTTAGAGCAGTGGTTTTCACCTGATGATGTTAGGAGTACACCGTTAGAGCAGTGGTTTTCACCTGATGATGTTAGGAGTACACCGTTAGAGCAGTGGTTTTCACCTGATGATGTTAGGAGTACACGGTTAGAGCAGTGGTTTTCAACCTGATGATGTTAGGAGTAAACCGTTAGAGCAGTGGTTTTCAACCTGATGATGTTAGGAGTACACCGTTAGAGCAGTGGTTTTCAACCTGATGATGTTAGGAGTACAACGTTAGAGCAGTGGTTTTCAACCTGATGATGTTAGGAGTACACCGTTAGAGCAGTGGTTTTCAACCTGATGATGTTAGGAGTACAACGTTAGAGCAGTGGTTTTCAACCTGATGATGTTAGGAGTACAGCGTTAGAGCAGTGGTTTTCAACCTGATGATGTTAGGAGTACAACGTTAGAGCAGTGGTTTTCACCTGATGATGTTAGGAGTACAGCGTTAGAGCAGTGGTTTTCACCTGATGATGTTAGGAGTACAGCGTTAGAGCAGTGGTTTTCAACCTGATGATGTTAGGAGTACACCGTTAGAGCAGTGGTTTTCAACCTGATGATGTTAGGAGTACACCGTTAGAGCAGTGGTTTTCACCTGATGATGTTAGGAGTACAGCGTTAGAGCAGTGGTTTTCAACCTGATGATGTTAGGAGTACAACGTTAGAGCAGTGGTTTTCACCTGATGATGTTAGGAGTACAGCGTTAGAGCAGTGGTTTTCACCTGATGATGTTAGGAGTACAGCGTTAGAGCAGTGGTTTTCAACCTGATGATGTTAGGAGTACACCGTTAGAGCAGTGGTTTTCACCTGATGATGTTAGGAGTACAGCGTTAGAGCAGTGGATTTCACCTGATGTTAGGAGTACAGTGTTAGAGCAGTGGTTTTCACCTGGTGATGTTAGGAGTACACCGTTAGAGCAGTGGTTTTCAACCTGATGATGTTAGGAGTACACCGTTAGAGCAGTGGTTTTCACCTGGTGATGTTAGGAGTACACCGTTAGAGCAGTGGTTTTCAACCTGATGATGTTAGGAGTACACCGTTAGAGCAGTGGTTTTCACCTGGTGATGTTAGGAGTACAGTGTTAGAGCAGTGGTTTTCACCTGATGATGTTAGGAGTACACCGTTAGAGCAGTGGTTTTCACCTGATGATGTTAGGAGTACAGTGTTAGAGCAGTGGTTTTCACCTGATGATGTTAGGAGTACACCGTTAGAGCAGTGGTTTTCACCTGATGATGTTAGGAGTACAGTGTTAGAGCAGTGGTTTTCACCTGATGATGTTAGGAGTACACCGTTAGAGCAGTGGTTTTCAACCTGATGATGTTAGGAGTACACCGTTAGAGCAGTGGTTTTCAACCTGATGATGTTAGGAGTACAACGTTAGAGCAGTGGTTTTCAACCTGATGATGTTAGGAGTACAACGTTAGAGCAGTGGTTTTCACCTGATGATGTTAGGAGTACACCGTTAGAGCAGTGGTTTTCACCTGATGATGTTAGGAGTACAGCGTTAGAGCAGTGGTTTTCAACCTGATGATGTTAGGAGTACAGCGTTAGAGCAGTGGTTTTCAACCTGATGATGTTAGGAGTACACCGTTAAAGCAGTGGTTTTCACCTGATGTTAGGAGTACATCGTTAGAGCAGTGGTTTTCACCTGATGATGTTAGGAGTACAGCGTTAGAGCAGTGGTTTTCACCTGATGTTAGGAGTACATCGTTAGAGCAGTGGTTTTCAACCTGATGATGTTAGGAGTACACCGTTAGAGCAGTGGTTTTCACCTGATGTTAGGAGTACATCGTTAGAGCAGTGGTTTTCAACCCTTTTCACATCAAGGTCCATTATTTATTCAGCATTTTAGCCACCACCATTTGATGAGATTTCGCCTCCCAGACCCAAAACTTGCAATATGTTGTTGTTGTTGAATAAGATGTTGTCCACAATTCCATGCTGTATTGATGTGTTGCCATATAGAGATAACAGGCAAACATTGATCAAAATAACAATTCTTCTCTCTCTTCTGACGTTTTTTAAACGTCCGAAAATGTTAGGCTACAATGACATGAAATGACCGAAAGTGGTTCAATATTCTGGACACAACGGCTGCATAACTGCCGATACCAATTTCTTCACATTTTATCATCTTTCTTTTTCAAAATGATTGAAAATAGCAGATCGACAAAATCTATAAATCTCACTATTAAGGCAACCGGCCGGTTCCACCCGCTGCACAAGGTGCCCTTTTTTCACTTGAGCACCTGCCCCTCTAAATGTCTGTGCACGCCACTGATGCAACTCATTGTGAGTTTGTAGATTGACTATTTTCACTATTCATCAATCATACAACAGTATTTACATCAAGTATACACTGTGCGTACGGTTGTTAATCAATTATGGATTATTCTTCATTGACGTTCATCAAGCTTAACAATTAAAGTTATTCATTTTATTCTGGGTCGCCTAACACAAAAAGTTATAATATTTAAATTGTTTAGCAGACGGCGCGGTATGTATGCCTGCTATTATGCAGAAGGCAGTCACAGGCAGGCAGCAGCTCTTGTACCGATTATGCCTAATTAATGCTCTGTCGAGCATAGAAAAATAACCGATCTACAAGCTTGTGGATCGGTTACTTTTGGCAGGTGGAATCGTATCGTCGACGCCGACAAGGTGTTAATCAGCGCTATAGGAAAACGCTAGCGCAGTCAGGCCTGCTGGAGGCACACTGGCTACATGAACCCATTAAGACCTGGAACGCATCTGTGTCGCTTTAGCTTTTAACCACTTTAAACCATTAGGTTGTACTTGCAAATACTTAATAGCCTTGCCTTGTAGATCATTTTTTTCTACCGTTTCGGACGCGGGGCGGCTCGCCGGAACCGGGTGCGTTCCTGTGGATCTGGGATTTCATGAGCATGTTTTAGACTAGAGCAAATAAAATAAGTCTTTTTTGCCACTTGTGATGCGTGTGCAAAGTTCATTTGAGTACGTCTAGGCCCTTAACCCATTCTGACCTGAGATCAGATTCATATGAGGGTTTCCACTGGACACGCAATGGTCTGATTTACCCATTCTGACCTGAGATCAGATTCTAAAAATGTCAGTCGCTCTTCGATTTTTCAAAAAATAGCAGACCTACAAGCTCGTAGCGCGCCACTCGGTGGCGCGCTATGAGCTTGTAGATCTGCTATTTTTCAATACCTAAAGCATAACATAGTGCTAACACCAATATGGGTTCCCGTTCAGAATGGGTTAAAACTGCGATGATTTATGCATATTAGAATCTAGCCCTGGTGCAGTGCTCATGCAGGCCCTGATACAAAATGTGTGCATTTCAATAGGGCTTCACTGGTGCAGTGCTGCTTGGGCCCAAAAGATACTTTCTATATACTCTATATATGGGAAGCTATGGACTGAAAAAGCTTTTCTCTTTTACAGTAACTGGCTTATTTAATCTGTTACACATGGCCTGAGTTAAACTAATTAGAATCTGAGATGGGTGTGATAACACACATGTGCATCAAGCCTATCGATGCACAGGATATATCAGCAGCACACGCACACGCGCGCACACACACACACACACACACACACACACACACACACACACACACACACACACACACACACACACACACACACACACACACACACACACACACACACACACACACACACACACACACACACACAACTATTAGCGATTATACTGTACCAAATCCTAAGGCCCATCATGTGAATGAATGTAGCTTTCAGTTGCTGTACATAAATAATACACAGAACTAGCTGCTGTTGTCTGTCCCCTAGCTGGCAGTGAGGCCGTTAGAAAGACCAATCACTACATAAACCAGCACGTAGGCTCATCGCTGTCAACTGCAACCTTGCATGAACACCGTTACCTTTCAGGAAAATGTAAGAAAAACAAGCTGTGTCCCCCAATGGATCCAATGTAATGTTGGTTATTATTTTGTTTAGTCAGAAGCTCTTGAAGACCCGGAGGCCTGCGTTCAATGATCCCCAGGACTGCCCTTCACATACTTTTTTAACCATGGCAGCACTCAATTAAAAACACACTAATGTGCCATTGTAATGTTATACACATGTCTCTCGGTCTCTCTAACTCTCTCTCTCTCTCTCTTTTCACCACATGCATCTGTCTGTGCGAGGGAGATACGGAGGGGATAGCTAAGAGCAAGCGAACAATGCGAGAAAGGAAGAGAAAGAGTTGCTATTTAATATTTTTAAATAAGACTGGGGCTGTCACGATTATGTAAATTCTACTGTACGTGACGATTAATTGTCACACAAACAATTGCGATAAGCAATTTAATTGTGTTTTTGTCATTGGAAACACTGGAACTGGAACTAGCTAAACATAAAATACTTTTCTGTTTAGCTTTTAGGCTATGAAAATATGACAAATAACCTAAATATTCAAAGAAATTACATATTTAATAACTTTAAAAAACACAAATCGTGGAAATAGCCGATCTACAAGCTCACAAGTTCACAACGTGTTGCATCGTGACACGTTGTGAGATCTTGCCGTTTGCTTGCTTGTAGATCTGCTACAAAATGTATGAAAATATTAAAAAAATAAATCAACATGTTAATGATTCGATTACGAGGGGCTCTGTGGCACAGTCGGTAGAGGTGTTGCCTCACAGCTTGGAATAGCGTGTTCCTTCCACGCGCTACGTGACTGTCCTACCGGGTAAACTCGGCCCTGTCAGGTGAAGACAAGACAAGAAGCGCCCGGCTCACTCCTCATGCCTTGAAGGAAGCATGAGCTCAGGTTGGCAGAGGGAGAGTAGCGCCCAGGATTACAGCTGAGGCAATTGGCACAAAGTGAAAATTGGGTTACGAAAATCGTAACTTCTCGTCTAAAACTAAACTTAACACATGATGACGATTATGCAAAGATAATTGTAATAATTTTGAAAGGCCTAAAGTATACAATATAAAAATTTGACGTAATATGAACTGTAATTGATCTCTCCACTCGACTGATTGATAGGATTGTCACCGTCCTGGGGGCGGGCCCTGTCTGCTGTTTTAACCCTGATTAAAATGTCTTCTTCTAAATCCTCACAGTTTTCTGAAAAACATTATCAGAGGTGCTCAAACCTTTTCATGTAAAGCACCCCTAGAATTATGATGAATTTGTCTACGGACCCTCCCTCCCCTCACCCACCCGTCTATTCACTTCAGCATCTGAACAACCGTTGTTGAGCAACGTTACGGAATAATCCAACAGACATTTAGGCCCGTCTCAGATGCAATTATCCTCTCCAGGAGACATCCTGTTTCCAGCGCGTGTGCCTGTTGCTCATAGAATTACATGACAGGTAGAGGCTCACAATGGCCACATTATACTGGCTGACAGGTTCATAATCATCTGAAGTAACTCGGCGCGATTGTGTGTGTGATTCATTGAGGGCTATAAATATGGACAGCCTTGCGTAACGTACACGTGTAAATGTGGTCTGTTCCGTTTACACGATGACTGAGATAAATACATGCCGAATCACAACAACATCCTGTATCGGTTATTTTACAATCATTGATTGTTTCTGTCAAAGAGGGAGGGCTTTGTTTCTGTTTAGGCTAATCTAGAGAGCTGTTGTGTGCATGAGAGCAGCCAATGCACCAGGGAGGGAGTCTAGCTATCCCGTTTTAGGTGGTGGCAAAAGTACTCAAATGTTTTACTTAACCCATTCAGATTTAAAAAATAGCAGACTATGAGCTTGTAGATCTGCTATTTTTCAATAGCTAAAGCATAGCATAATGCTAACACCAAAAGGGATTCCCGCCCCAAAATGGGTTAAGTAAAATAATCAATACTGCAATATAGAAATACTCCGTTAGAAGTCTGGAATAAAAAATGTACTATTGATCAAAATTTAGTTAAATTATGTTTTCAAATGTATAAAAATCTTTTGCAAATAGCAGATCTACAAGCTCACATTGCGTTGCATCGGCTATTTTCAAATGGCCAAAATGTATATATGGCTGAAGTGGTTACTATATGTTTTGTTTTGTAATAATAATCTAAATCTAACTAAAGTTTTCAAATAAATGTAGTGGAGTAAAAGTACAATATTTGCCCCCGAGATGTAGTGGAGTTTAAGTAAAAGTACTGGCAAATTGAAATACTCAAGTAAAGTAGAAATACCTAAAGAAGTACAGTACTTAAGTAAATGTATTTAGTTACTTTCCCCACTGCCCATTTGTCTTGCTCAAACTCCTTGATTTGAACTAATGCAGTTGTGTGTGTATCATGGCATTCACAAAATTGGAGAAAAAAAAGTTCTCTTTTGATAATAAAGGTTGTCCACCCTACCCTGACATCGTGGACATAAAGGGTAGTAGACCATGAAATGCAAGATATCGTCACAGAAGGCAGGTGAAGAAAGAAAGTCCCAAAAGAAACTTTGTGTCTTTGGCCGTTTGACTTTCCAGTTCAATAACGTCAGACCATTTAACCCATTCTGACCGGGCACCCATTTTGGTGTTAGCATCATGTTATGCTTTACCTATTGAAAAATAGCAGATCTACAAGCTCATATCGCGCCACCGAGTGGCGCGATACGAGCTTGTAGGTCTGCTATTTTTGAAAAATTCGAAGAACGACTGACATTTTTAGAATCTGATCTCAGGTCAGAATGGGTTCATCAGACCAGTGTGTGTCCAGTGGAAACCTCGTATGAATCTGATCTCAGGTCAGAATGGGTTAAAGCTACACTAAGCAGAATCCTTAATTTGAGCTGTCGTCTGGCCAGCCACACTCTCTCACAGAGGAGACTACCGATGAGCGGAGCCGTTATTATGGCCAGGGAATGATGCCAATTAAGGCCTGGCCCTACCTGGGCCAAGCCCTGTACACTCAAGAGAATGTCCCCGCTACCACCCTTACAGATCTCCATATACTGTATGGAGCTGACGTCACCTGTTCTGACATTGGTCTGTTGATCAAACACTGTACACTCAAGACATGCTCCTTATAAGGCCAGTACAGAATTCATTCCATGTTGATCTGACCCCATCAAACACTGTACACTCAAGACATGCTCCTTATATGGCCAGTACAGAATTCATTCCATGTTGATCTGAGCCCCCCCCATGCCAAAGCGCCAGCACACGCCCATCAGTCTGATACCGATACTGGTACAGATTAGGCTTTTTTATTAACAAAATCAATAGCCAAAAACAATGCATAGCCAACTATTTTTCCTTGATAAATTCAAAAACCTTTTCATGAATATCATGACCGTAGGAACCCTGGAAAGGACTAAATTGCAAACAAGCAATGCAAACATTGTTTGTCATGGCCTCTCTGACTCTCCATTTTCCTCACGCCGTGAACACAAGAAAGCAGCTCCGTTTAGATCCCGTTCATCCCATAGCCCGAGGGGGGTGGGACGGTCAGTGCAGACTGTGACACGCTGAGACAACACCAGACACGATTTCACAAGAAAACGTCGTAATAAAAGGTTGCAAAAGAGCCACTGCAGCTGGACTTTTTAAAGAAGTGCTCGAGATACATCTATGACTTATATGTTGGTGTTTTTGTGAGCGGCTCCAACAGCTCACCTCCCGGATCTCCTGCTCCAGGGACAGGTGTCTCTGGCGCGTCTCCGACAGCTCCACGTCCTTGCGGTGGACCTCGTCTTCGCGCTGGGCCAAACGGCCCAGGACCTCGCTCAGCTCCCTGCGGGACACCTCGCTCTGCTGACTCAGAGACTTCAGGTGGGCCTGGGAGCTCTCCCTCTCCCTGGACACCTGGAGAAGGGGGAGAAAATAGCAATGAGGGAAACGGAAAGAGAGACAGAGTTGGGACAGAAAGAGAGGCCAGGTAGAGAGACGAGTGAGAGAGATGGAGACGGAGAGAGAAAAAGACCGAGGGGGAGGGGGCATGCGTTAGTCCAATGTCCCGTTAGTCTGACATACAGTACGTGGCTGTGAAAGACACAGCGAGACAAAGCTGGGAGAGAACGAGAAAGAGAGAGAGAGAGAGAGAGAGTGCATTGGAGAGCCACATTATCCCATTATAACCAGGAAAGCATCTGCTTCAGTTTAGATTTTTTTGCGTTGGCAGATGTACAAGCAGACATACAAGCTAAAAAAAATTAATCGTGAAAGTGTGAGAACTACTGATTCAGACGGCATTTGTAGAACGCTCCGGTCTTAATGGGTTATGCTGCAGGCGGGCAGACATGTACTGATAGGAGAACGCTAGCGCTCAGCGCTACGATAAGGGACGACGATTTGGGGGCCTGCAAGCAGGCAGATTGGTCCTAATGCTCAGCCTTATGACTGGAATCTGCAGAAAGACTTTGTCAGAGCCCGGTCCCTAATCATTTAATTGAGCACTTAATTCTCCTTCCTAATTCATTAAGCGTCGCAGAAATGATTATTTTTTTGGGCTATTAATTTGCATCACGGACGTCTGGCGCACACGCGTGCGTGCGCCACCCAGGTGGGAGTCCGTATGTCTGTCTGATTGCTGACTGTGATTTTGGAGGTGACTCACTGGGAGGTGACTTTCAAGATAATGAATAATACTAATAGGCGGAGGATGATTAATTATCAAGTTAGCGCGCACTACATATGATGTGTTAAAATAGTATTAAGAGGTGTAGCGAGCGGCGCTACGCGCTCATTATCGCTCACCCAAGGACAACACTTGAGTAAGAGTTCTGATAATTACCATAGAGCGTAGATGGATAGGTTGGTATAGAATGAGAAAACTGCTAACTTAAGTGAGCAGATAATTATACAATTATTCTACAATCAAGCAAGAAAACTAAATCCTAGAGGGGCTGTAGTGAATGCTTGGGGGTACAGCGCTGGTGTCCCTCGAAGTATACTAAATGCATGTACTGTATGTACGCATGAATTTATGTTCTACAGAAATACTCTGACTTGAGATCAACCACCCTGGAACTGTGTATCCGTGCTAATAAGCACTGGTTGGATTTGTGAGAAAACATTAAAAAAGAAAACACTGAAAACCCACAGGATGAATAGTCTTAATTATAAAACGTCTTGTTTCAATCCTGGATGGCGATTTGCTGAGGCCTCGTTCTACAGTGACAATATTCCTACTCACGGCTAAATGGAACATTCAGATCATTGTGTTTTTCTTTTTTTTAGCCCACGGTTTTGTAACTCATTTTTCACCCCTGTGTCAATTACCTAATGTGATCCTGGGCTCTACACACCCTCCGCCAACCTAGTCCCCATATATGGGGGACATGGGGAGAGCAACAGACTTGAACTCATGCTTCCTTCATGCCTGAGTGTCCAAGTTGCTCCTTTACACCTGACAGGGGGGAGTTTCCCTGGTTAGACGTAGCGCGTGTGGAAGGAACACGTTATTCCAACCAGTTCCTTTCCCCTCCATCAGGCGCCCCGGCTGGCCAGGGGGAGGCAGTTTAGAGACCAGGATTACTGCATGTTTTTTGTGAGGGTACCTACCCTAGGGGACACGGGGAGAACATGCACAACTCCACACAGAAAGGCCCTTTCGCCAACCCTGCCTCGGGCACTGATGGGAAACACGCCGCCAGCACCCACAGTGTCCTCGAGCGGGAATATCATTCACACACATCATTGTGTTTTTCAACACAAACATGAGCGATCCTCCTAGCCTAGCATAGGTTTCTAGCTCAGCATTCAGTGTCTGGTCGATATACCGCTCTCTCACACACAGTGTGTGTGTGTGCGCGCTCTGGTATCGACCCATACAAATCGGGAAAAGAATCCGCGTCAGACTAATTCTTGATTTTAAACACTAACCATTATTTTATACTTATACTATTCAAACATAGCAGATCTACAAGCTCCTCACTGTATTGCATTACTGCTATTATTTTAATGTTTTATGCCTTGCTTTTTTTTTCTCCGTTACTCTGCAAAGCACTTTGAGCTGCATTTCATGTCATGAAAGGTTTTGGTGTTTGGTGTGAAAAATAGCAGATCTACCACCGAGTGGTGCGCTACGAGCTTGTAGGTCTGCTATTTTAAAAAAATCGAAGAACGACTGACATAGAAACATAGCTTTTTCAGAAAACTGTCAGGATGTAGAAGACATTTTTAGAATCTGATCTCAGGTCAGAAATTGGTTTAACAGTAGTAAATCCAGCCATGGCACACGGCTGACCTGCGAGGCCTTGTCGGTGTGTTCCTGGGCCTGTGTCCTGGCCTCGTCCAGCTCCTTCTGCAGCCTCCTACACTTGGCCCTCCACTGGCGCACCGCCTCCTGGGCTCTGCTCTTCAGCTCCTCCCGGCTCCGCGCGCTCTCCTGGAGCAACGTCTCCGTGTCGCTCCTCTCCGTCTGGCCTCGGCCCTGGGAGGGAGACGCGACACACAGTATGGGCAAAGAGATTCTATATGAAGAGAAGACACTCCCATTAAGTCCCACAGTAACAACCAGTGCCTCCACCATATTGGAGTGATGACGTAACTTCCAGTTGCTTTGAAAAACATAAAAAGGTCACGCTGTACAAAACAAGAACTTGTTTTAATCCCATCCCATTTATGTATCATATTTATGAATGGATCAAAGAAGAAATTAGTAACATATTCATTCAGAATGTAAGGGTGCATGTGTTAGTCATTAGGAAAGGCAATGGCTTTTGTGTTCTTTTTAGATTACTGTGTTTCATGCCGTTTTAATTCAAAAGATGTGGCACCAGGAACAGTTCACCTGTGGTGATATTATGAGGCTAATTGATGTCATTCCCGTTCCTATCACGATCCCGGGATTAATACAAATTTTAATCCCATCCCGCGGCAATCCCACGGGATACGCGGGAATACAGAAGAAAATAAATTAATCCTCTAGTGTGCACTACCATCCTCATGCTATAGTAGTGAACATAGAGACCCCTCATTACAATGATAATGGAGGGGCAGAGCTCAGAGCTCTGTCTACACTACTGCACATACTGTAGGTCCTGCAGTAAAAATCTCCCATAGGTGATCAGCTGGCTTCGATTTAAAAAAAATAGCAGACCTACAAGCTCGTAGCGCGCCACTCGGTGGCGCGCTATGAGACTGTGAAGGCCACAGCATACGATTCACATCATCCAGTGACCCCCTCCCCCCATGTCCTGTGGGTGTTTTAATACATTCTTTGATATACCCTTGTCGAAATGTGTCCTCTGCGTTTATGTTGACCCATCCTAAACTAGCCGGGCGCAGTGAGCAGCCACCAGTGTAGTGTCCAGGGACCCACTCCAGTTGGAATGCCATGTAGCTTAGTGGTCAAGGGCAGTTTGTACCTAGGGGTCAGTGGTGGAACAAGTACTCTTTTTTTTATTTTACTTAAGTAAAAGTAGCAATACTGCAATATAGAAATACTCTGTTACAAGTAAAAGTTCGGAATTAATGACAATTTTACACTTGCTGAAAATAGCCGATCTCCGGATCTCTTGTCCACTAGTGGCATCCTGACATTTTAGTCTAGTTGTTATTTGTTGACGAAATTGTCAATATACAGTATTTAGACTTAGTTTTAGTCATCATAGCTTAGTTTTCATTTAGATTCAATTTAGTTTTCGTCAGTGAAAAAAGGTAGTCGACGAACATGTTTTGTCATAGTATTATCGGTAGTTGACGAAATCACTGGTGCTAACAACGTCACAGACCATTCCCACCAGGATAGAGATCACTGGTGCTAACGTCACAGACCATTCCCATCAGGATAGAGGAGATCACTGGTGCTAACGTCACAGACCATTCCCATCAGGATAGAGGAGATCACTGGTGCTAACGTCACAGACCATTCCCATCAGGATAGAGGAGATCACTGGTGCTAACGTGACAAATTAATTGTCAGTGATGCTGGAAAACAATACTTTCTAAAAAGGTCTGGGGCCAAAAGCTTGACATTAACTGTACTATTGTTAATATCAATAATGTTAAATAATGGTGTGTCTTCCTTGGCCTACTGGCCTGAGTAAGTTCACGCTGATCAGTCCAGCCATTTCTAAGACTAGCTGCACGCAGACAGACACACAAACCAGGAAAGATGTCAGATTAAAACCTAAAACGTGTATATATTAATACCTGTATGTCCTTCAACTGCTCCAGCATGCGCAGCTGTTGCTGCTCCCGCCTGGTCAGGTCAGAGGTCAGCTCCTGAGATACAGAACCATAGAGTTATAAAAGGATAGGGGGCAGACTGGGAGTGACAATGTGTCACGATGTGACGCATTGTGATCTTGTAGATCTGCTATTTTCAAAATAGTTTTATACATCTGAAAACTCTAAAATGGGACATTCTGCATAGCGAGTATACTTTCTACTTGGTGGTACTTTAATGTACATTTTTATGCCAATACTTTTGTGCTTTTACTCAAGTACATTTTGAAATCTGGTACTTGTAACGGCGTGGGTGCAGGTCTTTTTTTTTCCGACAGCATATTGATCCGAAACCTCAATCCTAACCTAACCCTAACCGCAAGCACGGGAGCAGCGCATGTCGGACCATCGCTTTTTCGCATCGCAGCGAATGTCCCCCCGCTGCGGATCGGATCGTTGCCCCGTCGGCTAGAATGCTGTCGGAAAAAAGGCCGCATCCCAACGGCGTATAGTTCTACATTGCAGTATTGATACTTTTACTTAAGTAAAGCAACTGAGTGTTTTTTTCCCACCACTGCATGTATATGTATACTGCAGATGGTGTGGAGGGAGTGAGGCAGGACAAACACAGAGACACAAAGCAGCGTAGCGCCATGTCAGGAGGATATGGCTGCTGTTCGGTGACGTCATCTCTGTGGGGGCTGCGGAGCTCGAGCGGCCATGAATAATTTGTAACACCTCTTTTGTCCTGAACCCCCGTGACAATTATCTCTGCTGCTGTTTATACGCAAGGTTTTTATTTCGGATTTTCTGAGAAAAGTGCTTTGAAAAGTTGTGCCGGATTAGTCACACCGTCCACAAGAAAACCACGGTCAGAACTGAAAAAATAAGTTAAGTCCCGGGCACTCCGAAAGTATCAGGAGGAGGAACGTCAATACAATTTAAAAGCCTTTAGAAATCAGTCACTTTGAAGTCTACAGTTTGACTCACAGTAAAGGCCTATTCAAATTTCATAGTCCAGTTTGATGACCACCGAAAACGACAACCTGACGACACGCCGCGGTGGTCACCGCTCACACAACACAATGAACACATCTCTCTGTTTTTACTAACCACCGAAACGGTGGTCACCTCTTCACCGAAAACTGGACTATGAATAGGCCTCAAGTCTTCAGTTTGATTTAAAGGTTTCATGACATTCATTTTCATTTATTTTTTCTTTTTCTTTTAGGTTTTATGACCTCAATTACAAACAAACAACCTGAACTTTGAACATTCAGTGGATGTTCTGTGGTCTGGGGGTTTTCTCTGTGTGTTCTGAAGCCTTTTGAGCTGGACGATAACAGGCAAAATCAGTGACATCTGCTGGCAAATTGTTATGTCATATATGGGATTTGTGGACAAGGCCAATCTTGTTTGAGCCTAATTATTCAGAAAAGCCCAAACCACAAAATTTACTGAATGTTCAAAGTTCAGGTTTTTTGGGGTGCAATAGAACTCAGAAAACCTAAAAAGAAATAAGAAAAATTACAAAAAGTGCTGACATTGCTGACATCCGTTTAGATCTCAATATAAAATCATACGAGACATCCCAGATGGTACCGTACCCATTCATAAACGAGTGGAGTCAGTGTGGGACTTTAACCAAAAACACACTCCTCTCTCTCTCTGAGAAAGTGAAATCACAGACTGTGATTGCCAGCCCTTACAGCATCGTCATTTCTACGGAGTGCTTCATTGATATGCACCGCAGCCTTGGGTGCCCCTACTTGACGAGGTCATGCTTTTTTTATTGAAACGTCTCGTTAAAGTGACGGGGGTGTGAGCGTGTGCAGTATAACAGACGTTCTGTTCGGCCTCTGATCTGCTATCTGGTGCTGCACCTGTACAGTGTTTCATAATGTATAATAATGTTCTGCTTGACTCCTGTGAAGACCTGATTTCCACCGTACACCAAGTCAAATTCCTCGTACATGCAAATGAATAATGGTGGTACTTTAACTGTATGGTCTTTATGATTCTGGCAGCGTGTCCCATGTGTAGAAGACAATCAAGTGATATTGAGTGGCGCTGTGCTGGGGGCACGACCAATGTCGGACCTAGAACACAGTTTACCCATGTTTTGACCGATATACATACAGTATATAAGTAACGGCTCCATGCTAGTGTCTTTTATGTTTTCTGTTATTGTCGCGCTGCGGCGCGTTGTAAGCTTGTCAATCGGCAATTTTCAGCAAAAGCTTTCCCCACAATGCGGATGCTGGTTTAAGTAGTTAAAGGGATATTTCACTTTCACGGTTTTTAAGCAGCCATTAAACAGCCTCACCTCAAGCCGAGTGCACAGTTGAATCCTCTCCTTCTCACTGCGCTCAAGAGTGCGTTTCAGTTCGTCCACCTCGCCGAGAACTGAGGCCTTGCGCAGCTCGCCTCGAAGCTCTGCAACTTCTTTTTCCAGGTCCGAACGATCTATGCACACACACGCACGTCACACACACACACACACACACACACACACACACACACACACACACACACACAGTCACAGTCAGTCAGTCACAGTCACATTTAAGGTAGAGGCAAGAGATGATAAGACAATAGACAAGGCAAAGAGGAGACGAGAGTCTGAATGCGTGTATAAAAGAGAGAATGCCTACAGTGTGTGAACAATTCAGGCTCAGAGGATATTATGTAAAGCTTTTTTTCTTTTATTATTATAATTATTTAATTTTTTACTAACTCTTATTTAATTCAGGAAATTCAGCCTACCACATCACCAGGACGTGAACAATTATATAAAATTGTATCTCTGAAATGCCCTGAAGTTGACAGCGGTACGCTCCACTATACTAGACTGGTATACTGAAAGACAAGGTTTTCGTGATAATTTCCCCCTACTTTTATCCGAGTTCTCTTTTCCCTTTGTCTCATCATTGTTGCATAGCACAATTAATCTCTCACCATGACTCCGTCTACCACTTACTTATACGAAACAAAAGGCTTTGTATCCGCTTTGAAATGATAGGAAATCATTTAGAAATTACTTTGGAATTCGTTTCTTGTCACTCAAGAATTGACTCTTAATGGATTGTATTTTTGTTTGTTTGTGGTTTACTGTGGCGTGCTGTTTCATGTGGTTTTATCGTACTGTGGTTTATTGTGATTCTATAGTAAGGCTGAACAAAACAAAACATATTTTCACTGAAAATGAAGGCTTCGGTTCTTTTAATCCCATTACTAAAGCCCGACCGAGACTCAGAGACCACCAATTACCGTTGTTCTGTCCGTTATTTTGTTAAAAATAAAAAGAGACCGAGAGAAGTGAATATCGATCGATCTCTACTTTCCACCATGCCAATTCCTTTTCCCATAACCAGGCGCTCACTCTTTCTTTCCACCCCTCCTTTGTACATTTGCATTCGCTCATTCCTCTCTTCTCTATGATCTCTGCCTCGCTCCCCTTTACAGGATCTCTATCCCCTCTCTCCCAACTCCTTTATCGGTAACATGTCATTGCTCCGAAATTACTAACCCTATCTCTAACCCTAACCCTAAACATAACCGCAAGCACGGGAGCAGCGCATGTTCGCCAACCTTTCCGCATGTTCGGACTAACGGGACTTGGGATCTATGGGCACATTGGGCAGTCCCCCCTTTATCCACCAACCCAGCTCTCAACCCAGCTCTCAACACGGTACCTACCTGGCCCTACTACTCCTGGCCTGCCCCTGTCCTCCCTGTCGGCGTACGGGGGGCGGGGAGGAGGCACCGACAGCTGGCTGATCTCCCGCTGGAGGTCCTGCTGGCTCCTCCGGAGCTCCGCGGTCTCCTTCCCCGTCCTCTGGAGCTCCCCGCGCATGTCCTCCACCTAGCAGGCAACGACCCCCCCCGCGCACAGGGACCCATTATTCTACTGCAAACAATGAAACCATGCGCAAGCCGCACAGAAGGGTTAAAACAAACGTGCGTGCGCGGTTTCCAAATCAGTTGCTTTGGCGAGCGGTCGTTTTGGTCAATGGCCTGCGTATGAGGCTCTCATCTTGAGGGACACACAGGCCTCTTTTCCACCGGTCGGTTCCATACGAGCCAGAGACCCAAAATTGGAACGTTAAGTGGGCAAAACCATACCTATATTAGATTGTTATCTCGATGAAACTTCCCCAATTGAGTTCTTATACGAAGACAATGGTAGTTTGGTATTACAAACTTTACATTTTTAAATACCGGTATGCAAATGAGGCATTATATAGGAAAATATGCAAAATAATCGAAAATATGAAAAAGCTACTACTGTGGAAGGGTTATCATGTATTAATTTACTTGTATTGATTCTATAAACAATTTAATATAGGTATAGTTTTTCCCACCAATTTAGGAGCTCTGGCTTATGGACTAAGAACCAAAAAGAACTGAACCAACCGGTGGAAAGGGGGTCACAGAGCTGCCAATCAGGATCTGTGGGAGTTTTGAGGAGAACTAGTGTTTGGCACAGATTACATGCAAAATGTAAATAGCTATAATATCAGTATGACGGAACTAGGGTCCACGATTAGTGGTGAATTTGTGATTTGTAAAAATGTTTGTTTGGGTATTGATTAAAGGGTTAATTAATGATGATCTAGACAGGTTAAAATAGATTCAAAATAATAAAACCAGCACCACCATCAACTGAAACGGGATTTAGATGGCAGCCGTGAAGTGAGGCTTATTATAATCATTGATCAGTATTGGGTCATTCATAACCAATGGGCGATTGAAATGGGTGTGGCCTCATGATGGTAGTGGCCGTTAGCGAGATGGAGCAAGCATCTCATAAATATAGCCTTACATTACGAGCATTTCTTGCTGTGAATTGGATAATTCACTATACTAGGAAGATGGCCTGTTAAGACAGAGAGCCTACGGGGACGAAAGTAATTTCATTTCAAACAATTAAGACCTCTTTTAACTACTTTAACCATTATTTTATACTTTTGCTATCGACATTGTAATTTCCCGGGGTCCTTGACATGAAATAGTTTGAGAACCACAGATATAGAAACATAAAAAACTGTCATGATTTATAAGACGTTTGTAGAATCTGGTCTCAGGTCTTGATGAGTTAAACCCGCTCGACAAGATGGGTGTTATTTATGTATTACATAATACACAGCGCACACACGCACACACGCACACACACACACACACACACACACACACACACACACACACACACACCTGCTGTTCGAGGGACTCCCTGCTGTCCTTTGTCTGTTCCAGCAGCCGCCTGGTTCTGTCCAGCTCCTGTTCCATCTGAGGAGCAGAGAGACTGCATTATCACATCTCTCCAGTGCAGTTGTTTTCAACCACTTTCATATCAAGGTCCATTATTCATTCAGCATTTGAGCCACGGACCACCATTGGACGAGATTTAATTTAGCCCCTCAGAACCCAAAACTATAAGAATATGTTGTCGCTGGATAAGATTTTGTCCACAATTCGATGCTGTATTGATGTTGGGACCATAGGAAGAGACTACATGTAATCAAACACACCTTGGTTTTATCTTGCTCTGACCTCAGCAGTCTGGCCTTGACGGCTTCATCTCTCTCCTGTGTCTGCTGTCTTCCCAAAGCCTGCACCACACACACACACACACACACACACACACACACACGCACACACACACACACACACACACACACACACACACGCACACACACAGAGACCATGGAACGTGTCATCATGATAGCACGCCACGTGCAAACACGAGCAGCACCACATTGCCATTGAAGGGTCACTTCACCCCCTTTTGCAACCAGATCTTTCAGCATTTCAAAGTGCCAGTGATGTCATGGACACTGGGCTCACTTCCTTCCTGGACTACATGTTGTCTCAGTAAGACAGCCCTCCCCCCTCTCCACAAGGAGGAGCAGTGCACCAAAGTATTATGGGAATTGTAGTCCATGACATCACACATGACACTTTGAAATACTAAAATATCTAAAAACTCAATTATTACCCGCATAAAATGTTGTTCCTTGTCTCCCAAACATCATAAAAATAAGATCTGGTATGCAAAAGGGGTGAAGAGTATGGGGTCATATTCATGCCATTATTATTCGTATCTGTAAACCCCTTTAAACAACTTGAGCCAGGCCGCCGTGGGAGTGGCGTGACGTGGATGCAGAGCGAGAGGCATCATGGAGTCACTGGGTGGCATCCATCTTGTCTGCTTGCCTGGAGGAACGCTACGCCGCCTGGCATCGCGGTGGATTTGTACCAGGGCTTAAAAGATCGATCCCACTCACTCCGTAGCAGGCTGCGGTGATGAATTACCGGCTGCTAGCAAATAACATCTCCCCAAGTGACTCATCATGTGTTAGATTCACATCGCATGCAGCGAGCGGGCGGGCCCACCGGTGGGGAATGGAAAAGCCCCTGGACCGCTCTCCTCCTCCTCGCCCGCCTCCCCCCCCCCCCCACCCCCCCTGCTCTTTAGTAGTAAAAGAGATAATTTTCCTCTTAATTTCCTCCTGCCTGTTTATTCACCCTTAATTTTGGGACAAATGCATTATTTCCCATTGCCCTGGGCCCCCGCTGCTATCCCATTAGGGCACTGCTGTGGATAGGGATGCAAATGAATCGGCAGCTCCTATTATCACACAGAAACACAAACTCACTTACACACACACACACACACACACACACACACACACACACACACTGCAGAGGGAGTATAGGGAAATCTCGCCTCTCATGGATCTTCCTACAGCTAAACAGCACCACTCTGTGGTTTACTATTAAACTGCAGGGAAATGGCAAGTGAGAAAGAATAGAAAGTGGTAAATGGTGCATTTATATAGCGCCTTTATCCAAGGCGCTTTACATAGATTGTGTATTACATTCACCCATTCACACACACATTCATACACCTTTACATAGATTGTGTATTACATTGACCCATTCATTCACACACACATTCATACACCTTTACATATATTGTGTATTACATTCACCTGTTCACACACACATTCACACACCTTTACATAGATTGTGTATTACATTCACCCATTGACACACACATTCACACACCTTTATATAGATTGTGTATTACATTCACCCATTCATACACCGATGACAGAGAAAACCATGCAAGGCAAAACCAGCACATCGGGAGCAATTAGGGGTTCAGTGTCTTGCTCAAGGACACTTCAGACACTAACTCTGGGGGAGACCGGATTCGAAACTGGAAACCTTGCGGTTACCATCCGGCCACTCTACCCCTGAGCCACCGCCGCCCTAGTGAAGACAACTGCTCATAATTAGGTTTGGGGGTGGCTGAATTACTACTGTGAATTACTACTATGACTAACTGCATGAAGCTGGTCTTCTTTCGTATAGCAACAATATTATTCACATTCCAACATAATTCTGGAGGCTAATTCTTGGAATGTCTTCCAAAAGGAAAATTATGAATGAAAACATGAAGTCAGTCAGGAATGCTGCTGATCATGTAACCCCTTTAAAGGTAGGCTATTAACATCGGCTATTCTATATAATATTCTAGTCTAAAAAGGATGCTAAAATCCAATTATGGCTGGGTGACAATGTGACGAGTAAACACAGCTGAAGATTTGTGGCAAATAACTGCCAAAGACAGCAAAAATAAATTACAAAAATGTCCCCCATGCATGCGTGAAAGCTCGTCTCCACACTATGGGCTTCTGGCTAGGGGAAACACTGGACAGTTTCATGGAGTACAGTTATTATAATAAACAATCTCTGGATTCTACAAATGTCTTCTAAATCATGAGTTTTCTGAAAAACCTGTTTCTATGTCATTGGTTCTCAAACATTTTCATGTCAAGGACCCCAGAATTATCTGCATTTGGCCACGGACCTCCATCTGAAAATATGTTGTTCCAGGGACCACCCCCCCCCCCCCCAGAAGCAAATATTTGAGTTAAAAACATTCACTGTGAAAGAATATATTTTCAAAGATTTGCACACATTTTCACGATTTTCCAAAAATAGCAGACCTACAGTATAAGCTCGTAGTGCGGCACTCTGTGCCACGCTATGAGCTTGTAGATCTGCTATTTTTCAACAGCTAAAGATTTAAAATAATGGAATGGTCAAAGTGGTTAAAAGCTATGAGGTGAAACAGAGACCCAGTGCTGTACTGTACACTGTGATCAGCCAGGCACGCAGCTGGTGCAAAGAATATACTGTAACCTCCTGGCCAAAACCAGTGAAATAAATAATCATAGACTTCTTGGATCTGAGAAACAACACAACTTATACAAGCCCTATACATTCCCTATTATTCACATCGATGGCGATCCCATCACCATAACAGAGTTCAAAGACCTTGGAAGTTGGAACTCACATCAATCCTTCAAAAGGAATACCCCATCAACAAAGAACAACACCTGCATTTCTTCAGTAAAAACGTAAAACTTCTACAGTTGTTTAAAGCCAGTATTATAGCATCATCCATCACAGTTTTGTGCAGTATATGAACTAATAACAACACATACTACACTCAATTATATAAGCATCCAATGGACGATAAGTGTTGTAGACAACATCATCTCTAGCCCACCATCTGTTTCAGCTGTTGCCCTCAGGGAGGCGCTACAGGCTATTATACCCCAGATCTTCCAGCTTTGGGTCAGATGTGCCCATCAGGGGAGGCGTGCCTACACCCCCCAAACACAGACTTTTCAGTTCTCAGAACAACCTTATAAACTAATTGACCGCCAACAGCCCCATCTAGTGGTGGCTCAGAGCGCCAGTCATATAACTATGGCCGATTTGGCCGGAAACTGAGAATCAAGGACTGTCTAAAGAGGACGAGACGCGAAGACTGTATGGGCGACGCCATGTTGCTCCATGTTGCTCCATGGAAGAAAAGAAACATGCGCAGTTGAGACCAAGGAAGCTCTGAGAAGGACATGAAGTGGTCACGTGACTGGGCTGCGCCATGACACTTTCATGGGAGCCAAACTCACACAGGAAGTGCAATGAATACATGGCAGTGAATGGAGCCGGCTGGACCAGCTCATAACAAACATTATTCATGAACAATTGTGACCTTTTGAAAAGTAATCACTTCTGGAAAATAACAGAAGACATATCACAGGTTGTTTTCTAATCACTTACTTTTCGATGTGCACAGAGTGCACAGTATATCATTTTATCTGAGGATCTAAACAGCAGCAGGTATCGTTTCTGGCTCCGAAGTATCGCGATATTTGGCTGCCAGACAGGAAACGGTGCGAAGTCTCACGATACTTGGTGCGTTCAGAAATGTACTTTGTGGTATCTCTATTTTTATAGAGATACCATACCTCTATAAAAATGACACAGTGTACACATCGAATAACAACACAGCAGACAATAATGTGTTATTTTCCAGAAGTGATTACTTTACAAAAGGTCTCAATTGTTCAGAAATAATGTTTGTTCATGAGCTGGTCACTGAGCTCTCATTGACTGCATTCTGCCAAACTTCCGGATAGTTTGGCTCATGGCGCCGCCCGTACGGTCTTCGCGTCTCGTCCTCTTTAGACAGTCCTTGCTGAGAATCAGGAAGTAAAAATCTGCAATGTGACATGTCCGCGGCATCCGGGGCCTTTGTAAAACAGGTGTCAAAAGGCGATCTGTGACACTGTCTGACACATGCCAAGTTTGAAGTTAAACAAACACATAATGCAGGTAAATAAATGCATTTAGTGCATGTCACTTTTATAATGTTGTGAAGTTATACACACGCACACGGACACGCACACGCACACACACACACACCCAGCTATATGATGCTCGCAGCTCTCTTTTTGATCCCTGCAATTTTGCAAGTTTACTTTGATAAAAGTTATCCGCCAGTGAGTTGATGCCGATGGCCTATATGTAACGATATTGTGTGAACTACCCAATTCTTCAGCCCACGTGGATATCTGTACAAATGGAAGCCACCAAGAGCCTGGAGGCTTTAATACCATTTATTGTAATTTGTCTGGGTGCATCTGTCTGTACAAGGAAAAGTGTGGGTGTAATTATATTCTTCTAGTTCTTTCCACAACCAAGTTAGATAAGAATGTGTCCCTTTGTGGTTAATTGTGTCTGAAAATGTTCCTTGATTGGAATAATTTCCCTTTGTCGCGCCGATGATCAGTACAACTTGAGCAACAAAAGACAAATTATTTTGCATTTTGATAGAATTCCATATTAAATTACGTTAAATGTGACACAGGCAACAATGCGTCTGGTGGTTGCTCTAAATAGATCAGTACTAAAATGGCATGATACGGAGGGGGCACAGCAAAACTTTTGAGTCACGTGAAATCTGAATTCCTCCCATGAGAAGTCGCAGTAAGTTAGTTGAACTGCGTACCAGCATTGGATGATGGAACATCGATTGGTTAGAATGTAACTAATTTCTCTACCTATTTGCACGCATTCCCCTGAGTGAAATGTCTACACTACACTATACAGTATGTATACGGTAATTTTTTTAATAAAATATCTATTGTGTACAATACCCGTAAGCCGTAACTTAAAGCTGCAATAAGCAATATTATGTCTAAACTCTAAAGTTAATTTTTTTTGGTATTCAGACAGCCAGCAATGATTAAAACTCCCCAAAAATGTAGTCTCTGCGACACGTCTAGGGGCCACAATCTGCATTCAAAGATTTTCCTAGAAGCTTTGCCATTGGTCGATTTGCCTGGTTAGTCATTTCGACATATTTTTTACTCATTGCTGGCTGTCCGAATTTAAAGAAAAGTCATTAAAACTTTGACATAATATTGCTTATAGCAGCTTCTGCAATATTACTGCTATAGGCCAATAACAGCTGTGCAATAGACGATGCATGACTTGTCCTACCACACATCTTAATACAACACTGTTCACACTGGTCATACTGCTCTGCTCATACCTGGTCTGACCCAACGATCATTGTTGATCTTATTACTATTACTAATGTTTTTACTTTTCTACTTATGCAAGAATAAAATGCTGTGCTTCGCGCCACTTGCTCAACTCACCCGGTGACAGTGTTGTGGCTACACTTTAATAAACCAAATAGCTAATATGCTCTCTTGTTGGGAGCCTGGCTGCATTCGCAGTTTTCGCACATGCCTTATTTTCTCTGCTTGAAGCAGTCAGACTAACACAGGGAAATAACAGCAGGGGATAGGATGTTATGAAATTTGTTAAAGCAAAATAAAATACTTTAGGCATTATCATTCTAAACATAATGTTCCTGCTGTTCTATTATATGGCCACCAGGAAGAAATAATGCGCTGTATTGGAATCCAAATGTCATTGTGACTGAGAACTTTGATCCATGTGAAATGGTGAGAGGCCGTGGTCAGGGAGGGAGCAGAAAACAAGAGGAACGCCTTACCTCCAGAATGTGGTCAGGGAGGGAGCAGAAAACAAGAGGAACGAACGCCTTACCTCCAGACTGTGGTCAGGGAGGGAGCAGAAAACAAGAGGAACGCCTTACCTCCAGAATGTGGTCAGGGAGGGAGCAGAAAACAAGAGGAACGAACGCCTTACCTCCAGACTGTGGTCAGGGAGGGAGCCGAAAACAAGCCTTACCTCCAGACTGTGGTCAGGGAGGGAGCCGAAAACAAGCCTTACCTCCAGACTGTGGTCAGGGAGGGAGCAGAAAACAAGAGGAAGGCCTTACCTCCAGACTGTGATCAGGGAGGGAGCAGAAAACAAGCCTTACCTCCAGACTGTGGTCAGGGAGGGAGCAGAAAACAAGCCTTACCTCCAGACTGTGGTCAGGGAGGGAGCAGAAAACCAGAGGAAGGCCTTACTTCCAGACTGTGGTCAGGGAGGGAGCAGAAAACAAGAGGAAGGCCTTACCTCCAGACTGTGGTCAGGGAGGGAGCAGAAAACAAGAGGAAGGCCTTACCTCCAGACTGTGGTCAGGGAGGGAGCAGAAAACAAGAGGAAGGCCTTACCTCCAGACTGTGGTCAGGGAGGGAGCAGAAAACAAGCCTTACCTCCAGACTGTGGTCAGGGAGGGAGCAGAAAACAAGCCTTACCTCCAGACTGTGGTCAGGGAGGGAGCAGAAAACAAGCCTTACCTCCAGACTGTGGTCAGGGAGGGAGCAGAAAACAAGCCTTACCTCCAGACTGTGGTCAGGGAGGGAGCAGAAAACAAGCCTTACCTCCAGACTGTGGTCAGGGAGGGAGCAGAAAACAAGCCTTACCTCCAGACTGTGGTCAGGGAGGGAGCAGAAAACAAGCCTTACCTCCAGACTGTGGTCAGGGAGGGAGCAGAAAACAAGCCTTACCTCCAGCCGCTCCTCAGACATGAGGACACTCTGTCGCTCCGTGGCCGCCATCTCACGCTCCAGATCCTGCAGGCGCCGCTCCACGCGCGACGACACCTGCAGACAGATAGACAGACAGACAATTCAATTTTCAATTCAAAGGGCTTTATTGGCATGAGAAAACATATGTTTACATCTGCCAAAGCAGAAAGAACAATACAGTAATACAATCAAAACAAAAAGGATATTTGAAAGTCAGAATCTTCAATAGATCAATTTTCAAGATGTACCAAGATCACTCGATGCATGTATAGTGCAGGAATATACACAATGATTAGTCTTTAGGGTGGTTGTGTTCCATTTGATATCCTTCTCCTATCACAGCAAAATCTCTCTCTCAAAAACTCACAAATCTTGCTGTGTTTGCACATTGTTGTACTTCGCCCAGCAGATATGGGAGTTTTTTGTCATTGGTCATGTTTTCAAAATCTCCGTGTGTGGTTGTAATCTGTGGGAAGTATGTGTCTCTGATGTCTTGGTACAATGGACAGATGTTTAGGAAGTGTAGCTCGGTTTCCACATAATTTTGTGTGCAGTGGGTGCATAGTCTGTCTTCTCTCGGGATACAGGTCTACCTATGACGGCCTTTCTCGATCGCGAGACTGTGCTCGCTGAGTTAAGATTTTTCTTTGTTTTGGGTCGGTCACGGTGCTCAGGTATTCTGCCACTGTGTATTCTCTGTTTAGGGCCAGATAGCATTCTAGTTTACTCTGCTTTTGTGTTGCTTCTTTCCAATGTGTCAGATAGTTTTCCTTTTGCTGTTTTATAATTTGGTTTAGTCCAATGGGTTTTCTATCTCGTGGCTCTGTTTGTGTCCGGAGTTCCAGGCTGAGGGGGCATATCTCTAGAGTTTCGCTGTGTGTGAGTGCCTTGTTATGGAGTGCATCTAGGTCACTTTCTTTTAGGTGGTTGTAGAACTTAAGTGCTCTCTTTTTTATTTTGATTACGAGTGGGTATCGTCCTAATTCTGCTCTGCATGCATTATTTGGTGTTTTTCGCTGGGTACGGAGAATGGATTTGCAGAATTCTGTGTGTAGGGTCTCGGTTTGGTGTTTATCCCATTTTTCAAGGTCATGGTTTGCTAATGGTCCCCAGATCTCGCAACCATAGAGGGAAATTGGTTCTATCACAGAGTCCAGTATTTTAAGCCAGGTTTTAAGCCAGACAGACAGACAGACAACATTGATTTCGTTAAATTCAAATACCTTTTCTAATGCCATAAGTAGATGTACTGCTGTACATGTCATACACTCAGACACGAGAGTGGAAACAGACACAACTCACCAAGTCCTGTTTCGGTGGAGGTGACAAGTGCTGCGAGAGACTTTCCATCGCTCGCCTGGTTTCAATTTCAGACCTACAAAACAACAGATCAAATTCAGCCAATTCATAATTGAAGAAATATTTACATATCAAGAGTTTCTGCTCTTTTCTTGTTACGAGGAATGGTTTTACAGCGTCTCTGCCGGGTGGAAACCTCGTATGTCCAAAACAGGATTCTAATAAAACAATAGTTAAGGTAGCAGATCGTCAAGCTCTGGTACTTTTGATGCTTTGGCGTGACTCTGTAGTATGATCAAGTAGGGCATTAATTCACAAAACAAATTTATATATTGAGGTAACAAACAGCAACAATATAACCATGGCATGCATTTTAAAATGCTGGAGTATGCTGTCAATTTCTAGGCAATTTCTAAGGTTTGAGAATGTGAACACCGTTTACAAATTTGCAGTAAATCCTTTTCCCTCACAAGGCACTGTATGTCTTTTAATTCACGACAGACAGACCAACAGCTTTGTTTACTGCAACAGCCCGTTTGGCAGACACCAAGCCACCATTACATTCTGTACTCAAACGTTGGCTGATAAACCACACTGTACTGAACGCTAGTTGTACTGAGCGCTAGTACTGTACTGTATATGCAAAGAAATTAGCTAAAGGCATTGGTGGACTTGACTTAATCTATTCAGAACGGGAACCCCTTTTGGTGTTTTAAGCATTTATACTTTAGATATCAGAAAATAGCAGATCTACAAGCTCATAGCACGGCACTGAGGGCAGCGCTATGAACTTGTAGATCTGCTATTTTTGATCGGAGCGAACGTTTTAACTCAAATCTTTACATCTGGGGGGTGCCCTGGAACCACATATTTTCATGGTGGTCCGCAGCCAAATACAGATAATTCTGGGGGACCTTGACATGGAAAAGGTTGAGCACCACTGACTTAGAAACATAGTGTTTTTCAGAAACTGAAAGTGAAACTGTTTAGAAGACATTTTTTTAGAATGGGGTTAAAAGAATACAGTGTTTGCTATTGTCAAGGCTTTGACTCTGCATGGATACCTGTTCCTCCTCACGATCTCTCTGTCCAGGTCATCGGACAGCCTCATCTGGTCACTGCACAGGTCCCTCAACGACTGGTGTAGTCTCTGGACCTGTGGACCGAGAGCAACAGACAGACGCTGCTTAAAAGACACACTCAACATGCTGAACTACACATATGATTTTGATTTTGATTTTATTAAGGATCCCCATTAGCTGGTGCCATAGCAACCAGCTAGTCTTCCTGGGGTCCACATAAGAATAAACATTACAGTAGTACAAATACACATTTGTTAAAAAGTCAGTATTCAACTTACATTAGTTCGGATAAAATAAAAATAAAATTTGCTAAGATTACAAGTGAGAGCGTGAAAACTAAAAAAAACTAAAAACACAATTTTAGATGCTTTTTAAACGTTAGTTTACTGTAAACGAGGCAGGTTATTCCAAAGTGACAGCAGCCCATTACTGGAACCTCTAGTGTCATGATCATGCACAGTATTACTAAAAACAGGAGTTTTACTACTCATGACTGTTTTGAAATGGGAGAGGCTAAGGACACGTAGTGTATTGGACAAATATCAATCTGAATAAGCGGGGTCTCACATGAAAATAGTACACCTCTGTATCACATCAACATGAATAGTTTAGTAGCCGATGGTATAACTGGTGGATCAGCCACACACTGCGATTGCAACATCGTGAGTTTGAATCCATCTCAGGGCGTGTGTCTTCCTCTCTCCACCACTATGCTATGTGACAGGGCAGAGATTCCATAAGAAATGCCATAATATTATATCACTTATAATGGAGTAAGTGGCAGGCCCCAGAGGCATCAGTGCACCCTCTTGTGGCAGCTATCTGTAAGTAACCATATCTTGAGGTTATACATTTGAAATGAGACATTCTGCATGAGTACTTTGCACTCTTTGTACTTGGCACTTTAAGTGCATTTTGATGCCAATACTTTTGTACTTTTACTCAAGTAAATGTTGAATTCCGGACTTGTACTTGTAACGGAGTAGTTCTTACATTCCAGTATGTATACTTTTAGTTAAGTAAAACATTTGGGTACTTTCCCCACCCACTGCTTACATGTGCCTCTGGGTGTACGGGGCAGGGGTCACTGAAGCGCACCGTGGCCGCGGACAGAGACCTCCTTCTGATTGGTGGAGCAGATTCAGTGCCGGTATAGTCCTTCAGATGGGAGGTTGGGATGAAACGTGGGCCCTCTGAAAAAAAACATGTACAACATGTAATTATAAGGACAAACGGTTCATCTTCACGGTGATTGCAGAGAGAGGCGGAATGTTTAAGGCCTCACTCAGACCTTCGCAACAGACTGATGTATGCTTGTTGTATACAAAGGGTGTGATACATCTTGCCCCAATGCATTTCCAATGGGAGTCACATGGTTTGACACAACATCTGTGTTGTATGAGGGGGAGGGGGGCAGTCGAAACACAGCCGAAAGCCATATAACAGCTTGTAGTCCAAAATGTTGTATCAAATCATGTGACTTCCATTGGAAAATGCACTTACATCTAGCATGCATCAATGTTGTATGCTAGATCGAAAGGTGTGAGTGAGGCCTAAGGAGTAGAAGAGTAGACAGAGAGATTACATGGGATGATCTTTGCATCTTCAGTCAGTGCTCCTTCTCCCAAGTCACACACAGACGTCTCTCTCCTCACCTTGTCACTGTTAACCAGTGACAAGGTCAAGCTCACCAAACCATGTATGAGATCCTATAGCTATTAGAGGAAAGGAGTGTGATGGGACGGGAGTGAAAATCCACCCCCGTATTTGTCTCGCTCTACTCCATACCTGGGCCGGAGCCAGAGGCAGAACCAGCCTCCAGGTCACTGGTGTGCAGGGTGGATGCCGAGGCAGAGTGCGTCCTGTGGCTCCGGGACTGTGGCGAGGGCCTCCTGTGCCTCTGTGACTGCAGCTGGCTGATGGACTCCTCCAGGTTCTCCTTAAGCTGACGTACAAAAGCATACAGGAGGTGATCAGCCAAGAAAAGGCCTATTAGAATGGCAGGAAATACTGTAGGTAAATGGGAGAAGAGCAGCAACAACAACAACAGCGATATTCATTGGAGATGAAATGCTTCCAGGAGATAAATCACCTCAGGGAGTTTAAGTTAGAGAAGGGGGAGTAAGGCCATGTAAGGCTAAAGGAAATTAGCAGAACCGCTGTGACAGTATTTTCAGCACGCTGCATCGTGGTAATAGGAACAGCAAAAGCCTGATTCCAGCAGCACCAAGGTCAGGCACTACTGAAGCTCAGTACTTGTTGATTTCCTATGTTGCATCCAATTTAACTGTGTTTTGCTTTCCTTGCTTTTTAGTTTGTAGATTTGCTGTGCAGCACTTTGCGAGTTGTGACCTCGTCTAGAAAGGTGCTATATTATTATTATTACTTCCATCCACTTGAATAAAAATCAATGGCTAGACGGTGAGCCAACAAACCAAATGTACAGAGAATGATATGTACCCCCACTATGGGGGCACGTTGTGACTTATTGAGGGACTCACTCACCATTGCCATGGCTTCAGCCTGGTCATCTGTGTGCTCCCTGTACTGGCCCAACATCTTGTCTACTTTGTTCAAGTTCCGACTAGTATCCTATAGCAGAGAAAGTAAGGTATTATTTAAAGGTATCAGACATACGTATATGTTTTCTGAGCATCATGTATTAAATAAATGAAACAAAAGTAACATCTCTTATGCCCCACATCTCTATAAGCGTATAGTGTACATTGGGCAATTATTTCTATTATCCTTAGTATAAATATCACACTTGTGTCGTGTGAAGTGAGGGACGCCCACTGTATTTATATGGGCCAGATGACGTCTTACATCGTCATTTAGGGCCATAAACACACATTAAAGTCTGTAGACTTGGCTGGCAAACGATTTAAATCATAAGTGCTCTAAACAAACTAATCATTACAAATCCCATAGACTTGGCTGCCATATGATGTAATCTTCAAAAGACATGCATTGGAAAGAAATACAGACTATTTTTCTTCCAAGATCATCGGACTACCCACACCCACACTTTCTGATGTGAACAATAGGGCCATTCATTACACGGTTGGCACTTTCAATATCAAATGACACTGATCATCCTCTGTATCGCTGTTTTAACCTCATGCCATCTGGACAAAGATACAGAACCTTGCCATGGAAAAAGGTCTGGTTCAGTAGGAGTTTTGTCCCCTCAGCCAAACTGCCCCGCCGATAGGATGGTTCTGTATACATTGTACATGTCTGACGGGATGGTTCTGTATACAGTGGGGACCTCATGTTATTGTATCATCTTGGTGTTATGATAAAGTACTTTATTGTCAGTTTGTGTTATGTGCTATGTGTTGTTTTTTATGTTGGTGTTGAACAGTCTCACTGTGAAGACAAATATCCTTCGGGACAATAAAGATTATTATTATTATTTCTACTCATGTTTTTTTTCTTCTATTTCACTAATCCCACGGCTATGCCTGTGCTGTGCACAAGATGTAACAACCAGGATTCGAACTTGAAAGTCCAACATCTTAACCAATAGACTAGACCAAAGGTATATGGACTGGGGGAGATATTAGACTTTTGAGGCCATCAGGCAGCGGCTCTGAGCCACTCTGCTACAAAGACATAACAACCTTGAACTTAAGTTCCATCTACATTCAATGAGATGCCATTCAGAGTGAGTCTGCTTTCTTTCAGTCAAGCATAGTGTAGTGTAGTTATAGCCTACCTGCAGAGTGCTGGCCAGGGTGCTGATCTTCTCAGAGATGCCAGCTGATCCAGCAGCTGCACTCCCAGTAACTCCATTGACTAGTCTGTGACCACCACCACCACCATTGGCCCGAGACTCCCGAGCGGGTCTGCGCTGAGCCTCACGCCCCCGCGGCCTGCGTGCCCTCTCCCTGTCGTAATAACTGTCCGACCCGCTGGATGAATCCATTGTTGCCGACAGGGGAGGTCTGCGGAGAGAGGGGCATACATACAATACAAATAATAAACACACTATAGTAGTGCAAACCTGGCGAGATGAGCCACACATACTAGTTGAGAATGCTGTCTGCTGCGTTCGACATCGCATATATATTACATGGCAATAAGATTAGCCTACAATCTGTTTGGTTCCGAGGGGTTTCCGTTTAATAAGTTGATAACAAAGTAAGATTTGTCACCACGCCGCCGCCCGTCACCCTGACAACTGCTAGAGTCACAAAGCTATTCGGCTGCAACAACCACAACAACTGAAAGTGCTCCACTGCCACTAAAACTGGCCATAATAATGGCCATTGTTGTTGATGATGATGATGCTCCTCCACCCTGGTTAGCAACAATTGGCAACTAACTTTAGCTAAGCTAGCTAATGCAACATACTTAGCCAACTATATTAGCTGCAGGCTAACGTGTGTCGTTGTCGTTAACAGAAGCATTCAAGTGAAAAGATAATAAACGTGTCGATCGATCTCACCAGTACAGTTTTTGCTACATGGGACCTGTTGGCAGGTCGCTTTAGTGATAAGAGAAGTTTGCCTGGTGGCGGCGTCTCCTCTCTGCTATGGCAACTAACTTAAACTAGCCGCCTCTAGGACAGGAACACAACAAACCCAAACCAAAGCACGCCGCCTTCAAATGAAACCGGGAATTGTAGTTTATCAAAGGTGCCGTTATGTCGCGATGTATTTACTCGAGAACTACATTGTCCGAAGGCAAGCGTTTGCGTTTGCGCCACTACTGCCGCTCGCAAATATTCAAAAAGTTTGTATTGCTCTTTCCTCCAGTCACACGCGCACTTGTTGACATCCAATCGTATAGCTGCCTACATTATTATAGTGTTGCTGTTGTTATATTATTACAAAATGGTTTATCGATCAAACAAAATATGGCTGTGCCAAATCAATAATAATAATAATAATAAAAATCATAGCCTAATATATATATATATATATATATATATATATATATATCCTATAGGCTACTCTATGTTGAATAAAATAGCATACGGGAGTGGGATGGTAGGCCTATACGACTAGGCCTATATCTTAAAATAAGACCAATTCGGGCCATAGGTTAAAAAATAAATAAATAATAAAAATCACTACTCGTGTCTAACACAAGAGTGCCCCAGAAGTCTACCCACTCCTCAAAGCAGACCACCTCCACAGAGGAGAGCTGTCCTGTCCTAGTGCAGCAGCATCCCTTGCTTCACTGCTCACATGAAACCTATGGGGCCACAGAACTCTCATCTCAGACAGAAACAACACTCCAGTAAAGTTCACTTGTTCCGATCTGAGGGTTGCCTACACAGGCATTGATCTGCTGGTGTGCGTCCATTCAGCAGCATGGATTCTTTTAAACAGCCTGTCAACGAGCAACAACGCAGCATGCAAGTGATAACGTGTGCTCTGTTTACACTCGTCACGTTGCCTGTCAATACCTTGGCGGAGCCTGCTTTTTGCCCAGACGTCTGCGAATGTACCGAGTGGAAGACTTATACCATCTCCTGCTTTGACATTGACAAGCTCCCCAGATTTCCTGCCAGCACGGAGACATTGTAAGTATAGGCTATACTGAATTATAACTTCCAAATAAAACAATGAATAGAATGCAATGTCTCTCAATTTTCCTACACTATAGCCTATCGAATGACTGTGAAAGAGTTGACAATTAAATTGTTATTATTGGCCAAATAGAACTTTACTCTCACTAGTCACTTGCTTTACCAAATTGAGTCTTGTTTTTAATTACATTTTTAATTCTCTTCATATTTTAATTGGTGTTGTGCACAGAGAGAGAGAGAGAGAGAGAGAGAGAGAGAGAGAACAGGAACACAGGTCTCCTAACTCAGTGATCTTTAGTGAGTCTTGCAGGATTCTGCATGGATGGAGACAGGCTTAGATTAAGACCAAACCTGGACCTGATCAGGCTGCTTTCAGATGAACATGTATAGGCTAATGAATAATAAAGCATTGTATATTCAGTTTATATACTGGGCGTGGACAGCTCTGCTCTGAATGATGGGTTTGTGGAAAAGGTGTGTACGGTAAACGATCATCTTAATTTAAGTCAAGACTGAGTTCAGAGACACTCATCAGGATTTACTGTGTAACTACTAACTATACTACTGAAAACTACTGAAAAATGCACTGCATTATGGGTGATATATAGGAAACCTGTCAGCTGTGAGATGTAACTACTTCACTTACTTAACTTCAATAGGCTAACCTTCCATCTTACTATGTATGGTGAAACCACCTTCACATACCTTCTACCTTACTGGCATGACGCCCATTTCAAATCACACAATTACAGTAATAATGGCAGAAGCCTAGATGATTGTTCTGATCTGTGTAGACTTTGTTGTATATAAATATAAAATTGAATTGAATTTGTCTGCCTGAAATTATCTGAGAATTCGGGGCCCCAAACTATGGTTATAATCGCTATTGGATCTGTCTCGTTGGATTGGATGGGATTTGTGTCATTATACTTTTGTACCCCCAAAAAGTCAGTCAAGGATTTGGGGCAGCAGACATGATGTAATACCTTGTCAGGATCGCTCCATCAGGATCTGTGCAGATGTAGTGGTGTTATTATAGACGGTATAAAAGGAAGAAATAGCTATACTGTAGACTAGACTCTACAGTGGTTCCCAAAGTGGGGTCCTTGAGGGAGTTCCAGGGGGTCCCCAGCTAAATGATAGTTAGGAACCAAATGGACCCTTATGCAGTCTGTAACTCAGAGAGTGTACAAATGGAACGGGTCCATTTGGTTCCATTGCGGTGCACTCTTAGAGTAAAATTAATTTGATTGTACAATATACATTGGGGTCCCAGAGATACAAATGTGGGACCGTATAGCCGAATTCAGGTTCTTAAAATGAAAATGGTTGAAAATCACTGCTGGAGACCTTCGGAGGCACGCGGTGGTTGATGGGGAAACACAGAATTGGAAAAGACAGAAATTACATTCAGACCTTCTTGAACATTAACTGAGTATACTTAAGATGGACAGGCCTAGAACTCTTTGCTAAAAAAAACACAAGATGGGAATAATCAAATCGCTACACTGCCTGAGACTAATTAAAACATTTATAAGGGCCTATTATGGAATAGTTTGACTGAAAATTTGGCAGTTGCTGAACATTCCAGCTCTGAGTGTCGATGCGATGAAAGACATGCTTGTTGCATTAGACACACGGACATTCCCATTCTCTATTCTATTCCCTATGTGTGAAAATACCTTGCCATTGATTAAAGCCAGAGGATGGGAGTGTCGATGCAGGATTTGAGACAAACAGTGAAAAAACAAGACAGGGACTTCATGTGGCCAGTCTATGACGTGTGTGTCCCAATCAGGAGTCAAGCACAGATATTGCACTTAAGCACTTGGGTTGTAATGACCCCTTTGTGTGTGTGACGTGTGTGTGTGTGTGTGTGTGTGTGTGTGTGTGTGTGTGTGTGTGTGTGTGTGTGTGTGTGTGTGTGTGTGTGTGTGTGTGTGTGTGTCCGTGCGTGTGTCCGTGCGTGTGTCCGTGCGTGCATGCGTTGCGACCCATGTGTGCGACCTGACCCCAATCAGCATCCGCCGCAGGGGTCAATAGGTCATACTTGGACATAGGGGAATACATGCAGACAGACAGACACACTCCGTCACTTAAAGGAGCGCTTGGCACCACTCAGAAATATGTAGAAGATTCCACTCCGCGGTTTGTGAGATTAGCCCCAGACACAAAGACAGACTCCCACAGACCCATTTCTAGATGGCTTGCCACAGAGCCACGGCATAGAAAATGTGGACAGCAGCAGGTCTAATGTCCCAACTCTGGTTTGACAATTACAGTATATATACTTATACTATACATCAGGGACAAGTGTATAAAAGAGCAGACTCTGACTGTGCTACGATGGCCAACTGTATATGGGGATCACTTGAGGTAAACCAGAGACCGTGTTAAGGGAAGCGTGAGATAGACAATACTTCATCTGTACGCTGATAGTACACAGTAAAATCCTGTATTGATTTAATGATTTAATCCTGTTAGTGTACAAATGTAATCAAATGGACCCGTAAATAGTTACAAATTGATGCATTAACACTGGGTTTGACTGTGTAACACTGCACTCATAAATGGTGCTGGTGTATACACGATGCTGTAACCTACATGAAATGTATTCTAATGTAAGTTATGTAATGTAAGTGTTGTCTTTTTATTCTTCATGATTGTACATAATAGCTGGAATGATGTAGTACCTGTTTGATTGTTTGTTTGTTTTTGTTCAGGTCTTTTGAGAATGTCATTAATATATGACATAATTAGCATTGTGGCGATATACCATAATTGTTTTCCTGGTTTTAAAGGTGCATTACAGTCAAGGAATGTAATTTGTTGAACTTTACTGACTGTTCTATAGCTGTACTGTAAGGGTATTACTGATTATTACTTATCATAAATTACAATATGTAAATATTTCTTAAAGTACCAGTAGCCACACTATCGTCTCTATATGATCACAATATCTATCTAATATCGTTGCCGTCGAGAGTAATTAACCACCTAACTCCATTTTGACATTTTGGATTAGGCGGTTTCTTCCTGCACGACAGCAGAGATATGAAGTATTTGGTAAAAAACAGTGTGATTTTGAACAGATCGCCCGGCCCCTTCTGTCCATCCCCTCATTTGTACACTTTATTTAGTCTGACACCACTGCTTCCCTTGACCCCAACACCCCCAGCCCCCACCCCTCTCCCCAACCCCGCCTCTCTCAGACGCTACCTTGCAACGCCTCGCATGGCACCTATCACATGAGATTATCCACCTATCACATGAGATTATCCTCCAGCCAGTGCTCCAATTCAGACGTCCCTGTGGCCATACGTCCCCACGATGCCATCGCATTCCTGGACAGAATGTTTATCCAAGGCCCACCGGTGGGAAGAGAAAGACATGAAAGCATGCCCTGGCTGCCGCCAAGCCCTGGCCGGCCTTATCCCGGATAAAAATATCTCCAAAACAAGATTCAAAATAGGACTGTTGTGGACTGGCCTGGCCTCCATGGTGTCTGGCCCGGCTCAGCTGATTTAGTAGGATGTCCTGGCAGGTGAGGCGTGAGGAGGCTTGAATGTGTTGTACGCACGCCGAAGAATGCTTGACCTGGTGTGAGCCCGTGCCCTGGCTCACACCAGGCGCTTTAACCTGCCGTCGCTATTTTGGGCGATTGGGCATGATGTCATTATTGTCAAAAGAAATGTCAAAAATAGCTAAAACAACTTCAGGCGGTAGATCGGCTATTTTCATTATTTTTCATGCAACGAAATAGTTTAAGGGTAAACGTCATGAACCCTTGCATCCCATGTTCTGGCCAATGGGCATGTATCATAATAGCTGATCACTGGCCAATGGGCGTTGTGAGCTTGTAGATCTGTAGGCAATGTTCGGCGAAGAGATTTGGTGTAGACAGAAAGAAGGGCCACATGCAGACCCCTGAGGGACCCTGCAGGTCAATAAAGTATAAAAGGGGTTTAATTGGTTAAGTGATTAACCCTGCTGACTCAAGCCCACGCAGGATGTCAGTCCATTATTAACGCTGTCGCCTGTCTCACACTGTTTTCTTGCTGACGAGACGATTGTCGGTCACGATGATTGCGTCGTCAGCGTAGACTAGAGTACGACAGCGATATGAAGGAAGTTGTCTGCACTCATTCTATTGTGATCCTGACAGTTAGGTTGAAATGTCGTGCGTATTAAAGGAACGCAAACTGTACTCAACATGTGAGTTGTCAAATGTAACTTAATAGTGCATGCATTCTTGAACGTGTAGGGAATGTCTAGGTGTGTGTGTGTGTGCGTGCGTGCGCTCCGAAAGTGCGAGTGCGTGTGTGCGTGCAGGTTGCTCCGTGTGTTGGTGCGTAACAGAGAGGTGGAAAGGAAAGCACAGACGCTCTTAAAAGCCTGCGTAGCGTAGCGTGACTCCTGGCTGCGCCTGGACGACGCATTCAAATACAATATTTACCTTTTACAGCACAGTTCTCAAACACCCGGAGAAAGAGCTCCATTTGAGAATAATTAGGGAGGGAGGGGGGGAAACACACACTTCAATACAAGAGGGGGGGAAAACTACAATAGATCCAGTCTTTCAAAAAAGCTCACAATCTTTGGATTCTTGGCACATGAGATAATTCATTGGAGTCAGTCAAGGCACCGGGCCTTCAGCAGACCGCTCATAGACTAGGGACGAAATTGACCAATTAACCTTTAAATTATAAGAGTGAAATCCCGTCACTATTTCCTGAGTGGTCACAGTCTAGATGAGTACTATAGGATTAATTGTAAAACTAGAGGTGTAGCTATGGTTAGTGGAAACACTGATACTACCCTGCTAATAATCATGGACAGTGTAATGGAACCGTTCAGGGTTACTAGGCATTCTGAAGTAATTAGATTAGGGGCACAGTCAGTTAGTGGGATCTATTGTATAGTTCAAATTATAAATTAAAGTGTTGTTATAAATTATAACAACGCTTTTATTCTAATGTGAACCATACATTAACTTATAATACGTAATGTTGTCAACCACATATCCTCTACGCTAGTCTTTTACCCTATAGCGCGCCTATTCTGGGGCAAATCTTCAGTGGAAATAGCAGACCTATACCTATCTATTTGTAGAGGGGGGAAATGATTGGACCAAGTACAGAGCCCTGGGGGACCCTGTTGAACTAAGTATGTGGTTTAAGTGTTTCATTTCACACAATATAGATAATGTTGATGAGTAACATTGAACAACTTTCCCATGAGGGGAATTTAGATACTCAAAGTCCATCTTGAGATCCTCTGCTTTTGGTCAACGTTGCTGAACAATGCTTAAACACTTAAACAATATTTACTTCACTATGAGGGACGGGCCCAGAGCTGGGACGCTCTCAAGACGCTTTCAAGATTCATGTAGTTAAATATTGCATAACAGAGCCTCTCTACCAATACCATTCACCCCAAGGCTAGGTGTCACACTTCAGAATGTGAGAGGAATTAAGGACAGAGTCCTCAGGAAACAGAGCAATTTTGTCTGCCCATCGCTGACACCATTACGAATTATGTGGTTTCTCCCTACTTCAAACTCAATTCCGTGACCTGTTTGTTTCTTGGCACACTATCTGAAGTGACAAATTAGGGGGGGAGTGTGTTTTACCCAGCAAAGCCTGTGACATGCAGGCTTTGCCGACTAGGCAGCGGCTTCCCTCCGCTCCGCGCTCCTGCAGGGAAATCGCATGCTGATTATTTGGGTTTGAGGCAGCAAGGAAACGGCATGAGTCGTCAGGGGGGGAGTTAGTGTTGGGGGCCTGCTCTGTGTCGCTCTGTTTGTTTGGGTTTGTCAAAATGCAGAGTGCCATGCTCCCACTTACCCCCTGCCTCCCCATGTGATCTAGATCCAGGTCTGTAAGCCAGTTCTCAGCCCCTGAATTAGTCTATTGTTCCCCCTAATGGACCAGAGGAGGTTAAAGATATAGCAGCCTGCCGTTTTGATAGAAGTACTGTTTTCGTTTCGTTCATATCTGCTCCTATAGTGTTTATAGTGGCTTCCAAACAGCAACATCCTCTCTTTAGGAGGTTTCAGGCAGAATTAGACGAAAAGAACTAAGGTCGTGCGACAGAATAGCATCAACTCAGGTATAGGGTATTACCACCATCTTGATGCACCATCAGTGTTTACTCAGTATCTACCGTCCGTCGGAATTCATGATCACATCCAATAAATCTTCTGTCTTGCTATTATATGTTTTATTCATCCTACTTGTTATTGCAAGGATACATGTGACACGATGCATTGGCAGAGGCACCGGACACATGCCTCTCCAGAATAATCACGGGATCCATTTCAATCTCCTTCCAACCCACCTATACGGGTCCTGAACCCGGTCTTTGAAAAGCCCTGCTGTCCTAAGCAGACCCAGACCATGTTTGGTTTGGCTGTGGCCTTTTTGTCCAGTCCGGTCCAAAGCTTTTGTTTTCTCCCATATTCCAGAACATGGGGGGTTGGGGAGGTTACACTATGCACTTCAAAGAAGCCTTTTATCCAAGTGCAAGAGGGAAGTTGAAACGGACAGTCTATCACTGAGGGGCAGTGATTGCCTGTGTTCTGCAGATGGAAGATTACATTTGATTATAATGACAACTACACTCTTTTTTCGCCTTGAACCCATTATAACCGGGAAAGTGTCATTTTACATTTTAACTTTAACCGTTATTTTATGACGTCCATATTCAAAAATAGAACGGTATAGATCTGCTATTTTTGAAGAATTGTGAAAATGTGTACAAAATATTTTGAGATGGGGGTCGGTGGCCAAATACATATAATTTTGGGGGTCCTTCACAATTGACATGAAAAGGTTTGAGAACCACTGACATACAAACATGACTTTTTCAGTTTTTTATTTTATTTAGAAGATATGTAGAATCGGCCTCAGGTCTTAATGGGTTAATTTACTGTATTGGGGCGAATAGGTGGAATATATTTATACTGCACATCTTATTCAATACACACCGCTGCATTTTCGGACTTCAATATCGGAGCGAATTTTGGGTGTGCCGTTTTTTCTGAAAGAGCCTAATTTAAAAAAAATGCGTTGTGCAAGCTCCTTAAAGGTGTTTGCACACTGGTGCGTTTTTTCGGCCAAATATTGGAGCGAATTTTGGAGGACGTAAAAGAAGAATCGACCTCACTTTACTTGAACTTACGGGAACTTTTAACGAGAAAGAGAAAACGACAGTATTATCACATCTGAAAAAGTGTCTTCTTGTCACTGCTTTGTTGTTGTTCTGAACATACTATAATTGATGGCTATTTTCTCTTTTTATTAACCAGATGGTTACTGGAGACACGTCTGCCCTCGGTGCCAGCAGATGCCTTCGCCCACATGGTCAACATCTCAAGGATGTGAGTGGTGAAGTGATCCCATGAGATTACTCCATTGCATTCACTTCTCATTAGCCTCCACTACAGACAGACTCCAACTCGCCGCAGGGCTGATGCACCTGGTGTCTCTCATCTGCCTGCTGTTTTCCTTAAAAGTGTGAAAACATCCCAGAATCAAACTGCACGGCCCCTGGCCCCTCGCTTCCCTCACTCCCCTCCGCCTGTCTCCCTCCCACACCCAAGCAGGTGATGGTATCCTCTCTGTTTAGCATCACTGCCGTCTGCTAATCACACTTGGAAGAAGAAAAAAAACAAAACGCTAATGCGTTCCTAGAATATAGGAATGTTGGCGCTCCCGACCGCAGAAGCGCCCATGCAGCGGCGGCGAGCAGACAGAGCCCTTTGGGTGTGTGTGTGTGTGTGTGTGTGGTGATTTAGCCAGACATCGGACAGAGGTGCTGGCTGTGGTAAAATATACACCCGAGCCCTTGATCCGCAGTCGGTCATCCACGTCCAAGTCATGCGTGAGAAGACACAGAAGTGGTTGTAAAGTTTTCTTTTAGACTCAGCCAGCAGACAGGGCTGACTTCCAGGGCTGCCATGCAGTGTGACTCCATTGTGGGCACTATCTTTTTGAGTCTCAGGCGACACATCACAACATGTCAGTTAGAAGGTCAATGCTCTAAAGATTTTGGGAGGACTGTAATGACACCTATACGTATTAGGTTATTTGTAGCTATTAATACCTTGCAAAATCTTTCAAAGTAGCACAGTATTATTCTGTTTGCCCTACATGGGTCCCACCACAAAGACAGGATTCTTTGGCATTTTTATGGAGATACCACGGTAAAGGCCAGGGTTTATTTTATGAGCAATTATGTACATAGTAATTACCAAGTAATAACAAATGAAAGCAAGCAGTGACTGATGACTAGGTAATGTATATGTAGGGGCACATACCTGTAAAATTACCCATGGTTTAGAAGCTTTAGCTAAAGGTGGGCTGATAGTTTCAGGGAGCTTTTATGGATTTTTTTTTAACCACATACTTTCACTGATTTTATGAAAACAGATCTTATGTGTCACTTTCAGGAACACTGACACACTGCCTCGTTTGTGCCTGACTATTAACCATCACACCACGCATGGATATTGAACAAACACATCGTTATTTCGTGATTAGAAAGATGACTTGTATGTGTATTCATTTGATGGCCTAGTATTATGGATGAATGTGAGATCTAACGTGACTCATGTTTGATTTTGTTCCAGATACATATCAGTGGACATGACACTGGAGAGGTTGGAGAGGCACTCGTTCTACAACCTGAAGAAAATCACCCACATGTGAGTTGTTGAAGTTGAGGGCATGCCGGGGCACGGTGGAGCAGTCGGTAGTGATGTCTCCTCACAGCTAGAAGGTCCTGGGTTCGATTGGGACGCTGTGGGCGTGTTCTCTCCTCTGCGTCATCAGTGCCCATACCCGAGGCGGAGTTGGCGAAAGGGCCTTTCTGTGTGGAGTTTGCATGTTCTCCCCGTGTTTTTCTTTTTTTTTTAGATGCAATTGTGAACAATAGCCAAGTAATACATAGTAAGATACATATCCATTGGCCAATCAAATGGTTCACTGCAGCTCAACAGTCAGTGTGAGGGGTGGTCAGGAGATGTCTGTGAGCTGAGAGCATGTTCTGGTGTGGCTGTGCATCGGCGGGTGTTTCGCCGCCTGGTGTAAGGTGGAGGGAGCATGTCCTGGAGGTCCCTATGGCAGTGGGGGGGGGTGCATTTTGTACAGGACTGTAGCGGCGGCAACGTGTCTTCTGTGGCTAAGGCTGTCGATGAAAAGTGTCGTACTGGCAGTGTCTTGGTCAACTCCAATTATTTTGAGGGCCTTCCTCTGAATATTGTCCAGCAGACCAAGATGTGTCGGTGGGGCACTCATCCAAGTGAGTGAGGCGTACTCCATGACACTGCGGACCTGTAACTTGTAGACCGTTGCACGGCTCTCGGTGGTGAGTTTACTGGCCACTCTCCTCAGTGCTGCCAACTTCTGACCGGCCCGGATGGAGATTTTGGTCAGGTGTTTCGACCAGGACAGCTTGGGGTCTATTTTGACACCCAGGACGTCAAGCTCATTTGTGGAGGAGAGCCGGTGCCCATTGAATTGTAGGTCCAGCTGTGATGGGATCCTCTTTCTTGAGATGGTCATGGACTTGCACTTCGATGGTTCGAAGGTGGTCTTCCATCGATCTCCCCAGGTTGATATTTGGTGGAGATCACGGTTCAGGCTAGCCTCCACTTCAGCCCTGTCCCTAGGGTATAGGTACCCTCACAGGTGCAGTATAATCCTGATCTCTAAACTACCTCCCCCTGGCCAGCCGGGGCGCCTGATGGAGGGGAAAGGAACTGGTCGGAATAACGTGTTCCTTCCACACGCTACGTCCGGCCGGGGTAACTCTCCCCTGTCAGGTGAAAAGAAGCAGCTTGGACTCCTCATGCATAGAAGGAAGCATGAGGTCAGTCCACTGCCCCCCTCAGGTTGGCAGAGGAAGTGTAGCACCCAGGATTACATTAGATAATTGGCACTGGGTGAAAAAAATGGGTTGCAAAATTGTGGGATAAAAATTATATATAAAAAAGGTTGAGGGCATGCACTTTATTCAACATTTCGGAGCTGCCCCCGTGGCGCAGTGAAGAGAAAGAAATACAGCTCGACTTTGAATCTCGATGACAGCAAATGGAATGCATTGATGGAAACATAGTGGAAAGATACCGTCCATCTGACATGCACTCCGAATAACACCGCTCGACACTCGGAAGCAGTCCATGCGATTCAGAAATCATCCTTTTGGTTGGACAACCTGGGCTGGGCTGACTGCAGTGCCAGTAAGATAAGATCAGATATAGGATCAGATAAGATCAGATAAGATCCTGATACTGATAGGATTTAATATGATTAGATTACTGTGTAAACTATGTAAAATATGGCGTGGCTTGGATTTGGTCCATGCATTATAGCTATCAGTGTCGGTCGAAACAGACATAATCATAATGATAATACCCATGTTAGAAATGTGAGGCTAAACCACAACCAACATGTGGTTCTGCTCTCCGTGCTCAACTTCTTGTTCAAGTATCTCAGGGGGGGGGGGGGGAAGGTCCGTGCAATATGCTCAATTATGGGATTGAGATTTACTAGGAGTTGCTGCGTCGACGTCGACCACACATCATTTCTTACTTGTCTGCAGCTCGTTGAACTTCACATAATTCACTGCAAGCTGTCGTGACCAGTAACGGTGTCCTATAAACAGTGTAATTGTGTGTGTGTGTGTGTGTGTGTGTGTGTGTGTGTGTGTGTGTGTGTGTGTGTGACTGTGTGTGTGTGTGTGTGTGTGTGTGTGTGTGTGTGTGTGTGTGTGTGTGTGTGTGAGATAGAGACTTGGCTTAGCACGTGATTTGTTAATTAGCCTTTGTTATCCCCGTTTTGCTCATTAGCACCCTCGAATCCAGTTAAGAAAACACAGACAGAGATAACGAGAGCGAACCTCGCTATAGTATGTGGGGAGGGCTGGGTCTCTGTTTTTGTTTTTCGCTGCACCTCCAGTGCCAATTTCCCACTGATTTCTATGATGGTGGTGGAGGGCCATTCCACAGATAATGGCATCTCTCTCAGGTTTCTTCTGGGGTCAGACACAAATTAATGCTCTGCTTCCTGTCGGGCTGCCTGCGGCGGACACCAGATGTGGATCCGCGCCGCTGCAGGGCCGAGGCTGTGCGTGTGCAGCCCGGAGGGGGGGGGGGGGGGGGGTGCAGCCCGGAGGGGGAGACATGCGAACCTCCCGTAACTCCCGCTCTGTCTGTCTGAGCGCCGCTTTTCACAGCGTCGCTCCTCAGAGGCGAGCCATCTATAGAAGAGGGTCTGTTTGTCTGTCTGTGTGTTTTTTAACAAACGCACTGGATCAGCCACATATTTGTACTTTTCTCAGTTTTGTGTTAAGCATTTAAATGTCTTAGTTTTCCTAAAAGAAAAGAGTAATGATCCTGCACTGGCACGCACCCCATGTGGTTCAACGCAATTCAAAAGTCCCAACGACTCCCAAGTATTTTATGGCTACCCAAACTGAAGTCACACAATCTCATTGGCTAAGGGCCCTCTCTGATCCTTAACCACACCAAACCCAGGCCTAAACGTATAATCATCATTATAACCTAATGACGACGCACAACTATTTTAACCTTATACACAAACAAATCTTCTGTAACAGGTAACAATGCCTTGAAAAAGGTTCCTCTCACCGTTCTTCATATTTTAACTTGCAGCATTAATATAATAGAGGACGTTTTGCAGTGTACCTATACTGACTGACCGTCTAGAATTTGGGATAACAGGTGTTATCGCTGATACTAATGAAGTCTCAGTTCCATTCTGGTCCAACGGAGTCAGGGTTCTGCTATTGTGCACGTTGGCTCACTGGACACACCAGTGGGTCTCCTTGAGCGTGTTCCAAAGGTCAAAGTCGTACGATTTGTCACACACGTACGTTACCGCAGTGAAATTTGTTCTCCGCACATTTGACCCATCTCTTGGAGCGGTGAGCCGCAGCCAAATGGCCCTGTAGCAGCTGTGTTTCTCTGAGAGTGTATACAAATGGAACAGAGAAGCGGCTTGGAAACTATAGGAAGCATTATTCTGTGTGCATATATAGCATTGATCAGGCTTGAACCTAGATAGATAGATCTAGGTTTCAGACATAGATATCATATGACAGATGTGTGACAGATGACTGACGTCAACGATGACTGACGTGACAGGCTGAGGCTGGCCACATTGGAGCCACGCCCACGTTCCCACGTGGATCTCCAGATTATGTCCACAAAGTATTAACCCATTCTGACCTGAGATCAGATTCATACGAGGTTTCCACTGGGACACACACTGGTCTGATTAACCCGTTCTGACCTGAGATCAGATTCTAAAAATGTCAGTCGTTCTTTGATTTTTTTCAAAAATAGCAGACCTACAAGCTCGTAGCTTGAGCTTGTAGATCTGCTATTTTTCAGTAGCTAAAGCACGACATGATGTGGACACCAAAATGGGTTCCCGTTCAGAATGGGTTAATTCAAAGTCCAATAAATTAAACGCTACCAGTGGTTTAGGGGTCGCACCAGCTGTAATAGTTCCAAGTAGGCATACGGTACATTACAACTTAAATTTAGACCTAGTACATAGCAGGGTGTAAAGCCCCTTCTTAAAATACTCTTTGTCTCATGGTGTGTCGTTTGGATATAGCTTGAAGGATAAGGAGAAGTGAATTGTACCAGCTGTTTTGCATCGGCAACACGCTCTCCGTGACAGATTACACCCCGTAGAAATGTATGATGACATAGTGTTATTATACGCTTGCTTTCATTTTCCGTGAGCAGAGATACCTCGAATTACTGACCTATCAGAGACAACTGCCCTTGCGGGCAGCGGGAGCTAATCCCTGTGATTGAGTGATTGAGCACCACAGGTTGAAAAAAAAAACAATAAACACAGTGGCTCCGTAACAGCTGTGTTTCTCTGAGAGTGTACGAATGGAAACCAAATGGACCTTTACAGGTCAATTTGGTTCCATTTCTACACTCTCAGAGTATCAGGGTCCTTAAGTTGAAATTAAAACGTTTGAGAACCACTGCACACACTAAATGGAACAGAGAAGGAACTAGGAAGCATTATTCGGTGTGCATATAGCCGCAAAGGTCACATTTAAGTATGGAATCATGCATTTCCCATCAGTCAGTCAGTGTATAACTCAAAATCCATTCCCAATACAGTACATGGTACATGGTACATCATCAGGGATGGAGATAAACAATAAATGCGACCTGCTGTCACAATTAAGCCCATATATGGAGATCCCTGATGTCATCAATTAGTATTATGGATCATATGTCAGACTCAGAACCTGTTCTGACATTCCATATGTTGATTGTTCCCCATCCATCCTCCCTTTTCGATGTCTCCCTTTTGACTGATACCTGTCCATTTAAACTGCCTGCCCCAAAGTTATTTGTGCAGCCGCGCCCGGCCTGGCCCTATATCTGGGCCCTCATCAAACCCTGTATATTCAATACCCCACCCACACTGCCACCCTTAGATCTCCATATATGGAGCTGACCTGTTCTGACATTCCATATCTTGATCTGACCTCATCACACCCTGTACACTCAAGATACGCTCCATACTGTATATGGCCAGCCCCTGCAGGCGTCTTACTGGTACATTCTGTCTAATAAACTATTCAATCAATCAATGGACTTCTACTCCTACATACTCCGCGAAATGTACCCCCTTTAGGCACATCACCTCCTCCTACCAGGAAACGCAATTGGGACAAGAAGCCCCCAGAATATAGCAACCCGAACTCAAGCCCAGGTGTCCCACACACGGGATAGCCAAACATCTACGGTCTAATCCAAAAGGGAATTCCTTCCCTGGCCAAGGGGGATATGAGGCCTCCAAGCACAGCCCTAGAGGTTGTGCGGCTTTCGGAGATATGAGGTTTCTTTTTCCACCAGCAGGGTGGCTCAACACACAAACACTACGGGAACTTCCACTGGCCCCGACATGCCCGTCTTCCTGAGTTGTTGGGTGCGGTTTTGCTGCCAGGTGTGTGAAGAGGTGCCAGCTATGGGCCCACGTTCCAGAGCACCACATGGGTTGTAAAAGCAGAAGATCGGTGCAGGGTTGCCGGGCCCTGGTCCTCTCTCTCTCTCTCTCTCGGGCCTAGCCGGTGTGGACGGGAGTAAACACACTAATGAAATGGTAATTGGACCGTACTTCCGGCCTTGGCAGCGTGCTCGCAGGAGTTTTCCCCCCTGTCTATTTGTCTGAGACACGCACCTTTGCCCCATTCGGTGTCAGCAGTTTTCGATGTCCAAGCAATGCGCACGCACGTTCGTGCACATCGCCATGTGCTAATGCTTGTGTTTTACACTGGCCATGTCGGTGCACTATAGGGGCATTCCTCTGACCTGTAGCAAACACGAAAGGGATCTACTTTTGTGTGTGTGAATCAAATCTGCATTTTCAAGTGTATAATGTACTGTGTACAATGCTGCCCGCATGTGACTCAGCGATGTTAGGCAAGTAATACTTCCAATAACATTGTTACCATGAGTTACTGTTACTGTTGTTTCTCCATCTAGACTGCATGGCACACGCTTTCCAGGCATAAATTAAGCTTTTTATGTCTTTTGTTTATCCATTTGTTTTCACAGAGAGATACGGAACGCAAAAAAACTGACCTATATTGATCCAGAAGCCTTTAAGAGCCTCCCAAACCTCAAGTACTTGTAAGTAACTGCTACAAAACAGTAGGGTTTTTTTTCAACCGTAGTTGAAGAGAAAATTCCTTTTTATTCCAAATATTTTCTACTTCCACTATACTCCTTGTTAGACTACACCTATCATGGCGTTGAAACCCTGATGATACTTAAACCTAAGGACAGAGAAATGGGACTTTGCCCTTCAAAATGTTTAGCCCAGACAGATAATTGAACCATTATAATCTATTCGGGATCCTAGCAGCTCGCGGTGCGTTTGCCAGTACTGGCAAAGACTGAGTCGAGTTTAAATTTCATGTTGTGGTACGCTCTGATTTCAGAAAGAGTTACATTAAACCACTTTTTCCAGAGCCGTATCTTGTTCGACGCATCAACTGTGCATTAATGTAGGATTTGCTACCTAGAGTGGGGGAAATTATGCTTCGCTGTTAACGCCATCCAGTTTATTTATCATTTTAGGAAATGGATAATGTCGACTGACTTTGTACAGCCTGAAGTCACCTCCGTTCTAATCTCTTAGAATAAGCGCCAGCCAAGTATAGAACTAAGACCGTGAGTGAATTATAATCTTTGCAAACAGGAGTTGCGTTGAACTTTAGAAGTTGAATATGATTTATTTTTCGAATGAAGTGTGAGTGCAGACGCTATTGTGCTATACCTCCGTGCGCTCTGCGGTGTTTGTGACACACATTTTAGAAGTTTGGCTCCTTTTACTAAAACCAAGAGCAGAAAGATATATATCATTATTCAGGATGAAACCCAAGAAGCAACACAGAACTCTTTGTCCATGACTCTTATCCCTTTTCCACTCAGGGGGATTTTCAATACTGGCCTGAAAGTCTTCCCCGACCTCAGCAACATCCAGTCCAATGACATGAACTTCATATTGTAAGTTGCAGTTACTGCACTTGGCTTTATGTAACATTTTCAATATTCTGTGTGTGTGTGTGTGTGTGTGTGTGTGTGTGTGTGTGTGTGTGTGTGTGTGTGTGTGTGTGTGTGTGTCTCTTTCTCTCTTACGTGCACACATACGCACACACGCACGCACGGAGTGTGAGAGACTACTTCTGTCTGTGCTATGTATATCTGGAAGGTGAACAGTCATAGAAACATTTTCAATAAGAAATGTCTGTGCACGTCCAGAGTGGAAGCTGCTGCTGGCATTACAGCATAATAAAAGATGAAAAACGCATTAGACCTTTATTGGGTTCATCCCTCAGAGGTGTAATAATATTAATGTACTAACTGGATAACTATTTCATTTCTCACGAGTGTGCAGACACTGACTGTATCCTATGGATGTGAATCGGTATAGAAGATTTATATATATATATATATATATATATATATATATATATATATATATATATATATATATATATATATATATTTTAATATAAAAATATAAAAATCATTTTCACTTGACACACAAGCTTGTATAGTTTGCCTAATGTTTGCCCCCAGAATAGAGACATTTAGGGATCATGATGTGGTTAACGTTGGCTCTCCTGCCACCGGACTGGAGAGAGCATTCATCAATGCTGCATTCCTGTCCTTCCCACCACTGGGACAAGTGGTGCTCCAAGAGTTTAGGCCCTATTAGAGGCACAATATACCCAAGTAGGAGAAGTAAAAGTAGCCTATACTCAGAATGTCCAAAATAATCAAATATAGCATATATTATCGAATTATAATTATTTAATGATGATCATTAACCACCTCATTGTGGCACGTTGTGAGCTTGTAGATCTTCTACTTTTTAATTATTAATATCCAAATCTGCAAAGCAACATGCAGTGGAGTAAAAAGTACAATATTTAAGTAAAAAGAACCAAAATTGCACTTAAGAACAGTACTTGGTTACTTTCGCCATGCAGCGCTGATCGCTGGCCCAGACCAAACGTCTGTGTTTGCATCGGCACTTCATTTCCCCCTTAATCTGCTGCTGTCTGTCATCTGTTGCCTTGCAGGGAAATCACTGATCACCCCTACATCACCCACATCCCAGCCAACTCCTTCCGCGGTATCACCAATGACGTGCTGACGGCGTGAGATATGCACACACACACACGCACACGCACACACTCTCTCACACACACACACACACACACACACACACACACACACACACACACACACAGGGCTAAAAAAGAAATAAGGTAGTATGCAACCTTGAATGTGTGTACAAGTACATGCAAACACACATACCGGCACGTCCAAAAGCAAAGATAGTATATATGCAACCATGTAAACTAATCTCTCGAATGCATGCGCGCACACATGTACGCACGCGTGCACACACACACACACACACACACACACACACACACACACACACACACACACACACACACACACACACACACACACACACACAGCTATACAGTTTAATTGGCCCCGTTCCCTCCCTCGTAAATATTTGCCAAGTTATGGGCCACCTTGGCCAGAGACTCTTAGGACTAAGGCTAACAAGCAGTTACACATTCGAGTGGTTTACGGTTGGAAGGATTTAATGTCATAAACAGAATAAACGCGGTAGAGGAACTCTTGCGTTAATGACTGCAGAAATGAGCAAGGAGAGTTAAATCCTCAGCAGTGCAATAAGTGGCCTCCTCCGCTGAGGAGCGCTTCTATTTTTAGTGCAGATTAAAAGTTATAAAGACCGAGATCTAATGGCGGCATGACTTCATGATGTCACTAGTCTATGACAGTGTTTCTCAATATTTCATTTCATTCATTCATTTCAAGGACCCCTTAGTTTTTTATGCATTATAGGCAGAGGACCTCCATTTGATATAATTTTCTATCTCTACATTATAAGTCAGGCCAACTCATTCCACTGTATCACCAATGACGTGCTGACGAAGATATGTACACACGCACGCACGCACGCTGATTGGTCCACCGGTTTCCGAGATATCACACACACACACACACACACACACACACACACACACACACACTTATAGCTTATCCTCTTTCAGAGCCACACCCTAAAAATAGCAACTGATGGGAAAACAGCTTTCATTTCTATATAGATGGTTATCAGATATACCGTAATAAATTGATTTTTTCGCCGCTGCTTTTCATTTCAATTCATGTTATGTCAATTTGTCCCTGTTTGCTCCCAGGATGCTGTACGGGAACGGCTTCACAGAGATCCACCATCATGCCTTTAATGGGACCAAGCTGGACCAAGTGTACGTTTCATGTTTTGTTACTGTGCCTCAACACTGTTCAACAACAGAACCTGTATATTCGTAACAGAACTGAATTGAAAAGTACTGACAGAAAATAATAAAATGTTGTTGATTAATCCAGACATGGTGATAGTGCTATTTTCATATGTATTCTGAAACTGTTTTGATGACGGTCCATGAAGCCAATTCTGGGGACGTTTTTCTTTTTCTTCCTTTTTTTCTTTTTTAGTTGTATGAAGGAATGAGGATATCTTTCACTGGCATACAGCAAATCAGTCCATCACAGCAGCATCGTGTTCTGTCTATTTCCCCAACAATTAAGTAGTTTGGTATCTTGCCTGGATTAAACCGTTTCTGACATCTGGCATGCGTATCCCTTTCCGCACAAAACCACGCTACAACCACGCTCCCAGTGGGAGCACGGCTGGGTCACCGCCGGCCATCTCAAATGTACTTATAGTCTGCTTAACCCAGCGGTCTTCCTCCATGGTGGAGCTCTCACGGGACAAACTAGTCTCCAGAAGTGGTTATGAGGAAGTCCTACAACAAAACAATCTCCATCCACTAAACCTAGAACTCAGTCATACTCGGAGGGAGTTGATTTAATCTCTAAAGTTAAACACAAAAGACAAAGCATACTTTCTGTTACATTCAAGTCTTTTCACCACTGGTCCAAATCCCTCCGCCGAAAATAGTATAGATCTACAATCTGTGTGCTTGCAGGTCTGACGAATGTCCCCCCACACCTCTGGGTCCCAAGCCCTGAATGGTCAGGATATGAGATATTAATGCTATTAAACCAGCCCTCCCCCCCCTCCCCCCCTCTTCTCTTTTACAACACCTCCACACAGCCCGGGTCCTTATGGGGGCCTAATTAGCCCTTTGCTCAGTCACTTTAGTGTGTCTTACCACACGGGTGTTTGCATTGGCGCCGGGGCACACTCTGAGGGGAGAAGTGATCCCAGTGGCGCGCCCTGACCAAGACAAACACTCCGCTCACAGGTCTATTATCCTTATTGGATTTAAGGGATTCTGGGGGATATGTAGTGAAGGTGCAGCGTGTTTTAGAGGCACCCCCACCCCACACCACCACCGTTATCTACCTTGAGTCAACAACGTAATTTTCGCCGTAGTGCTTCACCCCCCGTGAAAACGAGAGAAAATAAACACAGGAAGGCATAGTGATGAGGAGGCACGTGAAAATATTATCAGGCCGTGCCTCGCGTCCACTCGGTCCTGATTGAAATGTTATAAGTGTGACTTATATTCCCCTTAATACTACCAACCACCAATCTGTGTGTTCCTGCCCCGCAGGTACCTTCACAGGAACAAATATCTGACCAAAATGGACGACAAGGCGTTCGCCGGTACCATCAGCGGGCCCATACTTCTGTAAGTACCCGAGAGGGTAAAGATTTATTTTGGCCTTATTGCTTTGACTATATCTGTGTACGTGTAGCTATACTCGTGGTTTTGGTGATTAGGCGTCAGGTGCGGTTCAATTATGCAAAACAAGTTGTTTGACTAGATTTGACACAGCTGCATAGGCCTAGTAGTAGTTCAGGAAATTAGATAATTACACAGAAATAATCTTTTAATAATAGAGTAAAAAAAGATAAGTGTCCAGACTATACATCACAATCTTATAAACGCCCCGGTCTGCCCCGGTAACAAGATGTGCACTACAGTGGGGGGGACACGCAACAGGCCAACATCACGCATGAAATCACTGAATATACCTACAATAATAGAGTAAAAAAAGATAAGTGCCCAGGCTACATCATAATCTTAATTAAAGACATTGGTTTAAAGGCCTGTTTAAAGGGCACAATAAGGACCAAATTCTAGACATTCTCTATGTTATCACTATTATAATGATTTGATTGCATGTGGCGCTGGGGGGGGGGGGGGACAATTCACAATTGATTTCTGGCCGGATGTATGGAGAACCGGGACGACTGGAGGCGACGATGGAAGGCTCGTCTGAGGACGACCTAGAGAGATTTCTCTTTTCTAATTCATAGCTATAAGTCATAAATCATATTTCCCATGTCTTTCTCACCCAGAGACTGGTTGAGAAGAATGTCTGGAGAAACGTGATAGCGTACATCATCAAAGTGACACAAATCGCTGCTCCACAGCTGCATGTGTCGTTAGCCGCGGGAAATCATGGAACCGCGCGGTTGTGTGCGAATGAGAGAGGGAATTAAGGGGGGGGGGGATTCATTTGTACTTTTTACTTTGAGTAAAATCTTGAGGTACATTTACTTTACTCCAGTATTTCCTTTTTTAATACTTAGTTTAAACTACCACTCCACTATATCTCAGAGGCAAATAAATAATGTACTGTTTACTCCACTGCAAATATTTGGAAATGTAGTTACTAGATCGTTGAAGATTTAGATTATTAAAGGGATTGTGACATTAAAAAAAGTTTTAATTTTTTTAAACGTTTTCTGAGCTCAATTGCACCCAAAAAAACTGAACTTTTAACATTCAGTATAGATTTTCTGTGGTCTGGGGTTTTCTGGCTCAAACAAGTGCTCTGATTTTCCTGCCGATTTGTGAAATCCCATACATGTCAATGGGATTAGCCAGCAGATGTCACTGTTTTCACTGGTTTTGCCTGTTTTCGTTGCAGCTCAAAAGGCTTCCAAACCCCAGAGAAAACTCCAGACCACAGAAAATCCACTGAATGTTTCAAAGTTGAGGTTCTTTGGGTGTAATTGAGGTCATAAAACCTAAAAGAAAAACGAAAAATAAATAATAATTAATAATAATAATAAATTAATGTCATGATACCTTTAATACAAATAACTAGTTGAGTCCTATTTTATACTTTGGCTATTCAAAAATAGCTGATCGACTTAATTGCATACACTGTATATATATATATATATATATATATATATATATATATATATATATATATATATATATTGTATTTTGTAGTTGCTATTTTTACTTAAGCAAAGCCTTTCTTCCACCACCGCTGGTTTTCTCTTTATTACTGTAGTCTTCTCATCTCGGCGTTTGTAACCCTGTGTATATCTGTGTTTACGAGCCGTTTGGCTGCCAGGAGTCTTGAACCTGCAGTTATCGTGCTCCGTGCGGTCGGAGCCGTTAGTGTTGAGTGTCTGCTCCGTGCGGTCGGAGCCGTTAGTGTTGAGTGTCTGCTCCGTGCGGTCGGAGCCGTTAGTGTTGAGTGTCTGCTCCGTGCGGTCGGAGCCGTTAGTGTTGAGTGTCTGCTGCTTTGGAGCCGTTAGTGTTGAGTGTCTGCTGCTTTGGGTAAAATGTGCTCCTTGTTGCGGTTCACGTTTTCCACAGGGGAACGAACGTGTTCGGGGTGAGGTCACCTCCATGATGATGATGAGGTCATGGGCCAAACATCTGGGAATGACAAAATCAGACCGGCAGTCATGGCTGTCTCTCTCCGTCTACATGTGTCTCTCTGTGTGTGTGTGTGTGTGTGTGTGTGTCTGTGTGTGTGTGTGTGTGTGTGTGTGTGTGTGTGTGTGTGTGTGTGTGTGTGTGTGTGTGTGTGTGTGTGTGTGTGTGTGTGTGTGTGTGTGTGTGTGTGTGTGTGTGTGTGTGTGTGTGTGCGCCTCACACAATGTTCCCCCGTGAGGAGATAAAAGGGCGCAGAGGGACAAGGCTGTTTGGGAGAGCAAATGAGCACAAAAACAATAAATACAACAACCGACACTTAACGACGATAGTATGCGATTAAGAAATAGATTTGGCTTTTGGCTTTGTTTTAATTACATTATTTAGCTAACGCGATGACCTTTAGAGATACGATGATAGAATAACGAATCTGGAGGAAATTGAAGAGCACTCGCCCTCCGTCTGACCTCTAGAAGGTGGTGCACGCGCGTGCGCATGTGTGCGTGCGTGCCACCAGTGGCGGAAAAAGTACTCACACGTTTTACTTAAATAAAAGTGTCGAAACTGCAATATAGAAATACTCTGTTACGTAAAAGTCCGGAATTAAAAATGTACTTGAGTAAAAGCACAAAATGTAGGCTATTATTGTCATCAAAATGCACTTAAAGCACCAAGAGTAAAACAAATCATTGATCTACACTACAAGCTCACAATGCGTCGCATCGCGACACATTGTGAGCTTGTAGTTCTGCTATTCAAATGGCCAAAATGTATATAGGGCTGAAGTGGTTAATGTATGCTTTGTAATAAAAAAATAAAAATCTACAAAGTAACTAGTAACTAATGTCGTCAAATCAGTAATTAGTGGAGTAAAAGTACAGTACTTAAATAAATGTAATTAGTTACTTTCCACCACTGTGTATAAACCAATCAGCTGTGTTGTTGCGGGGAGATGCTGGCCCCCATGTGTCTGTCCCATGCAGTGAGGTTGAGAGCATGTGATTGTCTGTCCCAGTCAGGGTGAGAGCATGTTATTGTCCCATGCAGTGAGGTTGAGAGCATGTGATTGTCCCATGGTTGAGAGCATGTGATTGTCTGTCCCAGTCAGGGTGAGAGCATGTTATTGTCCCATGCAGTCAGGTTGAGAGCATGTGATTGTACCATGCAGTGAGGTTGAGAGCATGTGATTGTCCCATGCAGTCAGGTTGAGAGCATGTGATTGTCCCATTCAGTGAGGTTGAGAGCATGTGATTGTCCCATGCAGTGAGGTTGAGAGCATGTGATTGTACCATGCAGTGAGGTTGAGAGCATGTGATTGTCCCATGCAGTCAGGTTGAGAGCATGTGATTGTCCCATGCAGTGAGGTTGAGCGCATGTGATTGTCCCATGCAGTGAGGTTGAGAGCATGTGATTTTCCCATGCAGTGAGGTTGAGCGCATGTGATTGTCCCATGCAGTGAGGTTGAGCGCATGTGATTGTCCCATGCAGTCAGGTTGAGAGCATGTGATTGTCCCATGCAGTCAGGTTGAGAGCATGTGATTGTCCCATGCAGTGAGGTTGAGAGCATGTGATTGTCCCATGCAGTCAGGGTGAGAGCATGTGATTGTCCCATGCAGTGAGGTTGAGAGCATGTGATTGTCCCATGCAGTCAGGGTGAGAGCATGTGATTGTCCCATGCAGTCAGGGTGAGAGCATGTGATTGTCCCATGCAGTCAGGGTGAGAGCATGTGATTGTCCCATGCAGTCAGGGTGAGAGCATGTGATTGTCCCATGCAGTCAGGTTGAGAGCATGTGATTGTCCCATGCAGTGAGGTTGAGAGCATGTGATTGTCCCATGCAGTCAGGTTGAGAGCATGTGATTGTCCCATGCAGTCAGGTTGAGAGCATGTGATTGTCCCATGCAGTCAGGTTGAGAGCATGTGATTGTCCCATGCAGTCAGGGTGAGAGCATGTGATTGTCCCATGCAGTCAGGGTGAGAGCATGTGATTGTCCCATGCAGTCAGGGTGAGAGCATGTGTCTGTCCCAGTCAGGTTGAGAGCATGTGATTGTCTGTCCCAGTCAGGTTGAGAGCATGTGATTGTCTGTCCCAGTCAGGTTGAGAGCATGTGATTGTCTGTCCCAGTCAGGTTGAGAGCATGTGATTGTCTGTCCCAGTCAGGTTGAGAGCATGCATGTCTGTGTCTGTCCCAGTCAGGTTGAGCTGGCTTTGGCACAGCCGGCCGGCGCTCCTCGAGGCGAGCACAAGAAAAGAAAGGCCGCCGTGTGTAATTGCTTAAAGATGACAACGAACGGATCGGAGGGTCTTATTATTCTGTGCGGAAACAGATGGAAGGAAGGAAGGAAGGAAGGGGTCACGTGGTCAGGTTGTCCGTCCACGACAGTGATGGAGAGTGATGCGCCGTGCGTGTCTCAACCTGCTGTGATAGAGACGTAGTAAAATGTCTGGGTTTCCGAGGCTACTTCTGCAGTGGTGGAAAAACTACTCACGTGTTGTACTTAATTAAGTAAAAGTATCAATACTGCAGTGTAGAACTACTCTGTTACAACAAGTAAAAGTCCTGAATTCAAAATGCACTTTAGTAGTAGAAGTTGACTTTATAGTAAAAAGTACCAAAGTATTGGTATCAAAATGTAGGCTATACTTAGAGTACCAAAAGCAGAAAGTACTATCGGCCAACATTTCAAATGATTAAACATATTTTGAAAATAGCAGATCTACAAGCTCACAAAGCATCACATCGTGACACATGGTGAGCTTGTAGATCAGCATTTATTTTTAAAGTGACTGTACACCACTGCACTGCACTGTCAGTGGTTGGTTGAAATGCAGCCAATAAAACAAGTTTCTCTTCAACTTTGATATAGTCAGCTGGACTTGGAGTCATGAGATCATCTGCAATGTGAAACACGCTGCTAAATAAATAAATGCATAAATAAATCCTATCATATCATAGGACAACTAATAGCTTAACCACTTCCAACCTAGCATCCCTATTTTGAGAATGTCCATGCAATGGTCTGTGAAACGTTTGTGATAAACTAAATAAATTGGAAGTGATGAAACAAAGGAATGAGCAGGAAATTGGAACTGGAACGCCATCAATTTTAAGCTGATAAATGGGTTCTCTCTGCCGATGGGACGACATTGGTGTCCCCCCTGAAAACATATTTTCCATTTAACCCATTCTGACCTGAGATCAGATTCATACGAGGTTTCCACTGGACACACACTGGTCTGATTAACCCATTCTGACCTGAGATCAGATTTTAAAAATGTCAGTCGTTCTTCGATTTTTCAAAAATAGCAGACCTACAAGCTCGTAGCGCGCCACTCGGTGGCGCGCTATGAGCTTGTAGATCTGCTATTTTTCAATAGCTAAAGCATAACATGATGCTAAACAACAAAATGGGTTCCCGTTCAGAATGGGTTAATATATCTGGAGAGACAGGGAGACCCTTTTTACTGAATAAACAGTCTAGCATTAATGATTACTATCGGAATAGTCTAGAGAGCTTCAATGTTTTAACAAACACTTTGTTTTAATCAAAAAGCATCGCTTACGGCATCGGTTCCCGACCTTTTCATATACTTAATCAAAAAGCGTCGCTTACATTTATACGGAACCTTTATGTGATTAACTGTATACGCCATCACACACAGTGGGTGTAGCTCACGGACAAGAACTGCAATGCTTTGTTAGATTGAAGATTAGTTCTCAATGGCAAGCAACCCGTATACTACAGAGCCTTTATACTCAATAATGTTAACTTGACATCATCTCTGTATTAATTTCAATTGTATATATGTATTTCCACTTTGGAGCTTAATTGGATTAAATTTAGATCCCCTACAAACCCGCTCAAACCCAGCATGTCTCTCACAGGATGTGCTTTTATCAGTGCTTTTATCTGTACATAGAACACTTGAATTTGTCAATTGGTCAGTTTCCCCTGTGAAATCCCTACATCTGATCTTTTGTTTTGTCATTTTCTATATCCCTTCTCCACTGTTGCGCTCACTGTCTAAATCATTTCTCTCTCTCTCTCTCTCTCTCTCTCTCTCTCTCTCTCTCCCTCCCTCCCTCCCTCCCTCCCTCCCTCCCTCTCTCTCTCTCTCAGAGACGTGTCCCTGACAGCGATCAGCTCCCTGCCTACCGCAGGCATGGAGTCTCTCCGGGAGCTGATGGCACGCCAGGCCTGGGCCCTGAAGAAGCTGCCCCCCATCAAGACCTTCAAGCAGCTCACCATGGCTGACCTCACCTACCCCAGCCACTGCTGTGCCTTCAAGAACCTCAAGAAGAAGCGCGGGTGAGCAGCGGGCACAGCTGGCCAGAAGAACGTTGGGTTATGTTAAGCTAGGGCCCATGAAACCCACTCCTAAAAAACAAAGCTTTAGTCTATGATTTATATTCTCCACCAGTGCTGCTAGGAAACGCACTAGAATCTGTTAATTGTCTTGAGGCGACAGAGGAAACACGGCAGGTGACAGACTACAAATTCATTTGCCGTTTGTAAACAACATGGCGCATACTACACAGTAAACAGCAGTCAGTGAGATGCGCCTGCATAGTCTGTGCATTTCATAATGATTAATGCACAATGCGCCGGTGAATAGCGGCAGCTGCACTTATTATGGTGTGGACCTTGGCGAGGATTAAATCAACTCGCTGACGCGTCTACCTATAACTTCTTACCAAGCTGCCGTCATTACTGTCACTCAAGGCTGTTATTGTAGGAAGGGGGCCGTGCCAGACTCATAATGACTCTCTCAAAACAGGAATCATTTTACTTTAGCTGGATATATAAATAATTTGATTGTGCCACGGGGTGCTCAGGAGGGCATGTGTTGCAGACCAGTCTAGTCTACGTCGGATTTTTTTTCTTTCCATTAACTTGCCTAAATTTGGGGCGTGCCGTATTCCTCATTTACTGTACTTTCAATGAAGTAACATTTTCAGCTTCACTTCAGCCGTATACATTTCCGCTATTTGAATTTTTATACATTTGAAAACTTGTGAAATGGGACATTCTGCATAACGAGTACTTTTATACGAGTACTTTTATATCTTTTTATACTTTTATACTTTTAAGTCATTTTAGAATTCCATACTTGTAATAGATATATTTCTACGTTGCTTTTAAGTAAAAAGAAAACATGGGTACTTTTTCCACCACTGGTTTTATCCAAACTGAATAATGCGTGCGTTTTTGGTTTTTCCAGATTCCGGGAGTACATCATTTGCAACCTGACCGCGTACTACGACCACCAGCACCACAAGCGCTCTGTGGGGCCCCTCCGCATGCCGTCCCTCCAGGGGGGCGACCGAGCCTCCGAAACGGCCCCGGGGCCCCTCCGCATGGTGCCGTCCCTCCAGGGGGGCGACGGAGCCTCCGAAACGGCCCCGGGGCCCCTCCGCATGCTGCCGTCCCTCCAGGGGGGCGACGGAGCCTCCGAAGCGGCCCCGGGGCCCCTCCTCCGCATGCTGCCGTCCCTCCAGGGGAGCGTCCGCGCCTCCGAAGCGGCCCCCGAGGACCAGGAGTCCAGCGACGTCAGAGAGCCGCCGCCGCCGCACCAACAACAGGACTGGAGACGGGGGGACTTCCACTATCACGCCTACTTTGGCGGCCAGCCAGACGAGGACGTGGGCTTCGGGGAGACCCTGAAGAACCCCCAGGACACCAGCCAGGACTTCGACAACCGCTACGACTACGTGGTGTGTGAGGAGGAGGAGGAGGTGAGCAGTGGACCCCCTTGAAAACCAGAAGTATTTGCAGCTTTGAATACGAAAAGCCGGTCAGATAGTTTGTTGTTGATGGGAAAAACAGGCCTCCATTACAATGCGAAACTGCAATAGCCTCCACAGTATGTTGTAGTCCAAACAAACGCCCGTCCACTTGCATTGGGCTCATTTTCCCAGAAGCCCTAGCAGCCCAGAGGATGGCTTGATTTCCAGTTTCGTCATCATAACGCAACGCCTCATCACCAGGTCCGGGAAAAAATCCGCTCTTACTTTTTAATTATTTTAAAACGGCGAATTAAACACATTAAACAAATAGCGGGTTTAGCATATTAAGCAGGGGGGGAATGCTGGATTAAACAATTTAAAGCCCTCAAGGTGCTAAGTACAAAATATATATATACTTTTGTTCCACCACTGTAGGTGACGTGCACGCCGGCGCCAGACGAGTTCAACCCGTGCGAGGACATCATGGGCTTCGGCTTCCTGCGCGTGTCGGTGTGGTTCGTCAGCCTGCTGGCCGTGCTGGGCAACGTGGTGGTGCTGCTGGTCATCCTCACCAGCCACTACAAGCTGTCCGTGTCGCGCTTCCTCATGTGTCACCTGGCCACGGCCGACCTGTGCATGGGCATCTACCTGCTGCTCATCGCCTCCGTGGACCTGCACACCAGGTCGGAAGGGCTTTGGCTTTGGGGGGGATGTTCTATTTTTTGTTCGTGTTTTATCGGCTTGCAGAGCTGATCAATGATCGGACTTTCTTCGTCTAGTCACGTGGTCTAGTGGCGGGATTTTCATGAGCCAATGGGAGACTATAGCCCTATATGCGGCCAATATGGGACACTAAGCCCCACGGCCAATGGGACAAGCTCAAAACGTGTCACAGTGCGCCACTTTTTGAGCTTGTAGATCAGCTATTTTTGCTATATTTGAATTGAAATCCTGAATGATTTTTTTGCTATTTTTTAATTCAAAGGTTTAGTATAGTTATGTTAACTTTCTGAACTAAATACAAATACATTGGACATAAACAAGAAACAATGTTGGGATATTAACCTGCGGGCCGCATTAAGTGATGGTGGGGGCCGCATGTGGCCCCCGGGCCGCCGGTCGCCCATGTCTGACCTAGCCATTCATTATCCGTTGCCTTAAACCGGGCCTTCACACAACCTGCAGGTCCGAGTACTTCAACCACGCCATCGACTGGCAGACGGGTCCCGGCTGCGGCCTGGCCGGCTTCTTCACCGTGTTCGCCAGCGAGCTGTCGGTCTACACGCTGACGGTGATCACGCTGGAGCGCTGGCACGCCATCACCTTCGCCATGCGCCTGGACCGCAAGCTGCGCCTGGCCCACGCCGCCGCCGTCATGCTGGGCGGCTGGCTCCTCTGCCTCCTGCTGGCTCTGCTGCCTCTGGTCGGGGTCAGCAGCTACCAGAGGGTCAGCATCTGCCTGCCCATGGACACCCAGTCCACCGTGGCTCAGGTACCTACTTTATGTGTTGAGTGGTATATATTTTTGGGGGGGGGTTTTGCCTTTGATAGATTACAATAGTTTTTTTACAGCAAAGGTCGTCGGGATTGGGACTCGAACCCGCGACAGCCAGGGGCGGAAACTCCGTGGGTTCAGAGGCACGACTGAACCCCCTGGCATTTTGGCAAAGGCGCGACTGAACCCACTGTTTATCATTGATCATGTTGAAATGTTGCTGAAACAATTTAATGTGTTCTTCGTTCTTCGAACTGAAACACTGTGTTCATTAACAAACTGTAAATAAGGTACCAACCGAAAAGAAAAAAAACTCGTTTTTTTTCCACCGCTGGGGGGGGGGGGAGGGGGCGTGGCTGCATGAACCCCCTGCCGTTATAAGAACTTTCCGCCACTGCTGTCAGCCTAGGCGCCTGGACCACTCGGCCATATATTTTCAACTGTAACTCTGTTACGAGGAAAAGACCGGAAATTAAAAATGCTCTTGAGTGAAAGTACAAAAGTATTGGCATCAAAATGTACTACAAAAGGTACAAAAAGTAGAAAGTGCTCTCTATGCAGAATGTCCCATTACAAGTTTAGATGTATACAAATTTGCCGAAATGTATATACTGTAGGGCTGAAGTGTTTAATGTATGCTTTGTAATAATATCAAAGTAACTAAGGTTTTCAAATACGGTAAATGTATAGTGAAGTAAAAGTACTGGAAATTGGAAATACTCAAGTAAAGTACAAATACCTCAAAATTGTACTTAAGCGCAAGTAAATGTATTTAGTTACTTTTACAGTGTTCCTTCCTGTACAAAAGATGATATATTTAGGGCTAAAATGGTACAGAAGGTTTGAGAAGAAGGCAGCCGCAGAATAGGAGATTTAATTCTCAAGTTACATTAATTGCACAAAGACAGAATACAGCCTGCGTACAGTAGGTGGCCCGGCCGGGAGCAAACAGCGGCCACCGTATAGACCGGCCAAGAGACGGAACACTTGTTGTTAGACACCATAGAGACCGTCTGATCAACTCGAGTCATTTGCAGTTGTTTGTCCTTGATTTGTAAAACATACGGCGAGGCAGGAAGAGAGAAGAACCCAGTGGTCCTGTGATCTCCATGTGGAACAAAGGACATCATAATCCGTATTGACACGTCATCCTGTACGGCTTCAGAGGCTGTCGGCCTCCTCACCCCAGGTGGCATTTGAAATAGAACAGTAGATTACTGTTCTATTGCACAATTAGATCAGGCCTATATGTCAGATGAGGCCTATAGATCAGGCCTATACACAAGAGCGCATAGAACTTTGTACAGACACAACATTATTGAATTTGCTAATTAATTTAGTTATTCTATGATGTGGTCCAGTGTTGTTTTTGCCAGCAAATTTCTATTTTAGTCTAGTCATGGTCTTTGGAATGAAGCTTCATTTAGTTTTACCTGGAATGTTTTGGTGGGTCTCGGTGCCGTCGTAATGTCTTGCTGAAAATAGCAGATCTACAAGCTAACAACGCGTCGCAGCTATTGTCAGCATTCAAACCCAGTGTAAAATTACTTATACTGGATCTTTTGTCCACTAGTCCCTTCCTAACATTTTAGTCTAGTTTTTATTTGTTGACGAAATTGTCAGTATATTTAGTCTTAGTCATCATAGCTTAGTTTCGTTTCCATTTAGTTTTCGTCAGTGAAATAGTAGTCATCTTAGTATTAGTCAACGAAATCAACACAACATTATTGAATATGGGCGTTAGTTATTGAACGATGTGGTCCATCATATTCTACCCAGGTGTACATCGTGTCCGTGCTGGTGCTCAACATCCTGGCGTTCCTGGCCATCTGCGCGTGCTACGTGAAGATCTACTGCGCCGTGCGCAACCCGCACCACCGCTCCCGCTCCACGGACGCCAACATCGCCAAGCGCATGGCCGTGCTCATCTTCACCGACTTCCTGTGCATGGCGCCCATCTCCTTCTACGCCATGTCGGCCGTGCTGGACCGGCCGCTCATCACCGTGTCCAACTCCAAGATCCTCCTGGTGCTGTTCTACCCGCTCAACTCCTGCGCCAACCCCTTCCTCTACGCCATCTTCACCAAGGCCTTCCGCGGGGACGTGTTCATCCTGCTCAGCAAGGTGGGCCTGTGCCAGCGGCAGGCGCAGCTCTTCAGGGGCCAGACCGTCTCGTCCAAGGTGGGCAGCAGCGGCGGGACGTGGCAACAGGGTCGCAGGGACAGGGACACGGTGAGGAAAGGTGGGACAGGCACGCAGGAGGTGGAGGAGGAGGTGCCCATTCACCACCAGCAGGACTGCTCTGGACATACTATTACTGCGTGCCAACAGTGAGTGGAACGAACTGCAGGCGTTGACTTTCGGGGCAGGTGGAGGTTTGCGCTCAGGTTGCCCCGACCGACCGGGCAAGTGCTCGTTGGAGAGGGGACGCAACCGTCTATAAACACAACACGAGAATATCTGTCTAAACACCTGAACGTGGCCAGACTGTTCTGTGGAATGTAAAATAAGAGCACGGCTTACCTATAATCCACTTACAAATATAAAACAACAAGTGTGAACACAGTCATATTCATAGCTACAGTATGTAGGTATTTGGCATAAGAAAATTAGGTATGACATTTGTTTTCGCACAGCCCCAGTAAGTAAAAAGAAAAGTGTTAAATTGAACAGTAATTCAACTTTTACTATATCATTTTATAAAGGACAATTTACTTTTCGGGGCAAGTAAGTGGGCTTGACCTTTGGGCAAGTAAGAACATGACCGGGCACGCTGCCTCTGAGACATTAGTGTCCAGTACGAGGCTGAGGCTGGCTCTGTGGGGACACATGTGTGAGACTGTGGGCCCAAACCATGGCACCAGGGGGCCTGTACGGCGCAGCAGGACTGGTCAAAGCGGGAAAGGAGCATGAAATCAAAGCTGGAAACGTTTGTAGGTTGATCTGGTAGTATATTTAACTGGGGAGGGGGGGGGGGGAGTTGCTGCTGTGAATTTCAGGTCGAGTTCATCTGTTTTCACAATTCCGCCTGTTATGATTTTACGGTTCCAGTGGATATCATGTGTCACTGAAATATGAGATTTTTTTAATCACACTTTTATTCTTTTCTATTCTGAGTATTTTTGTAATGAAAAAAAAAAGGTCACTTTGAGAGAGAGAAATAAAATAACCATATAACCATATATAACCATAACAGAATATTTATTTTAAATATATATATTAATTGTATATTGAATTGAATAGGCTCAGTCTGGCATTGAGAATAGAGTTGAGGACATGATGCTATTAGTAAAACATTACATTCCCCAGTGTGGGAGTGATAAGAAGACATTTTCTGAGGCATTCTATTTATGGGTTGTTGTCGTAGTTTTTTTTTTTTTTACACAAGGACAGTCTACGTCTGGAGGACTTCACAGTGAAAACGCTGCATCCCAGCACCTCTGTACATAATGTAAATACATAACTGCATTTTGGGGATCTATGCATAGAAATGCATTACCCATGGGAATCTTACCTTGTTTTAAAAGCTGTTTATTTCAAGCTGTATAAAATAATAATAATATAAGTGTATATAAGGGGGCGTAAAGACACAATATCTCCACATACATATCCACGTCACTTTCAGTGTAGCTGTGATGTGAAAAGCAGACATGAGTGTTTTTACAAAGGGAGTGGACTCTTTGAACTGTACTTCTATGTGACTTTTAGTCCTGCACCAAAAATATATTGTATTTCCTAGATTCATTAAACATTTTGTCTACTTTGGGTTTTCTATAGGCTGGCCCTGTCGTGTGTGCGTGTGTGTGTGTGTGTGTGTGTGTGTGTGTGTGTGTGTGTGTGTGTGTGGTTACAAATTGTTACAAATTGTTACAAATTATTGTAAAGTGATCCAAAGGGAGAAAAAAAAAAGAATCTCCAGAAATATACCCTAATGCCGAGACAATCCAATCTAATAATTACAAAGGCAAACAACCATTATTTAGATTTTGCACATTCCTAGAAACGGCAGTTATGATAACAACAGAAACCTTTCTCTATGCTTTGGAATGTCATCGTTGTTTTGACTAGCATTACAGTATTTTTCCAACCCCTTATGGAAGCAAGTGACTTATAGAATAAGTCAAGGCAAAACTATCTCTATGTGATTGTATAAGCCTTATACAATCACATAAGATAGTTTCCCCATGTCTTGTGTTTAATAACCACTTAAGCTCCATGTCATACTTCTGCTATTGATAAATATGTGATTGACTATTTTTAGAAAATATTTACAAAATGTTCACCCATGTACGACGTGCCCAAAATAGGAATGCCTTGGGTTAAAGTGTTTAAAAGCAAATTGAGCAGGAGGCAACATTGAACTAACTACTAAATTACGAGTTGGGCTAATCAAATAGCTGAACCCTTCGGCCACATTACAAAAATGGCACGAGGCCAGTTGATAAAATGACAACATTAATGTTGTCATTTTATTTGCTTTAATTCCACATTATGTATGAAAAGACAAGTGCAATGTGTATTCTTTTATGGCTTAGCCTTCCATTTCTATTCTGTCAATTACACAATTTGTAATCAAACATTTCTCTCTTTTTAATAATTCCGTGCAATTAGCACATTCAACACAAACGACTGTTTCCATAAAACTAACAAACATTTGTCGTAGGTCTGTCTGCATCTGTCTGTCTGTCTGCCTGCCTGCCTGCTAAGTCTGCCGATAAAGTCGGAATTTGGAAGGTCCAACCTGGTCAGTTTAAAGCTTGTTGGATGGGTGACTTTGAGGACATTAATTGTGCCGCAGGCCCACAGGCCGGAGTTTGAGTATCACTAAGGACACAGTGACAGCTGGTTAACATATGGTGTATTTCATTTGTTGGGTGACTTTCTTTTTTTTAAAGGAAATATTTGGATGATCAGTTAGGGGAACGTTCCTGGAAAACTGGGGATCATTTCAGGGAAGATTGGAAGATACAGTAGTAGCTTTTTTTTAATCGTCTCTGTTGGGAGGAAACCTCATATGTCCAAAACTGTTACTTTTTAGAATTCAAATTCAAAAGCAGCAAAAAGTAGCAGATCTACAATCACAAAATGCGTTGCGACATCTGCTACTGTAGTAAGAGCATGTAGGGCGTTAATTTATAATAATAGAAAGTTAGAAAATGGAGATAAGAGGTTTCTGCCCAACAGCAACGATATATCGTATAATCAGTGTAGCCCGCTCACTTTTAGAATAAGCGCATCCAAGTGGCTAACAAAACACAGAAGTGGAATGGATTTCTATTCTGGGGATGAACCAATGGAGAGTAAGTGGCATCTGCCCGGTGAGTTCCAGAACTTGACTCATGCCGTAAATTCTAAACAGACTACCAGGACAACGCATTTCAGATTCAGCTGAATGTTTTTCCACAGCTACAAGTCCATCTTTGCCAAATTGCCAGTCACCCATTAAACTGCGTTATGCGTTCAAAGGTTGACCTTTACAACGCTACTGAACGCATGCGCTGGCAGAGCAGAATTATGACCATTTTGGGAGGGAGTCCATCCTTTCACAGCCAAGATAATATTGATTCCATGCAGTGTGTCTGTGCGCCAGAATATTCTGCTTCCACCTGTTTTGTGCATATGGTGTTGGCAAATATCGAGTGAAATTTTGGGGTTAAAACAACACACGTTTTTTTGTATATTTTTGTTAAAAGATTAAATCTCTATATTCTGAATAGTAATAATCTCATTGCTATAATGTCACAGGAGTCTCCCCTTGTGTCATCACTCGTTTCATCTGTATCCTGACTAAGTTCTCCATCAGCTTAGATAAAATTGGTATCCCGTTTTTTCTGTTTAATAAAGAGCTGGAGAGACATGGAGACTCCTGTGAACAAACACTATAGCAATGAGTACAGAATTTGATTTTTTCCACCATAAAACATGATCAGCTATTATTATAATATGAGGCAAAAACGTGTACAGTATTTGTTCAAAATATCATTTTCTTATGTGGACACACCCACCAGTTCATTAAGTATGGCTGGTATGCCTGGTGGGTGGTGATGGATCCACATCCCCAAACAGAGTCACTATCATTGCAATTAAGCTTCAGAAGCTCACAATGCAGTGAAATAACACAAGCATGACCTTTCTGTACTGTGGCACACAAAACAGGCAAAGATTTTCATACTCCAACTAATAGTGGGCAGGTCAAAATAAACTGATTGAGACTTGGATGGGACTTAAATAGACATTCCTCTCCTTCTCCCTGGTTCTCAGGCCACTCATTCCTCTCTGGGTATTTCAAATAAACCCATCTCCTCAAATAAGCAGGGCAGGGCAGGGCCGTGGCGATGAAGCATTGTGCCGCCGGATTAGGTTTCTGAATTCAAATACAGTGGGAACGGAGCACCGGTGGAACTTCACAGGGCAGAGGAATACTGTGGGATAGAATAGATAACCTTGGTCTGAAAAACTGGGTTGAATTCCTCAACACTATCCCTTCCATCTCTCTGGGCCTTTCGGGAACACAAACCCCTTAAGGCCTACTAACCTAGTACCACTGTATCCGGCGATGAAAATGTATGACTTTGCGAAAAACATGGCGTACAGCCCAAGGTAAATAAAGGAAATCAATTTAAATTATATATATATATATATATTATAATGAGCTTGTAAATCTACTATTTTCTACTAAAAGGCTTGCTATTTTTGTGCGACACCTCCGTAGGACAATGTATAAAATATGGTTTACGTGGTTAAATCAGACAAATCTATTTCACATTCTTGTGGCCAAAACACACATCGATTATTCTATTAGTCGAAAAGTAGGAAAATCAGCGATATATAGTTGCCACCCTAGTCTCCTGAACGTTAACAAGAAGGGGACAGTCACAGTCCTCCTGAAGGGTTAAGTTCCCTTCCCTCCTGGCCTCAGAGAATACTCCTGTGGCTACTGGAGTGAGCCACAGTCTCCTACGCAGAGACTATCGAGAGTGGGCAGCCAAAAACACTTAAGGCTCTTTAGTGGTTCCTCAAGGGAATCCAGTCTGTTCAAGCAGATCGAAAACCAAGCAAGCACTGACAAACATTCACGGTTTCCTCTTTCACCGAGGCTTCCAGCGATGTAAATCCCCACCGTGTAGAGCCACCCTGGGCCCGGGGCCATCGCTCTCACACCCAGAAGCCTCTCTTTCAAAAACCATTTGTCTGATCACTTTTCTGCTATAGGAGAACCCGGCACACATGATGTGAGCGAACGGTAATAGACTTTGAGCTGTTCAATGGAAGCAGGGAAGCAAATCGTCGCTGTTGGGCAAAAAACCCTCTTATCTCCATATTTTCACTTTTTGTTATTTTCATAAATTAATGCACTACTTGATCACACTTCTCTGGAGTCCACCCGAGAGACGAAATACAGATGAACTGAAGAAATCACACCATTTCCTTCATGTACTGTACTGTACTGGGTGCAGATAAGCAGGGAACTCTTGGCAGGTCTTAGGCAGCCTGGCTGTCTTGCACACGGTTATAGCCAACAATCAAACTATTTTGCAATACAAGGGCAGTCCACCTCGGTGGAGCGATAATTTATCTTTGGAACCGTTCATATGATAACCATTATACTTTATATTTCCGACTGCGTTGCTGCTCAAAAATATCCGACTTTCCATAAACCAAAGTTATTTTCGGGCACAGTTGAACTCTGTAGTATTGTAGAAAATCATGCTTCAGCAGCGGCTGAAAAACACTTGTGTCTGTTCGAGTGCCCAGGAGTGTCGAGAAGGCTCGCACTTCATGTGGAGCAGGTGTGGTTACATTCTGCCCCGCGCTTCCCAACTCAATGACTGGCTCTTTGTGAGGCGCGTGACGGCCCGCAGAACCGACAGCCCGCCTCAAATACATTTACCACAATCAAGGGTGAAATCCCACCGCCGTCCATGATTCGGCATTAGTCCCAGCCAGTACCACACCTTTATCTCATAATTACCCTTAAGAAAACAGACTGGGCTTGTATCAGTTTGGGTAGGAATTATGGTAAAAGCAGAGAGAGAGAGAGAGAGCAAGAAAGCCCAGGCTATGCTCACCCACTGACTACCATTCCGTTTAAAGCTCAAGTTGATTTTGTAATCACATTCGATGCCGAGGCCCCAATTTACACTGGCAGCCAAATCTAGCCTGAATCAGATTGTTTAAAAAAAAGTCTAAATGCAGACAGGTCACATGGAATCCGATTTTTACAAATGTGATTTGAGTCACATTCAGAGGTGGTTCCAAATCTGATTTGAGGATATCCGTCTCAGTCTGAATGCAACAAGCGGATCTAAATCAGATTCCATGTGTGACTTGTTTGCGACTTGTTTCTGTTTAGACTCATACTTAAACAAAACGGATTCCAATCTGGATGTGACAGATCCGATCTGGTCACTTGCAAATTGCAATGGTTCAGGCCAAAAGAATAGATTTGACTGGATGTGACTGCAGTCTAAATGGGGCCTTAGTGAATGTAATGGATGACGTCTCATCAGACATAAAGCAGCACTTTAAAGGCCAACTTCAACTGTGAGGACATCATGATCATGTCAAAATGATGCGTCTGGGACTCGATACACTCGATACACTCGACACAACTGATTTATGCATTTACACACTGAACCCAATGCTAAGTGTTATGTCAGATGTTCCATTTTGTTTAGCATTCTATTTAAAGATAATCTCAGTAGCCCTTTAAAAGATAATTTAATTTGTATATTAAATTGGGTAAAACTATTCTAAACAGTCAACAAATTACAGCCAAAAATAAATGTATGTTTCTTTTTCTTACTTTAATTTAACTTTTTAGCAAAGGAGAAAAGAAATACTCAATGTCTGTTCAGTAAAACCTCCCTAACTGTATTCAAATCACAGCCCAAGTAATGGTTACAAATCACTTGATAAAAAAAGAAAAGAAATAAAAGATTAACATGATTGATAAACATTTCCCTAACAATTACTCTGACAGCAGTTAAAACACAGAACAATTAAAACGCCAAGAATACATATTTTTCTAATTTAGTTTTTTATGTTTTAAAGAGGCATCCTCTTTGAACGCTCATCTACCATGAAGCTGAAACGATATGGTCACTGTCGTTGGGCGGAAACCTCTTATCTCCATGTTTTAAAGGTTTCATGACATTCATTTTCACTTTTTAATTTTATTTTATCGGTTTTTCATTTTAGGTTTTATGACCTCAATCACACCCCCACAACCTGAACTTTGAACATTCAGTGGATTTTCTGTGGTTTTCTCTGTGTGTTTTGTGCCTTTTGAGCTGCATGAAAACAGGCAAACATCTGCATTATTACGCCCTACACTGAGTATATGGGATTTGTGGACTCTTACCTCACAGTCCACAGGCAAATCAGAGCACAACCCCAGACCACAGAAAATCTACTGAATGTTAAAAGTTCAGGTTTTTGGGTGCAATTGACCTTTTTTCCGTAAATGAATAACATCCCTACTTGATCATACGATAGCATCAACTGTAGCAGATCCACAAGCGACACACTTCAAGCTTGTAGATCTGCTACATTTTGCAGTTTTTTTTTTACTTGAATCCTGAAAGGTAGCCGGTTTGGTCATATTAATGAGGTTTCCACCTAAGACAAGACGGTATATCCACAAGGCACACATGAGAAAGGGCAGGGGGAGGATGAGAAAGGGCAGAGGGGGAGGATGCGGATGAGCCCGACTTGCGCGTCGTCGTATGGCGCATAAATCAGGCATGAAATGTGACATCAGAAAGAGTACAGTGTGTTCATGTGAAATACGGTACGACGAGCTGTGAGGACCTGCTACTGTATAGCGGAGTGCCGCCAAAGGATTGAAAGACCATGGTGATAAAAGAGCTCCTTGAAGCAGCGCTCCACCTGAATCAGTTTGGATCATACAGTTCTTTGGCACCAGACATTTCTCTTCAATTTGAGACAGAGTGTGGTGGTGCGTGCCGTGCGCTGCCGTGCATCAATAGCACTTTGTCACTTCAAAATTGTTTAAAATCAGCCAATATAAGTTGTGACAACGTGATCCATTGCTTTCAGTGAGGAAAGTAGAGTTGGACTGTTAGTTTGGAGGGAGATTCATTTGTTTAATGCGTATAGCAAAAGGCGTTGGGGTGTTAAGTTTGCTTTGATGTTTTTGTAGATTACATCTGGGTCTTTGATATCAACCCCATATCTAATAACAATCCCTTTAGTATCAAAGTTATTTATGAATAAAACCTACTAGTTTCAGACGGCTAGCCAACAACCAAAGCAACAATGTATCTGAAAACATACTTTATTTTAAATTGTTGCAACACGGGGCACAAAGAAAACCAAAAAAAGAAAAAAAACGAAACGACGCAGGGCCCCAAGTGAACCTCGCTTCAATACAAAACAGAACAGTATTTTATGTTAAAAGTCAATTAAAATGAGAGCACAGGAGATTCTCATGGTGGATGAAATGATTCGGGACACACAGCGCGTCTCGGAGCGTTCGTTGTCCAACCAACAGAAAGAAAGGAACACTTATTTGATTATAAGAGCACAGTTCGGTGCAGCTTTCCAACCACTCAGAAGAAAGAAAAGAAAATAAAAGAAAAAGGAAAGGAAATGAAAGGAAAGGAAAGGAAAAAAACCATTGTGTGAACCTTCAGGAATAAATAGAAACATTTAAAATGCCATAAAATCGTAACATTTGGGATTGTGGGGTGTTCAAGAAACTTTGAGCAGCACCCTTCCAGGAGAAAAGACTGCTATAAGTACACAACACACATCATACACACAAGGTCACACACACGCACACACCCACACGGTCACACACACACAAGGTCTCACACACACGGTCACACACACACACACACACACACACACACACACACACACACACACACACACACACACACACTTGAGCACGCTGTGGCTACAGACTATAGTTTGACTGATTTCAACACATTATTTTGATCAACTGACAGTGCAAATATTTAGACGGCTGCAAAGAACTGTATCAAGAGTGAGCAACACGAAAGACAAGAGAACATTTAAATTAGAAATGACAATGCTAGGTTTTCAAGCTGAAGATGGGATGAGGCTCCAGAAAAGTCTATTTTTGGGCATTCAGCGCTCTTGAAATTAGGAATCATTCTACAATTAGCGGTCATTTCACCGCGATTGTAACTTTGTCTTCTTAGTGTTTACCCTTCAGTGAAATACAATTTCTTAAAATGTTTAAAAACAAAAACTCCATAATAAAACACTATATTGGGCACCTGTACCATGGTAAATTATATATAAAGGACAATTTTTAAGTTTATAATCTAAGCCAGCGGCAGGAATCTGTGACATGGAATTACGGCTGATGGATACTTAGTTTGCACGCCAGTGTTGCGTCACGTGCCGAAAAGAGCCGATCCACAAGCTCACAACACGCTGTGAGATCGCTTGTTCGGGTGTGCAACACCCACGCACAACTACGTACAGCTCAGCCGTTTAGGATCCCCGAAACAAAAAGATTGGGGGACGAAACCTAAAAAGTCCAACAATCATTCTTAAAGAAAATAAAAGAAAGAAAGGCAACGACCTTCGACTGGTGGCACTACTGCTTTGTCCCCGACTGGTCGACCCAGTCAAAAGCGACTACAGTGCATTGATCATGGATGAGTTTGATTAATCTTTTGTTATGAGGTTATGCCGGATGCCCTCTGACACACAGGGAAAGCACGGGGGACAATCAAGTCAGGGTCACACTGGTCCACTACGAATGCATGGATGTGAAACGCTAAGAGTTCCAAAAGGAGGTTAGATCAGACACTAAGGTGGAGGGTGCTGATGTGGGGGGCGGGGCGGGGTGGGCGAGGAAGCCTGCAGTGGGTGTAGGGTAGGGAAGCAAAAGAAAGACCACAATCTGTTCCCAGGCGTTTATCCTAACCCTCCCACCTCAAATCATACATACCACACACACACGCACACACACACACGCACGCCCCTCAGAGGTCTCTCATCCTGCAAGGCTAGTTAGGCGTTACGAACAACCCCCCCCCCCCCCCCCCCCCCGCCCAAAAAACACCCAGGATTCTTCCAGTACCTCACAGTTCTTTTGGGTTTCTCAAAGAGTTCATTATGGTTGCATTGTCTCCGTCGGGAGCAGGTCTCCTGAAACCGGAGCCCTTCGCGAGGACAGTGACGTGTCTCCGTTTAAAAGTGGACAGAAGGTTCTTCCAGCAGAGTTCCTGCTCCTGTCTCCTTTTTGTGGATTTTTTTTGTGTTTTTGTGTTTTCCATCCCCACACGGCCACTACTTGCGTTTCACCATTCGGCATCCCCAATGGCCTTGGAGAAGACATAGTCCCTCCCGTTCAGATTCATGATGCCGTCCTTCAGGTGGAATTTCCATTTGTTCTTACTTCTGTGGATCTGGGAAGAAGGAACGAGGGAGGAAATGAACACGGCGTGGGAGTACGAGCGCAGACACGGACACAGTTTCACTTTTACAGCCTCTTAAATCTCACGCTCACGCATGCAGGTGTTGCGTGCGGAGGATCATGCACATAAACGCCACGGGACTAGAATGTTTCACCCGGCGTTTCCGTTTTTATGGCCAGTAACGTCCCAAAGACATCCCAAGGTTTCCAACTCAGTGACATTAGGTTAGAGAATTGATGAGATTCAGAGATACATGCACGTCGTCGTTGCTGTTGAGCAGAAACCTCTTATCTCCATATTTTAACTTTGTGTTTTTTCGTAAATGAATGCCCTACTAAACATGATCATACTACAGTATGACACACAAACATCACATGTAGCAGATCTACAAGCTCCAAACGTGGCGCGAAGCAACACGTCCCAAGCTTGTATTGTATTTGTAGATCTGCTACTTTAGCAGTTTTTTCATTTGAATCCTGAAGTAAAAGTTTTCCTCCCGACGCGAGAGGCGATATATTAATATTAATAATGTCCGGAAGGCGGAGATTATGTTTATGTATGTGTGTGCGTGCGTGTATGCGTGCGCGGCTAATCTCGGAAACCGCTGGACCAATCAGCATCAACCTTTTCATGCACACTGCCAGTAGGCCATGGAAGACACTCCAGTTTGTTTTTAAATAACCTTTACATGTCTGCCTAGAACTGTCACACAATCAAACGTTTTCCCTGAATTTATTGGATCATGAGACAATTCTCATTACAGGCTACGCCCATTTCCCAACTACATGATACAACAGATGATGTAACCTGACACTCAGTCTGAATTTTCATTTCGTTTCACTTCATTATTCAGACTGAAAGCCCTCCCCACGGCAGCAGTTTATGGGATGGGCGTTTTGTTAGCTAATCAAACATAGCCGATCCGTGAGCTTGTAGATCTGATACTACTTTCGCTATTTGTTGAGTTTCAAGTGACGTTGTAGTACGAACCCGCGGCACACTGTGACTGGATTACCAGTCGGGTGCCCAGACGGTTACGCCACCGCCTGGGCTGCCGTAGACCATATTTGGAGTTCCTAGAATGAGCAAGCGTTCCCTCGCCCCGCTCAACCTACAAATACAAATGCAGAGACTAGCGAGACGCTGCATCTGTAAACCATGATGTAAACAAACAGACTTGTGATAGGAAGTACAATGGAAGTGGTTCTTCTGCATGCGTGTCTGGTCTATCTGGCAGTGCGTCAGCGCCACCTAACCACCTGGCATGCACACTACAGCATGTTAAATCACTGTGTGTGTGTGTGTGTGTGTGTGTGTGTGTGTGTGTGTGTGTGGTACCTTGTCATATTGGCACACCACTACATTCTCTGTATCAAACAGTTCTTGGTCCTCCTCGTCACTCACGTCGTCCCCACTGTTCAGAGGCTCCTAGAGGAAGAAACACCAGGATGAGAACAGGTCAACACCACCGCCGGTGACACGTGACTCATGGTCACTTGGCTGAAGCTGAGACAAGCTTACGAATGCAATCTCTCTGTGCAATGCAGTCTCATTCTTCAGGTCGATAGTAATAGTCCATAAAGGACCAATAAAGGTCCCTGCACACTGGACACGTTTTTGGATTTTTAGCTGTGTTTTTCCGTCGGTTTTCCGAAAAACGCGTCCAGTGTGCAACCACCTTCAGGGTTCGTTTTTACACTCTTGAGTGAGGCCGCTTTATCAACCAAATGGACTTGAGTTGATTATCAAGAAGGCGAGCCGGGGCGCCTGATGGAGGGGAAAGGAACTGGTTGGAATAACGTGTTCCAACCAGGGAAACTCCCCCCTGTCAGGTGTAAAGGAGCAACTTGGACACTCAGGCATGAAGGAAGCATGAGCTCAAGTCCGTTGCTCTCCCCTTGTCCCCCATACTGTATATGGGGACTAGGTTGGCGGAGGGTGTGTAGAGCCCAGGATCACATTAGATGATTGACACAGGGGTGAAAAATGGGTTACAAAATCGTGGGATAAAAAAAAAAAAGAAAAAAAAAGAAGGCGATGTCCAGTCCAGAGGCATTTTGGTCATTGTGTTCACTCAGTTTAGACTTTTTGCAACAGTAGTCATCTATCTATAAATGCACCAAGTCTCTGTCTTTCTGTCTGTACGTACGTGTGTAATCCAAGTAACTAAAAAAACGTTCGCCCCACAGACTTCAAATTCGACACACGCGTTCCACACCACCGCAGGTTGCTGTGCCCAGTGTAGAGTCGGTCGGACACACGGCTGCCAGAACCGACCCAAAAAGGCCTCTGCCCGGGCCCCTGCCCAGAACCGACCCAAAAAGGCCTCTGCCCGGGCCCCTGCCCAGAACCGACCCAAAAAGGCCTCTGCCCGGGCCCCTGCCCAGCGTTCCTCTGCCCGGGCCCCTGCCCAGCGCTCATATATGGAGCTGGCCTACTTCGGACCTCACAAACACTCCATATTTTAGCATGCCTGACACAGAACTCCACAAGCTGGCCTGTTCCGACATCCCAACACTCCATATTTGGGCATGGCTGACTACAGAACTCCATATATAGGAATAAAGGGACACAGAGAGACACATACTGTACATAAACCTGACTTCATTCTGACCTCGAGCATAAAAGCAACAGACATAATATCTGGGCGGGGCATGCATTTCCAACCTGCATCGTTCCAAGTAGGCCAAGTGCCCAACGTGCACCGCCATAGAGCCCCCACGGGCACCTCTCTGGTTTGAGTAAAGAATGACGCTCATAGGCTGTGGCTTCATTAGGCTGTGGCTTCATTAGGCTGTGGCTTCATTAGGCTGTGGCTTCATTAGGCTGTGGCTTCATTAGGCTGTGGCTGACTCAATTGGTTGTAAATGTTAGGCTGTACTGTTTTGCATAGCATTTTCACGTTACATCGCCTTTGTGATAATCGACTCGAATACATTTGGTTGATAAAGCGGCCTGACACTCCATATCTTCTCACCAACTGGCATACAGTTGTGATTTGAAACGAAGGAAAACGGAAAGTGATATTGGCTGGAGGAGGATTTAGTAGTAGTAGTACTAGTAGTTGGAGAGTTTAACTCAAGAGTGTAAAATACGTCCCCTGTCCCCGGTGGGAATCAAACCCAGGACCTGGATTCCGCTCTTGGGGGCCAATCCCGACACATTAACGTACCTCCTCCACCTGTCCGTCCTCGCCGCCGTCCTTGTCCTTCTCCTCCTCTTCGTCTTCATCGTACTCCTCCTCCTCGTCCTCGTCTTCTTCCGAGGAGGTGTCGCCCGCTCCGTCCACCTGCAGCATCATGGGAGGCTGCTGCTGCTGCTGCTGTTGGGGCTGCTGGGCCTGTAGCGCAGCTGCACCCTGGGCCTGTTGGGCCTGTTGGGCCTGTTGGGCCTGTTGGAGCTGCTGGGCCTGTTGGAGCTGCTGCAGCTGAGCCACGGTCTGCCCGGGCTGAGCCATGGCTGCTGCCTGCATCACCTGTTGAGAACAACGCAGCAGATTAAATCAGTGCTTCTCAAAACGTTTGTTCATTTCTAGGACATCCCATAACTCTGAGAGTTACAGACCTGTAAGAGTCCACTTGGAACTCCATCATGGACCCCACCTTGAGAAGCTATGCAATAGAGTTAAGGCTCATACATACTTTACATAGTCTGGATTTACGGTGGATGGGTGACCACCGAACTACAACATGACATCACGAGCCGCGGTGACGAGCAAACCACCGCCACCGCTCCAGCCCTTCTCTCTGTTTTTACTCACCACCGCTCAACGTTATTTCTCACCACCGGAGGGGTGGTCACCTCACCACCGAAAATCCAGACTATGAATAGGCCTTTAGTGTTGAAGTGTCCTTGACTCGCAAGATGTGGCTGAACTCCTAATTGCTCCTGATGTGCAAGTTGGTTTCCTCTGCCATCGGGGTGTGTGTGTGTGTGTGTGTGTGTGTGTGTGTGTGTGTGTGTGTGTGTGTGTGTGTGTGAAAATGGGTGAATGTAATATCTGACAATCTACAGTATGTAAAGCGCTATGGATAAAAGTTCTATATAAATGTGTGTCACTCACTAGATTAGTTTCAATATCACCATTATGAATCCATTTCTCATGTACAATTATGACTTATAAACCAAAACAGCATTTTCATTTCATATAATGGGATCCTGTGGACAGAATAATTTAAAATGGGGTCCATGTCCTAATAAAAGTCCATTTGGGTGTCCGTGGCATAGTGATAGTTTGAAAACGCCTGGCCTAAATTACACAGATAATATAATGTGGATGTTGTCGTTATAATAATATCCCGGAGATGCTAGTGGAAATAATAAAACCCCCTTGATTCAATTGGAAATGATTGGAAATTGAAACGCCATGTACTACAGTGCAGGACGTCTCAAAGCCCCCTTTCTGATTGCAATTAGAGCGAGCCACCATTGCCTTTCCTCCGTTTGGCATGGCAGAGAGGCTCAGGTCAGCCAGAGGAATGAAAAGGGTCTGGCTTTAACCCATTCTGACCGGGCACCCGTTTTGGTGTTGGCATCATGTTATGCTTTAGCTATTGAAAAATAGCAGATCTACAAGCTCATAGCGCGCCACCGAGTGGCGCGCTACGAGCTTGTAGGTCTGCTATTTTTGAAAAATCGAAGAACGACTGACATTTTCAGAATCTGATCTCAGGTCAGAATGGGTTCATCAGACCAGTGTGTGTCCAGTAGAAAACCTCGTATGAATCTGATCTCAGGTCAGAATGGGTTAAGGAGGAAGTGGAAACCGACCTGCTGCGCGTTGCCCTGGACTTTGGTTCCCGGGGCGAGGACAAGCTGTTGAGGCTGAATGATGACTCCCGTCTGCTGGGGAAGGCCTCCCTGCATCGGAGCCAGGACCTGCAGCCGTACACAAGTTAGGAAGACATTGTTAAGACTAATTCACGCTTTGATGGATAGGCATTGCGCAAAACAAAAGGTTTTAACCCATTTGGACCTGAGGACGATTCTACAAATGCTGACAGTTTTCTGAAAACCCTAGGTTTCTATGTCGGTGGTTCTCAAACATTTTCATGTCAAGGACCCCCAAAAATATATGTATTTGGCAGCCGACCCTCCATCTGAAAATATGTTGTTCCAGAAGCAAAGATTTGAGTTGAAAACGTTCGCTCTGAAAGAATTCCAAATTTGTGCCACATTTTCACAAATTTTCAAAAATAGCAGAACTACAAGCTCGTAGCGTGGCACTCGGTGCCGCACTATGACATGAGCTTGTACAGATCTGCTATTTTTCGATAGCTAAAGTATAACATAATGCTTAAAACACCAAAAGGGGTTCCCGCCCAAAATGGGCTGAGACAAATTCATGCTTTGATGGATAAGCATTGCGCGACATGTCGCTCAACAAAAGGTTTTAAAACATATTTTCAGCTGCTAAGAAAACCCCTGAATGGTGTTGACAGGACATAGTCCTGGAGGATGTAGCTGTTCAGAATCTCCACCTTTGGAGACTGAAATGTGCACCCATTCCCAGTCAATGATCAAAGTCCTTTCTTCCCCAGTCTACAGTACCCTGCTGTTTCCCCTCAATGTTTTCATATCAACCGCCTCAATAAAAATGAAATAGCATGTGTTGTGGAATGGGATATAGATGTAATTAACCTTTTCTCAGCAGCTCACACACACTGGCAGCGATCCCATATAATAACCCATTTAGGCCTGACCTCGAAATTAAAAAAAGAAAATCTTCTAAATCTTCCAGTTTTCTGAAATATATATTTTCTCGATTTTTCTAAAATAGCAGAACCCACAAGCTCGTAGCACACCACCTAGTAGCGCACTATGAGCTTGTAAATCTGCTATTTTTCAATAGCTAAATTATAACATAATGTTTAAAACACCAAAAAGGGTTCCCGCCCAAAATGGGATAAACCGATTCGGGCATTTCAGGTCACTATCGATCAAACTGAAGGCTTTACTGCTTCGGAGAAGCTTGTGAATCATTAATTATTAGTCATCCTTAAGGGGAGAAACAATTACAAATCTCTGGTGACATTTGAAGGCTGGCTCCCCGAGAGCCAATATTTTCCAGACCCACCAGATTTGATCCTTCGTTTGTCTCCATTTCAAGATAAAAAAACCCCCAATTATTTCAGTCTAGTCTTCCAATGCTGGAAGAAGAGGAACATAATGTATTTAATGTAATGTATGTCTTTCTAACGTTGTACAGCAAGTGAAGTTCAAGCTGAAATGTCAAGTTATGCTTTGCGGGCTGATAAAACACAAGCCACCCATGGCATGCAGCTCAACAGATTTGCTCCACCAAGGTGAAGTAGGGCCAAACATCCAGAGGCTCCACATTCACACGTCCACTAGAGTGCCAATAGCTCCACCTGGAGGACACGCAGTGGCAGTGGAAAGCTTTTTAAACCCTTCACTATATAATAGATACTTTATATCCCAAAGAGTGGGTCGGGGGCCCATTTGTGGGTCACGGACTCGAGTAAATATCCCATTTTATTTTCCTACGTTTTTTTTTTTTAAATTTCTTTCAAAAGATTTTTTATTTTTACATAAAAATCCATTTTATAACAGTCCATACAATCATTAAGTAGTGAAAATAGTCGATCTACAAGCTCTCAATGTGGCGAGAAACGACACATCGTGAGAATGCAAAGCATTTTTTTGCACAAAATAATTATAAAATAATAATGCCATCGGTCTGCACACAATACTGACAAAACCAAAATACTATTTTGCTCTATGCTTTAGTTTACACTAGTATTTGTCTGTGCAAAATGCAAATATATTTAAATTAAAATATAGAGATATAGTGAAGGTGTCTGAATACAGCATATTTTCTCCTCCCTCAGACGGTGTTAGGTTCCAATACCAACAGGAGGATTGTCAAATCCAACCAGGAGGCTTAAACCTTTGCCATTATAATTTATATTAAAAAGAAAGTATTACAATAAAATGCCGATTTGGTGCTCAGCTCCAGGCATATTGAGCACAAATCTTTATATCCTATATAAATGTATACATGTATTATTTAACATATCTGTAATTGCAGTTTACAGGAATTTTCGCTAGTACAGAGGAAACATTAACCAATTTTGGGCGGGAACCCCTTTTGGTGTTTTAAACATAAAAAATTGAGAGCAGGTGCAGGTAAATGAAAAATACCACTGAGTGGTGCGCTACAAGCTTGTAGGTCTGCTGTTTTTGAAAAATCATGAACATGTGGTGCAAAGCTTTGAATATATACTCTTTCAGAGCGAACGTTTTTAACTCAAATCTTTGCTTCTGGGAGGTGGTCCCTGAAACACATTTTCAGATGGGGGGTCAGCGGCCAATTTCATATAGTTTTAGGGGTCCTTGACTTGAAATATTGAGAACCACTGATATAGAAACATGAGGGTTTTCAGAAAGAAATGACATTTAAAAAAAGACATTTTTTAATTTCGACGTCAGGTCTAAATGGGTTAAGTGTAGCTGTATGAGGTTGACATGGTTAAAGTGTGAGAGTGACTGCTGTAGGCCTACCTGCGTGATGGGGCGTACCTGCTGTATGACAGGGGCCTGCACACCGCCCGGCTGCATCTGTTGCTGCAGCAGGATCTGCTGCTGGGGCTGCTGGATGATGTACTGAGCCCCGTTGGGAGCACGCACCACCTGCAGGATCTGACCTGCACGGGAGGAGGGACAGAGCAGGCTTAGAATATATCATCCATGGGAGGAGAGGGACAGAGCAGGCTTAGAATATACCATCCATGGGAGGAGAGGGACAGAGCAGGCTTAGAATATACCATCCATGGGAGGAGAGGGACAGAGCAGGCTTAGAATATACCATCCATGGGAGGAGAGGGACAGAGCAGGCTTAGAATATACCATCCATGGGAGGAGAGGGACAGAGCAGGCTTAGAATATACCATCCATGGGAGGAGAGGGACAGAGCAGGCTTAGAATATACCATCCATGGGAGGAGAGGGACAGAGCAGGCTTAGAATATACCATCCATGGGAGGAGAGGGACAGAGCAGGCTTAGAATATAATCGTCCGTGTCGGGCAGAAAAACGCTCATCTCCATATTTTAAATGTATTGTGTTTTTCTCATAGATTAAGCCATTGATTTTGCCACCGAGATCATCTTTTGACGCCTTTACCCATAATTACTGCATTGGCTTCCTGTTGTTTTTAGGATTGATTTTACTTGTTTACAAAGCTCTCAATGGTCTTGCACCTTCCTACCTACAGTACATGACTGCCTGCCTAGATACTGCCTCGACAGGCAGCCTCTGTAGACACTTTTTAAGCACAGCTCAAGACCTACTTCTACACTCTTTAAATTATTTGTCATATTTAGCATTACAGCTATTAAATTGTTTTAATATGCCTTGCTTTTCTTTTCTTTTTTTCTCCATTGCTCTGCAAAGCACTTTGACCTGCATTTCATGTCATGAAAGGTGCTATACACGTTTTATTTTTATTATTACTACTACTAAAGGTGATATTGTGAGGTTAAAGATATTTGTAAATATCTATATTCTGATTCTGAGTAATTGCAAGTGTTTGTTCAGTAACAGGGTTCTACCCATCTCTCCAGTTCTTTGTAAACAGAAAATAAATGTCAGAGACACCATTTTCATCCAGTCAGGAGAGAACCCACTTATCAGCTTAAATTTATCATATTCCAGTTTTAGTTGTTTTTTTTAGCATGCGTTTCATCACTTAAATCACTTGAAATGTCACTTACAGGTATTTATCTTGTATCAGTCCTCTGCTAATTGGATGAACCCTTCAGCATGATCAATGGTCTAGCTGTGTGCGTGTGTGTGCGTGTGTGTGTGTCTGTGCGTGCGCTACCTTGACTGGTGATAAGCTGCTGGTATGGAGTGACTCCTGTGGGCAGGGCCAAAGTTGCTGCAGTTGCTGCAGCACTCTAGAGGAGAGGAGAAAAGAACACACACACACACACACACACACACACCGTCAGGAAAGTTACTAGACTAGAGAGAGACCCACACACTCAGGCAAAAGGCCTTGGACAACATACAGCATCCGAGTAGAAATGAGCAGAGATGTCTAGGTTGTTGGAGTAGAATGTCTTTAGATGGATGATTTAAGACAGCCAAAGGTGGAAGGGCTGTGTTGAAATGTTTTAACGGACTGCCGTTTTGGCAGTTGGAAATATTGTGGAGAGATGTGGGATTATGGATGGTCTGCTTTTCTTTGTTTAATTGTTTACTTTATTTGGAAAAAAAGCTTTGTACAATAATCTTTCAGATCCGTTGTACAAACAAATCTTTCGTGCAATTCCCAAGGTTCTTGTTTCCCTCATTTCCCTCTATCCTCCCCACATAAAACATATTTATGTAATATTTTGCCTTCCGATTGAATGTGTTAAACAGCAGATATTTTTATTCAATGAGATCGTCTGTAATTAGGTTTGTCTTTGTCAATTTAATTTTCCCTGCTTAGATTAGAAACGAAGGCTTTAGAAAACCACCTGCTCACGGAATTTAAACACAACATGAAACCCGTTTGTAGCACTGTGAAAAAGAAATGCAGGCACAGCTCAAAAAAATAAATCAAGAAAAGGGAACGTGGAACTAGAAAGGAACAGATGTGACTTCTGACACAAACAGATTGCACGTGAAAACGGAGGACGACAAAAAAAATGAAAATCTATCTAAGATGATGGGCGTGACACCAAGGAAAGGTATAATATATGTTTTTTTTTAACCGTTTTTTGTACCATTGCTGTCATGGCCATATACTTATTTTAGAACTACATGATAATGGCAAAAGATATGATTACATTCTGATCACATCATCGCAACAAAACAGTATGTTACGAAAGGTAACCCCGGTTCTTTGACTATTCGGTTTAGTCTCTAAAATCAACCGAACCGAATACCGAATATGCATCTTTTGCGACTACTGGGCGGAATAGTTTTGGTGGCCTAATATTCGGACGGTGCATCCCTAATCTCAAATAATTGCAATTAGGAGATTATGTACTGTAATAATTGTGATAGGCCTTGGTGCAAGAGAGAGAGCCATGGATGGAGGAGAGGACAGGGCGTGTGTTTAGGAAGGGGATGAGTGCTCCCTGATTAAGCTGTCCAGTAAGCCTCAGTCCTGACTGAAAGCCTTGTTTGACGACTTCCTGAAGAATTAGATGACTTCATCCTTTTCTTATCCCGCTTCCATCTGTGAGCTCAACTGGGCCACGCCACGCACTCAAGTGTACAACAGGGATGTCTCTCTCAGGGCCAGTCTGTATGGTGCATTAGCATGGCTGTACAACAGGGATGTCTCAGGGCCAGTCTGTATGGTGCATTAGCCTGGCTGTACAGCAGGGATGTCTCTGGGCCAGTCTGTATGGTGCATTAGCCTGGCTGTACAGCAGGGATGTCTCTGGGCCAGTCTGTATGGTGCATTAGCATGGCTGTACAGCAGGGATGTCTCTGGGCCAGTCTGTATGGTGCATTAGCATGGCTGTACAGCAGGGATGTCTCAGGGCCAGTCTGTATGGTGCATTAGCCTGGCTGTACAGCAGGGATGTCTCAGGGCCAGTCTGTATGGTGCATTAGCATGGCTGTACAGCAGGGATGTCTCTGGGCCAGTCTGTATGGTGCATTAGCATGGCTGTACAGCAGGGATGTCTCAGGGCCAGTCTGTATGGTGCATTAGCATGGCTGTACAGCAGGGATGTCTCAGGGCCAGTCTGTATGGTGCATTAGCATGGCTGTACAGCAGGGATGTCTCTGGGCCAGTCTGTATGGTGCATTAGCCTGGCTGTATAGCAGGGATGTCTCTGGGCCAGTCTGTATGGTGCATTAGCATGGCTGTACAGCAGGGATGTCTCTGGGCCAGTCTGTATGGTGCATTAGCATGGCTGTACAGCAGGGATGTCTCAGGGCCAGTCTGTATGGTGCATTAGCATGGCTGTACAGCAGGGATGTCTCAGGGCCAGTCTGTATGGTGCATTAGCATGGCTGTACAGCAGGGATGTCTCTGGGCCAGTCTGTACAGTATGTGCATTAGCCTCGCGTACTGATACTAATATCACTGCGTGGATATTAGTCTCGTCCTCGACTCCCTCTCAGTGGTCAGTTTTCTTCGCAATGACGGTCATTGCGGGGTCATTGAATGACCCCGCCCCATATTTGAATACTGGGCCCTGGTTGGTTATAGCCTGGTTCCAGACTAATCTGGAGGGGAGGGGCCAGACTTAATCCCACAATCGGGAGGGGCCAGACTTAATCTGCCTGGGACAATATGCATTGCAAAGGCTGGCTATGCGAGGCTATAATGTGCATGTTATAGTTACAATGGGGAGCCGCAAGCAACACTGATCCCCGAACCAGAATCGAACGGAGGATGTTGTACAAATATGGAGCTTTTTGATACATTTACATACATAGAGACGTCACCTGTCGGACCACACACACACACACACACACACACACACACAGGACGAGCGCTTGCATAAACTTTCACTCACCATCCCCGTTGCACTCATATGCTGTAGAATCTTTGGATCCTGAACAATGACTTGCTGCTGGGGAGCTGTGCAGAGATAACAAACAATTCAGACCATGTTAAACATTTTTACAATTTATTTTCTGTTTCTAAATCATGGCAGAGAAGGGGAAATAAATGAATTACTGATGTGATGCCAGACCCACGTTGTTTATTATAACAATTCCTATCCTTAAAATAAAAGTGAAGATAGTTTAACTCGTAGAATCCTCTGCCCCTTTAACATGCCTCTGTGGCGATCAAGTGGACACAGCGGTGTCTACAGTATATGGAGCCCAGAGTAATATAGTACGAGAGTGGCAACACTAGCGTTGACTCCCATTGTAACAATGGAATGCGTAAGTGCTCATTCTATCTCAATGGGATAGTTCCAATGTTTGGAACGATAGCCCATAGACACCCGCTTTGCGGCGAGATCAAAGCGTGTCGCCACTACTCTGATGGAGCCATACCGAGTGTTTATTATTTTACTCTCAGTATTTTAGTATATATATATATTGGTTTACAGAGTGTACAGCACTGGTTCAACGCTGTCATTTTAAACATGCTCTATACGTGCTCTTGCCCTGCTCTCCACTGCACCTGCTCTCAACACGGATTAGACTGCCAGATTAACAGCATTTATAACGTGAGTTCCAACGCTCGGGGCCAACCTTGCTGCTGTTGCTGCATCAGAACTTGCTGGGCCTGCGCTGGCTGTGCCATCTGCTGGATCTGCTGGACCTGGTGGGTCTGGTGTGTCTGCTGCTGATGCAGTTGCTGTTGTTGCTGCTGATGTTGCTGCTGCTGCTGCTGTTGCTGCAGCTGCAGCTGTTGCTGCTGCTGCTGCAGCTGAGCGGCCTGCAGGGCTGCCTGCTCTTCCGTATGGAAGCCCTCCACTGCCTTGGACTGCATTAGTTTGTTCTCCCATAGCTGGAGCGACAGTAGGAAACAAGACAAAACTAAAAACCAATAAACCATATTATGAGCATGAGCAATACAGGCGTAAACATTTTAGATCCTCCATACTTACTCAAAAGGACCGGAGTTGGCCCTATACTAGGTGCTCATTTCGTCAGGTGAAACCTGACCTATGTCTTACTCAAATTTTAGTATTTTGTGTGTACAGCACTGTTTCAACTCTGTTGTTTTAAATATGCTTTATAAATAAAGTGGATTGGAGCTGAACAATGGAACCATTGGTCACTGTGGTGCTAATCGATCACATACTTTGCAACAGGCATACAACAATGCACAAGAAGCTAACTAACAAGAAGCACTAGGGGGCGCACGCTCTTTAGCGGCTGCAGCTCCCAGGCTCTGGAAGAGCTTGCCCCTTCACATTCGTTCTGCCCCATCCATTAATGTTTTTAAGTCTCACTTCAAGACTCATCTTTTCTCACTGGCTTTTAATCCCTCCTGAGTCCATTTTATGCTTTCATGCTTATATTTTTGTCATTTTTTATTGTGTTTTCTCATTTATATTCTGTGTTCTCTTGCCTGTTCTCTGTTTTGCCCACTTTGGTCAACCTTGGTTGTTTTAAAACGTGTTCTATAAATAAAGTTAGATTTGATTTGATTTGAACATGGAGGACGATGCAGTAGACAGTTATAGGACAGAGATAGGGTTCAAGTTGTTAAATCACAGATAAGTCAAGTTACTTCTACATCAATGCATATTGTCATGCTATTTGTCTGTTCACAATTTAAACACTAAAATGTGGGTGCATCCCTTAGATAGGGGGTTTAGAACGTCATTTCGTATAAATGTGGGTGAATCCCTTAGATAGGGGGTTTAGAACGTCATTTCGTATAAATGTGGGTGAATCCCTTAGATAGGGGGTTTAGAACGTCATTTCGTATAAATGTGGGTGAATCCCTTAGATAGGGGGTTTAGAACGTAATTTCGTATAAATGTGGGTGAATCCCTTAGATAGGGGGTTTAGAACGTCATTTCGTATAAATGTGGGTGCATCCCTTAGATAGGGGGTTTAGAAAGTCATTTCGTATTTCAATACGTCACAGACACAGGAAGCGTACCTAGCAGCATCACTAAGTTATGCCACTTTATTCCACCAATGAAATAACAAGCCGCTCTGCTCAAGCTATTTTTAACATGCAATTGCATGGGTGTGAAAACCCAGCAAAGTATAGCCATGGGGACTATGAAAACCCTTAAATTGGCTTTTGCCAACTATAAAGAGAGTGGCCCGCAGGTAATCTAGCATCACTTTGTGAAGCTTACAGGGGGTTTCTTTCCCCCGGGCCAATTTGTATGGGAAATTAAATTAAAAGCGTAATTCTGCCCATTTCGCTAACTGTCAAATTACTCAAATCAAATGTTCAGGTTACATTAACCTTGCTCGTGAAGCCGCTATTGAATTCTACAGTTATTATTGTTATAATTACAAACCAGCGTCTGCGGTCTCTCGTACAAGTGCTGTTCAAGGTCTTGTCTTTCTCGTCTGTGACACATTTTATAACAAATGCCTTTTGCAAAATGCCACTTAATTAATTTAGTTGTACACGGGATGGGTATGAAATCAACCCAAGACGAAGTTTAGAGATTATTTTAATGCAAAGGGTGGAAGTGAACGTTTCCTGGTCGAGTACTATGCAGCCACAGAAAATACGCGTAAGCACTAAGCAGTCACTTCAAACTTTTTAACAACATTTTAATACATAGCCTCTAGCCTGGCTGCAAACAAAGAGAAACATGAAAAGTAACCTGTTATTTTCCCTGGAAGTACATATTAAGCAACAGAAACAGGTTAGGTGGGTGGTTACCGTTTTCAACTCTTGCAAAACCTGCTCGTCCACACCCTCATCCAGGAACAGCTCACGAACCTCATTGATGACATCCTCAATCACAGACTTATACAGTTTAGGCTGAGAGAGGACAGAAGACAGTTTAGGCTGTTGAGAGGACAGAAGACATTGATCTGGGGGTTTAATTTGAACACAGCGGTTATCTGGACACAACACTCACTGGATACGAAACACAAACAGAAGATAATAATTGTGCTTAAGCTTTGGTTCATCCAAATATTCAAGTCTCATTGCTGAAATAATTGCCAATAGGTATTTCTTTAATATGTTCCATATATATTTTATTTATTTATTTATTATTATATATATTCACCAGGTTATTGTTATGCATATGCACGCAACTATATGTGCAAAAGCCAACTTTCTACAATCTTAAAATGTTGATATTTATTGCCAAATCAGCATGTTGCAGTGTATGAACTATATTATAGCATAAAGTCCGGAAAACACAAGGTCAGCATTTACGCCGTAACAACTACCGATATTACTCTACTATTACACTTCACAACAATCAACTAAGACCCATGCAGTACAGTCTGGTGGTCACTGGTGGTCAGGTAATAATGGACAATGCATTGCTCGCAGTAGCACTGCGCCATATGCTAAAGTGGCTAACATTCACCTCGGTCAGGAGTCTCAGGACTGTATGTATGTAAACAACTCAAAACAGGCACTATACGTTTTGAAATCAAATGGAATTTACTCGTTTACGTGGCACGTATCGAAATATATAGCACACACCCACAGAGAAAACAACACGTACAGCATGAAATGCAGCCAGGAACCAAAGTCCCAATATATATCTATATATGGGGCCATCGACGTGTAACTACGAGCGACTACACGGGACATTGCACTGTGACTGTCCCCCGACCACAGACCAGTGAATGTCCGCAGAGCGGACCTCGGTCTCTCTCCCTCGACTCCTCCACTATTTAAAGGCCGGTGTGGTGTTTATATGTAGAGCCGGGTGACGTAGAGTCCAGTAGCACCTTCCCATCCCCGGGCCAGTCTATATAGAGAGCCAATATGGCTGTATAAAACCCCGCAGCCGAAAGGAGGAGGACCACAACACAGAGCACACACCACCAGAGACGTGGAAGCCATCTTACGGAGCGCCCAACAGTAGCATTTTTTTCTCGAAGTGGCGAATTAGGTGGATATTTATGGAATAAATGTGTGAACGGGTCTTTTTTTTAGTAGTATGGTTGTCGGTGGGGGATATATTTGCTCATAGTTAAGGACTAAGGAAGGAATTAAAACAGTGTGGAGCTGTGTGTGTGGGACAGCTAGCCGTGCCTTGTTCGTTCGTGGAATGGTGGACATTACGAGACTGCATATTCTCACTCTCGATCTGATCAAATGTATGACTTTAATGAATAACTCCTTCCACAAAGTTCGGATTAATTGCCAGTGGATGATAATACAAGGTGCTTGACGTACGTTTTTTGTTTTACATCTGCTATTTTCTACGTGGCTGTAGTGCAAAGCATTTGCCACGGATTCCCTTATCGTGAATACTGACTGACACAGCTAACGTTACCCTTTTCCTCCCCCAACACAAGAAATCCACTAGACTTACAAGTTATTAGTCCCTTAAAAGACAATAAACCACGAAGCACAATTTCCCCTCCCCTATAACTGACTCATTCATAGAAACTGTCCATAAAAAAGCCCACCCAAAAACCCACCTTTGTCATGTCAAAGTCAAATCTATTTTTATGCAGAAGGCACTTTTATTTATTCTCTGTCTCATTTAGTCCCTCGAATTTCGTCTCAATCACTCTAAATGCTTTCAGATTCAGAGACACCTCTCTAGTTTCGAAATCTGGTTGAAATGACCTATTGGCAATTATTTTATTTAAAACAATGGTGAAGTGTTGGCAAAGATACTTCCCCCTTTCTTTTATTTTTTCCCCACATCTTTTTACTGCCCTCAATACAAAGCAGCAGGTTGACAAGATTCTCTTTTTTTTTAACCCTCCCATTTCATTTCCACTGAGTCCTTTTTAGAGATGGAGCCTTACCACTGGGTTCGAGTTAGCCGAGCTCGCCATTATTACGCGCAGTGTTAAAAAAGACCACACGGAAAAATAGGCGAGAAATAAGCCAGAAAAAAAATAACAGAACAAAAAAAACGACTTAAAAGAACTGGGAGCGGTTGTTAAAAGTAGCCGGCATTACTTTTTGTAAATAAAACACAGTTTTTGGCGGTCTTATTTACAATCCGCGGGCTGCTGCCTTCCTCCCAGCCGTCCTCCTCTCGTCCTGGTCCTCCTTTATATACTGAGCGATGGAGCTGCGAGTGCGCGAGACATAGGGCAGGGTCAACCTCCGTCATCTCGCGAGACTTCGCGCGGAGGTTGACTCCCCCCACAGCGACCCCCCCCCCCCCCCCCCCCACTCTACTGTCGGGCAGATACCTTGTATGTTTGTTTGATTGATTGAAGAATGTATTAACAGATTGGAGAATTACAGTACATTTAAAGCACAACTCAATACAAAACTGTTAACTGTGGACGACACCATAAAGCATTACACTTGTTTACAATATAGGGTCCACCGCATGTTCAATTCATCATAACATTTATTTAAGAGACGTACAAATAAACACTTCAAGTTGTATTAAATGTTTTTGTTTTCGTAAATTAATAAGATATGATTGATTGATTGATTGATTGAAAATGTTATTAAACAGTTTGTACTTTGTAGAGTGGAATAGTAAGAGAGAAGCGGGTGCCTATGGGCTATAGTTCCAAACATATTTGGAACTATCCCATTGAGATAGAATGAGCACTTGTCTTCCGCCTTCCATTGTTACAATGGGAGTCAACGCTAGTGTCGCTGCTGTCTTACTAGATTGATCTGAGTTCAACGAAAGTCTACAGGTCAATACAAAATCGGCTTAAAACGAGAAAATACTAAATGTTGCGTTCACACGGGCAGACGCAAAGACGCAGTCAATTACTGAAAAGTATAAGGGTTTTGGACTTACGAGGTTTCCCACTCGACGACACGCCATGTCTTGAGTACTGTGTGTGTGCTACTACTTCGCAGCACATCTCCATTCTCCAAGCTCACGACGGGTTGCGGATGAGACGCGCCATGAGCTTGTACATCTGCTATTTTGGGCGCGCGCCACCGTCTTACGACGGAGCGTACGTTTAGGAATGAGTCAGCTGATGGGAAATGTACCGGTATTTATTTTTTTATATGTTTGATGACTGTGACACAAAAGTTGCAAAACGTTGATATGTATTGTAATATATTATAAACTTGTTTATCGTAAACATTTCCATTGCAGCACATGAGAGATACATTTTTAATATAGGCCTATTAAAATGTTTTGATTTCTTCGAGTGGTCTGCAGTGGTTAGGCTACACCATATTGACCCATGAGCTTATTGATCAGCCTTTGAAATTATTCATCCATTAAGTGATCCATGCTCAACCACTGATTCACATTTCGGAAACAAATAGGAACTCCAGGGCACACGTGAATAAATAGCCTATGTCTATGACATTTGATCATTTGTCCTACTTGATGTACGTATTGTTCTTTATATCGTTTTCTCGACAGAGCAGTAGGCTAGCGCTAGGCTACTCCTCGAAGTCATTTTAGACTAGAGATTAGAGAATGTGCCATTTCAGCTTGACTAAAAACATGCATTGCACACACTAGACGTCAACAATCACAAACGATCATAAAGAACTTTCCCACCAAAATATGTAAATCAAATGAGCAAATCAGCCTATTATTATATGCTCTGTCCTAAATAATGAACCTGAATTCATGTAGTAACTAAGTTAGACCACAAGATGGCGACGACGCCACATAATACCGATTTTAACACGTCCATGCACTTATATGGCATTGATTCTCAAACATTTTTATGTCAAGGACCCCCAAATAATATGTATTTACTATTTAGCCACCCATCTGAAAATATTTTGTGCAAGGAACCTTCCCATACAATTTCGTTTATGTGTGTAATAATGATATTTTGAAAATAGCATAAACTCACATTTCAAATTGCCAATGTATACGGTTAAAGTGGTTAAACGTATTATTTGATGAATTGATTTGTCTGGGAACCACTAGGACCTATAGGGGTCCTTGAGCAGATACCCCTAGGACCTATAGGGGTCCTTGAGGAGAGAGTAGACCCCTAGGGCTTATAAGGGTCCTTAAGGAGAGACCCCTAGGGCTTATAAGGGTCCATAAGGAGAGACCCCTAGGGCTTAGGGGTCCCCTTGGTATATATGCACTTTGAGATCCACCATTGATGTACAGCATATAGAAGAAACCATTTATTGATTTCTCATTCCATGACACGCACACTCTCACACACACGCACACGTACACACACACACACACACACACACACACACACACACACACACACACACACACACACACACACACGCTGACTGCATTCACGATTCAGTTAAGGCGAGAGCATGTCACATATATAATTGCCAAAATGTTAAACTTCAAGAATCGTTTTTGTTTGTCCAAAAACAGAACAAAGCCGCTGCTGCTGCTGATGCTGCTCTCGGACGGACAAACCAAGGGAGATTTCTTCCAAAACATAAAGCCTTTCATGGAGTAAATGAGATCTGACAAGGGAGCCCTACCTCCACTTCGGTCTCCATGGAAACTTGCCTCAATAGACATTGCATGGATGGGGATGATATAGTCCATGCACCACGCAGCCCTCTCCGCATCAATCAGCTTAATACCCCCTCTCTCCCCCCCTCTCTCTCTCACACACACACACGCACGCACGCACGCACACACACACACACACACACACACACACACACACACACACACACACACACACACACACACACACACACACACACACACACACACACACACACACACACACACACACACACACACTGCACTTAAATTGTGTGTGACTATCGTGCATGCATGCATTCACAATTTATTTTATTTCGCAGGGTGTAAATTAAAGGCCTACTTTATAGTCATAAGATTGCCTTTTGGAATTCACGTGTAACCCGTTCCTTTATCACGATGACACGATAAATAAGCTATTGAATATGTGACTCCCCCCCCCCCCTACCCCCCCAGCATCCACTCCATGCACACAAAGTGATTTGTAGACCCCTGCGCCTGCGGTGTATAAGTTGAGCGATGCTTCCAAAGGCACCATTCAAGCAGGGAAACCGTGAGACGATAACAGCCATAAAGCGTCTTCCTTTTTCTTTTTTTTTCCCCTCCTTTTTTTTTAATCTAAAGAGACGTTTGAGTCTCACTCTCAAAGCAACTCCGTGGAATGATGCCCCCTAAAGATGCACAGAACACGCACTTTTCTTTTCTTCCTCCCCTTTCTTTGCTGTAGTTGCATAGCAACAGAGGAGCTGCTGCTGCTGCTGGCTCCAGTTGTGACTCCGTCGCACAGCGGTGTCGCGCCTTCAAAATAGCTGACCTACAAGCTCACAACGTGTCACACCCGGGATGCGCGGTGAGCTTACAGTTCACCTATTTTCGACACGGTCGTGCGGCGAAGTATGCATAGGCGCAGTGTGGCGCAAGGGACACTGGTTCATGATTAGTAAGCCCATCTTGACTTGCAGCTTCAATTATGAATGGGCTTCCCACTTACACATGGCTCCAAAATGGCAACACTCACAGACTGATAAGGCATTAAGGAACTCCATGGTAGCCTACACTTAACTCTTTTACTGTGTTTCCCCAAGGACAAGCTTGAGTATGACTCTAATCAGACATATTGCACGGTCCTTAGTGATTGGAGGAAGTAACTGAATAATTAACTAGTGGAATAAGACTGGTTTATGATAAGGCCCTTGTTGATGGAAGTATGGGAGGTTAATGATTGGGGTCAGCATCAAGAGCAAACTGAAGGGTCTCTCAAAGATAGCTCTAGCTGTGTGCAGTAAATGGAGGAAATTATGAATTGTTGGGACTCTTAAGGCCTATTCATAGTCTGGATTTTCGGTGGTGAGGTGAAGGTGACCACCGAACTACAACATGACGCCACGAGCCGCAGTGAAGAGCAAACCACCGCCACCGCTCCAGCCCTTCTCTGTTTTTACTCACCACCGCTCAACGTTATTTCAGCTCCGGTGGTCACCTCACCACTGAAAATCCAGACTATGAATAGGCCTTTATGTTTACCAAAAATATGAAATCCATAGTATTGGTATTCCTGAGCCTACTTATTATATTATCATCATATAAATTACTCTTAATAGTTAAATAGATGTTATACTGTAATAAATATGTAGATATTCATAGATTTTAATACAAGGGTAGATAAAAGATTTCTTTTATATATTTAACAATTTAATTTTCCAGAATGAAATTGCGGAAATAGCAAATTGCGGAAATTGCGGAAATTGAAAATTGCAGAAATTACGGAAATTGCGGAAATTGAAAATTGCAGAAATTGCAGAAATTGCAGAAATTGAAAATTGCAGAAATTGCAGAAATTCCGGAAATTGCAAATTGCGTAAATTGCGTAAATTGAAAATTGCGGAAATTGGAAATGTTATGTTATGTTCTGTAAATACCAGATGCCCACTGTTCCGAGGCCGTGGGATTTGCGAGGGGCCCAGAAGGTTTTGGTGACCACTGGACCGGTACTCTTAACAAAAACCAAGAGAAAGAGCAGTCAATGTCATCTTTTGCAACTTGTAGTTTTTTATTATTGCAACCAACTGGAAGACAATACATCACATGAACATCATTGTAGTTTTTCAGGGGAGGGGAAGGGAAAATAAAATAAAACATTTATATTTTGGACAACGTTGATATTTACATGTACTGATGAAATAGTTTGAATTCGTTCTTTGGCAATATGATTGCACAATAAGAGAATCGAACATTTACCAAAAAACAAAAGAAAACAAAGAAGGAAAACAAAGAAAAAAAAGAACAGAAACGTACACCAGGGTTTCACTCTGCATCACATCTCACAGGTCAATAATAGGTTTGCATTTTGACATCTCTAACCTATGGCTTTCAAATACTCATCTCAAATAGTCACCAAAAGATAACGGCAGTATTGTTATAAGTACATGTCAAGAGACAAAATTAAACTAAAAATGAAAACGCTCACAAAAACGGCAACAACAAAAAACAAAAAAAAATGGCAACCATTCTATATAGCACTGCACTGTGTTTGGCAGCTTCGAAAGAAACACTCACTTCTAGGGGAGCTTCTCGGGCAGTGAACTTCTGTATATATTTTCCTTTTTTGCTTTTTAAAATGTCCCACTCCGCTGCGTTCTGTTTTTCCAGCCCTAGCAGGTCAGGAGTTCATCTCTCCTGCATGTCACCGTGTGAGTCAGAGGAAAATGGGTATAGTTGCCAAAGCAACACATTCTCCCCTCGACATGCGTCTTGCCTACTGAACACGTTATTAGTCACCACAACAGCAGACTGTTACCACAAATACAGCAGGATGCGTATAAGCTTGGCTGTGGCGAGCGCCTCAGACACACAACAAGACAAGATCAGAATGAGAGATGGATGGCATGCATGCAACAAGGACACATATAGGTGGGGTATCTCTCCTTTTAAGCTTTAGTGTATGTCGGCACACATACATACCATACAAAATGCAAAGCCGGTGATGCATGGTGGTGCTACAGGTTTGTTGGTACAAAAAACCCCCAATATAATAATAATTAAATAACGTACCAGTGAACAGGACATGCAGGACACGTCTGTGTGCCCACTTGGTTCTCCCCACCGTCACACTGTAAAATCCTGAGTGTAAATTGAGGGGTGGTCAATAGCTGAGTGGGTATAAGTAGAGAGAGAGGGGCCGTTTAGTAATCAGAAGTTCACCGGTTGGACCCTCTGCTCGCCCATCTATGTTTGGAAGTGTCCCTGACCACTTGACCTTTACCAGCTCCCTCCTCATCCGAGCAAGCCTCCTCCTGGGCAAAATGCAGAAAAGTAATTTCCTGCTCGGGACACTCCTTTTTGGTTAAAAGTGTAACTCTTAAGCCCCAAACCACACCAATGGGTTTGGTTTGGTTTGGGCCATTGGATTGAACCAGTTGAATCACTTTGGGTCGATGTGCACCAGGACACATCACACTGCTGGGACAAACGCTAAAACTGTCTCGTCCGGTCTCGACCCTTTGGTTTGGTTTGGGTTTTTAGACTGTGTTACGTTTGTAATACAAATGTAAGTGTTACAAACACGTAACACTCTAAAAGGTCCCTGCACACTGCTGCGTTTTTTTGGATCTTTTAACAGCGTTTTCCCACCATTTTTCCGCGTCCAGTCTGCAAGGAACTTAAGAGTTACATTTAACTTAAAAGAAAAGGAGTGCTGTTTGTATAACCGAATGTAATACTCTGTTCAGTGTTACAAAGGGATCAATTAACACTGAGGGTGTCTCCCACAAACAGGTGTTTAGACAGATCACGTGTAGTGTGGGTACATTATCTGTGAGAGAAAGAAACTGAGCTTGTTTCAATGCATCCTTGTTATAGTTTAGGCATACCAAAGAGTAGGCTAGTGGCCGTGCAATAACCATAACATCACTAACGGTCTTGGGGTTCAACTACTGTGTTTGCGTTGTGATGTTTCAATTAAGTCAGATCTCAGTGACCGAGAGTGTAATAGCACAACATGCTGTTGAGGTTAAGTAAGTAATCTTCAGCCCTAACAGTTGAACTCAGTGATGTGTGTGTGTGAGCCAGTAGGAATCTTCAACAAATCCTCACAGATTTGAGGACAAACAAACCTCACATCTCCATGTTCCCTCACCGAAATAGATATGCAATCAACTTTCAAACGATAGGATTTAAAACACTTTCCTAATAATAGAGAAGGTAAAATAGGCAGGTAACAATAATTAAGGGTTTTTTTTTTTGGTTTGGAGATAGGAGGTTTTTTCAGGACACCAACACATGGAGATTCCCCATGCTCAAACTGTTCCGCACATCTACACCAGACATCGTTGATGGAAGAACTGGGACGAGTTTACATACATTTTACACAGAAGAAGAACATAAAAAACTAAAACCACAACACTGTAATAAAGACAAGTGGCGTCCTGTCCAAACATGTCAGAAGCATGATAACAGAGGTATTGAGGGCAGGCAGGCAGGCAGGCACAATGTTAAAGGGGTGTGTGTGTGTGTGTGTGTGTGTGTGTGCGTGCGTGTGTGTGTGCGTTTGTGTGTGTGTGTTCTTGGGCACGCCAAACTCTCACACTAACTGACAGGTTCTGAAATAACACTGGGAGTAACACGGAACACGTTGCAGGTGGAGGAAGACCCAAAGGCCACCAACTGAAGGGTAAACAGCGCCACCTAAAGCCCAGGAATGGTAGTACAGGGCTTCCAAACTCTTCAGTGATCCCCCCCCCACCCCCCACGACCCCCAGACTTTCCTCCCTGAAGTTTTGACAAATCGCACTCCGAAGAAACACGACATTAAAAAAAAAAAGACTAAAAATTAAATCAAAATGAAAATTTCAACATAATTGAGGGTACAAGAATTGGCGGCAAAACATTTTTTTTTCCTTTTTTTTTTTAGCTTTCTTCTAGGATCAAGGTTTATATGAAAATAAGTCATGCTTCATGCTAAATACATTGTTTATCTTACATAATCTTTGAATAAAAAAACATTTTGCTTTGTATCTTATTTACAAGCACCCATGCAATATATAACTGAGAAAGTCCTGCAGGTCAAATTGCTTCAATTAAGAAAGGAAAAAAATAAAATAAAAATATTTTCTAACCTTTTTACAGAGTTGTCCGCACGGGACAAATTGCTTATATCTTTATGAGGGTAGAGTGAGAAGGGGGGGGGGGGGGGGGGGGGAGAGGTAACGGATACAAACGAAAAACATAAACTCCACAGTTCATGTATACGTATAGAATTCTTTGATGCAGTAAAATGAACAGGCGGTTTTCGGGTGTGATTAGCTACTGGCAGCTTCTAACCAGGTGTCTACAATCTACAGTATGGACGGGCGTTTTACAGTAAAAGGTTTTAGGGAGGTTTACATTATGCAACAACAACAACAACAACAACGACAACAAAAAGAAGGAGATATTGCCTCAGACCCGGCGCACATCTGATCCGTCCGTCTCTGTGAAGATAAACATGACCATGTCTTTTTTTTCTTCTTTTTCTTCTTCTTCTTTTTAATATAATATAACTATTCTTAAATACTATGAGTGCTCCTGAAACACACTGCGTCTTCCCCCCCCCCCCCCCCCCCCCCACCCCCAGCCCCCCCCACCCCCCATGACAGTCGTTCTTTTGTAGAAGTGGCGCAAAAATAATCGGGAAGTGCATGAGTACACGTCGCGTTGGGTCGTACAATTCTTTTGACACTTTACGGTAATTTTCACCTCTCTAACTCTGTGACCTTTTTGCTATGCCCTTAGCGTCGTTTGTATGTAGTTTTGTTTTAGCTGTCATGTCGGCTACTATCTTTGGCACAGTCTCACATTTGTGCTCGTGGATGTAGAGAGAGTGCGGCTAGGGGGCAGCAGAGAGCTCTCTAAAGTCTGTCAAACAGGCTTGTCTTGCTAGCTCAGCGTCCTAGCTTAGCGTCACCGCAAGGTTGCTACAGATTCACATAATTATAGACAAACAGATAAGACAAACGGCCATCCTCCCACTCGGATATGTTCCTCAATGTGATTCCGTTCCGTCACGTACGTCCAAGCTGTCCCAATTTAGTGACAAAACACGTTTTTTATGGCTTTCATCCCCTTTTTAAACAACAAAAACAACAAAGACAAATGGAAATTAATCACCCACAGTTGTTAAGTGTTGCTGAACATGTAGGAAAACAGAGATTTTTGATATTGCCACATATAAGTAGGATTCACCTAATGCCCTGCAGATAGATAGATAGATAGATAGATAGATAGATAGATAGATAGATAGATAGATAGATAGATAGATAGAGGGAGATGAGAGGAGTCCATTGAGAGACTAATGCTTTAGTAACATTACCTGTTGACCTGTTTTATGTGCATCTGTATGTCGTTTATGCATGTTTCCGTATGCATGTGCTGTGTATATATATTGTACTGTATGTATGGTACATGTGTGCAATGGGTGCAAGTGTAAATATATCATGTACGTGTTTGTCTTGGCATGACGTTGTTTATATCTATGATGTAGGTGGCGTGCGTGCGTGCGTGTGTGTGTGTGTGTGTGTGTGTGTAATGGGTCTAGTTCCTCAGGGCGTCCTTCTGTTCCTTCTTGGCGGTGCGGTTGGTGATGTTGTTGAGGCAGGCCCGGACGCCGGCCAGGTGGAGCAGCGACCCCGCCGCCTCCTTCATCTCCTCGTCGTCGCTCTCCGGCTTCTCCAGCGCCGCCGCCACGCTGGCGGCCAGCGCCCGCCGCTTCTTCAGCGGCAGCGTGTCCACCCCGCCGCCCGCCGCCCCCCGCAGGCGGTTTTTGGTCCAGCAGGGCAACAAGCTGCTACTCCCGCTCGCCACCATCAGCGTCCCTCCCGCTGCCGCCGCCGCCACCGCGCCCCCCACTATCCCCGTCGTCGTCCCCGTCCCTCCCCCTCCTCCTCCCGAGCTGTGTCTCTGTCCGCCCCGCTGCTGGGAAGAAGCGTTGGCCGCCGCCGTCGTCGTCGCCACTGCGTGCGCGTCCAGCGGGATCTCGCGCGGCTCGGGCTTGACGTCCGACTCGATCTCGACGGCGATGATGTCGTCGTCGTAGGCGTCGTCGTCTGGGTCGTCGTGGCCGACGTCGTGGCCTATCGGGGAGCAGAAGGACGCGGGGGGGCTGAAGCCCGCGCCCTGCGAGGAGCAGGGCCTGCTGGGGGACTTGGCCGTGCTGTAGGTGTGGTCCAGGTCCTGGAGGTCGTCGTCGTCCTCCTCCTCCTCCTCCTCCTCGTCCTCCTCCTCACCGGGCGGCGGGCTCTCGCAGGACGGGCTGTCCTGGCCGCGGCTCAGGTAATCGCCCAGCGCCGACCTGTGTATGTACGAGGAGGAGCAGGGGCGCACACACACACACACACACACACACACACACACACACACACACACACACACACGAACACGCACATACACACACGTTTTTGCAAATGTTAGGGTCACAAAATTAACCCAAATAAAATGATACATGGGTTATGTGATGAGTCAAGTAAAAAACAACGTTGGCAGCAAGCCAAGTGCGTGCGTGCTTCTGCACTGCACTCCACCGCAACCTACAGACTGCAGGCGGGGGCGTGGGGCGGGCTTGGCTTGTGTTTACCTAGTTAAATCCTAGAGCGTTAATTCAACTCTGAAGTGTACACTCTCAGAGTGAAATGATCACTCAGGATTGTACGGTGTACACACATTCCACTGCGAAGGCAGTGAATGGTGTTTGTGAAGACCTGCCTGTGCGTGCGTGCTTCTCTCTGACGGTTTGTTTTGCTGTAGCGTCTCAGAGTCAACATCAGTTGGGCGGGCACGCACATAAAACTTTTAGGTGATCATTTATCACACGCTGTAACGCTCCCTCGGCTTAGGCCTCGTCTGCATTAAGCTGCCGTGGGCATCGTATAACCTTGTAACCGCCTCTAAGGACTGAAGAAAAGCAGCCACACATTTTTGTGTGTGATGTTTTCTCTCCATTTTATGCAGTGTATATTTTGAGCAGGGTTCACTGGGTGGCCCGAGGTCATCGTCACATAGAGGATGTTTTCAGCGTTTCAGACCACGTAATGGGGGGGAAGTGAAGTGAAGCCACTTAACTTCCCATATACTAAAATGAGATCAAGTACAGCTAGTTCATTCACACTACAATGTTGAAGATCTGCTGCTTGTTCAGACGATAACAGCTGTTCCTCTGTGAGAGGTCATATCCTAATACTCCTTTCCTTTGCAGAGAAATGAAGGGAGGCATATTAATATCACAGCAACCACGAATCCACTCCTCGTCTTTAATAACCTATTACAAAGCTGTACAAAAAAATAATAATAAAAAAATGTCATTACACTACCATCCAATCAGAATCGCTCTTAATGTCCCATCCAATCACATTTGCTGTTATCAACCATCCAATCATGGGTGCCGTTACAAGGCCATCCAAGTACAATCTCCATTACAAAGCCACCCAGGCTGAATTCCCATTAAAAAGCCATCCAATTAGAATCATGGTTACAGATAGTAGCAGCGTCCGTTGGTGTGGGCCATAAGAAGTATAGTCGAACAAGGGTGATGACAGGGAGACAGTGACCAACGCCTTACAAAAGCGGCGAATGCATCAAAAGCCAACAAAGTTTGACTGTGTTCAACTTTATTCGAACACAAATCCGAATGCTTGGGGACCTGAAATGTCAACCATGTTGAACTCCACGCGAATGCTTCGCGTCCGGAAACTCCACCCTTTATTCACTGGCATTGAATGGAAGTGAAGAGGACGCCAACTGTTTCAGTCACTCAGAGTACACTTAATGCTTAAACTGTCATGATGCCCTGATGTGCATGTCCACGCACGTTGTGAGGCTTGTCCCACAAATAAAGTGTGCGTGTGTGTGTGTGTGTGTGTGTGCGTGCATGCATGTGTGTTACATAAACACACCTGGATAAGATGTTAGAAACCAAGGGGGAGTGTGCATCAAACCCCTTTGTTTGACTTACGTGCACAATAAATGTAAACTTGTGGAAACTTTTGTGGAAACCTTTTGTGTCTGTCAGCGTCTGTTTTTCTGTGTGTTTGTGCCCAACCCTGTATATGAACATGTCGTGCACGCGCGTGCGTGTGCGGTGCGGTGCGTTGCGTGCGTGCGTGCGGTGCGTGCGTGCGTGCTTGTCAAAAGGTGACCAGCGCACTGACCTTATAGCGGAGGTTCTGCTCCCTACCGGACTGACTGGTAGGGGTCTGATGACGGGAAACAAGGCCTGGTTCCTGACACGGACGCCATTTTGGATCACACCGCGGGGAACTAGAGAGAGAGAGAAAGAGAGATAGAGAGAGAGAGAGAGAGAGGAGAGCAGACACAGGTGCTTATTATTAACACAAAGATACACACAAGCGGCCCGGTGCTGATCCATGGGAGATTACTGGCACATTACCATGGTCAACAGTACACACACGTTACGGATGAACACATACTGAAATACTGGGGAAAAAACACAAATAAACAGTTATGTGCTTAACCCATTCTGACCTGAGATCAGATTCATACGAGGTTTCCACTGGACACACACTGGGTCTGATTAACCCATTCTGACCTGAGATCAATTCTAAAAATGTCAGTCGTTCTTTGATTTTTCAAAAATAGCAGACCTACAAGCTCGTAGCGCGCCACTCGGTGGCGCGCTATGAGCTTCATCTGCTATTTTTCAATAGCTAAAGCATAACATGATGCTAACACCAAAAGGGGTGCCTGTTCAGAATGGGTTAAACCTCATGCAGCATCCTTGTTGTAGGGAAAGCTTTGGCTGAAAACAGCAGATATGGCAGGAAAAGCGACCAGTACAGAGCCCTGAGGGACTCCACTCAACTATAATGGGATTTAAGTGGCTGACGTCGATTCAGCGCGTGGGAGAAAACAGTGGTCTAAAGTAACTAAGTACATTTACCTAAGTGAATGTATAAAGTACTCACTGCATAGTGAGTATACTTTATATTTTTGGTACTTTAAGTAGATTTTGATACCTTTGTACTTTTACTCAAGAACATTTTGAATTCCGGACTATAACTTGTAACGGAGTATAGTAAGTACGTTCTGCAGTGCAGTATTGATGATACTTTTACTTGAGTAAAACATGCGTTTTTCCACCAGTGAACGCGTGGGAGAAACACGGCGGACGGCTCTCTGACGATCACTGTCAGGCCTCTCTCCGTTAGAGGCCGGAGCAGCTCGATGAGGGGGAGGGGAGGGGAGGGGAGGGGAGGGGAGGGGAGGGGAGGGGAGGGGAGGGGAGAGGGCCCCACAGTGCAGTATTGATGAGCAGGGCCAGGTTCAATTGAGCGGCAAAGCGTCATAAATGAGTTAAGGCTGCTGCAAATCATTCAATTACCAACGACCGCTGGGCTCGGGCTGAGTCAAGACCGTCCGTCTCTGTTCTCTGGACGCCACAGAACGCAGCGTGGGCTTACGGGGATAGAACGGAGCGCGTGTTCCTTTAATTCCTCTCCGTTGTTCCAAGGGGGTCAACGGTTGCTCTGATCAATGTGTGTGAGCATGAAGAAAAACTAAAACTAAAGAAAACCCCAGATATTACAATGAAATGTATTATTGTGACGTAACATGTCGATTTGCTCAGACACGTGAACTCTCCTTTCATTGTCAATGACGAATGTGGCACGAGTTAGGACAAAAAGGTATATAGGAGGCCCTAAAAAATGCAGCCACTGCAAATGTAGCCACTTGCTTATGACCTTGAGGAGGGTTCGGGGACCCCCGAGGTCCCCACTAAGGTTGGTTTCCAGGAAGTCTCCAGCAGAATTATTGATAATTAGGAATCAAATGGACCCTTTAGAGGTCTGTAACTCTGACTGACAGTGTACAAAATGGAACCATTACGGACCCTTACACCGTCAAAGTTATGGGGGTCCACCACCTAATGCATAACAAACTGGGGGTCCTTGAAATCAAAGTGAGAAACACAGCTGCTCTAAATGAATGTTTATGGGGTGTTCTTAGAACGTACATCACAGGTTGGAATCTCGGTTCTCTGTATTCTGGCTTTGTGCCCAAACTTGGGCGAGTGGGAGTCTGGACAAATTAAATTACCTCTCTGTCTCTGCAAGAAAATACAACTACTAGTCTGCGTGCAATACAAAGACTGAAGCATCTCTACTGATCTCATCACCTGCGCAATGTGTTGTATAATAATTAAATAACTTAGTCGCCTCTCCTTTCCTTTGGTTATACATCTTTTGTCCTCTGATTGCATGATGCATTCACGGTACCCGTCCTAACCATTAGGAGCAGTGGCTGCTATTAATGCAGCACCTGGGGAGCAGTTAGGGGTTAAGTGCCTTGCTCAGAGACACTTCAGCACGTGGGTGAGCCGGGGGACGAACCAGGTGAACCAGGGACCTTCTGATTCCCATGAGGCCTCTATAGCTATTCAGCCATGGCTGAATGTTTGCGTGCGTGTGTGCGTGCGTGCATGTGTGCGTGGCTGCGTGCATGTGTGCGTGTACGAGTGAGCGAGCGAGATAAATTGTGACTGGAACACTCTGTACTTCACCCTGCCAATCTCACACAGTGTTTGAAATATGGAAGAGAAGAGAGGAGAAGAGAAGAGAAGAGAAGAGAAGAGAAAACAGAGCAGAGATGTGAGTCTGGTTGGCTGCTCTATAGTGTCCACAGCTGTCCCCGTTCAGTAAAACAGCTGTCACGTTCGTGTCTGGGGTCAGTTTGTATCTCATAAATAATGACCTACCTCTTTTCTTGGTTTGCAACGCAAGCATATTTTAAGGTGTTATTATTGCATCACCAACGCTGGCTATATTCACTGCAAAACTTCCCGCACCCGTTTTTAGCCCATGTCCCCGTGAGTCTGAGCATGATTGATGTTATGCAGATATAATTCCTAAGACCTGTTTTTGTGTTTTATTTTTTGGTTGAGAAATATGTTCTCAGCTCAGGGCTAGGAGGCTCATTAAAATGTAGGTTTCACTCTACAGTGAAACCTACAAGAACATTGTCACTGTCGGCTGTAAACGTTGCATGTCCAATATCCTTCAGGACATTTAACCAAGAATTGCAGACAAGCTCACAATCAACACATCAAGATCAGTTTCTTCTCTGCTACCGTGGAGTCTGTCCTCCTCTACGGCTGTGAATGCTGGACACTAACACAAGCCCTACAGAAATCCCTGGACGGGTGCTACACCAGAATGTTACGTGTGGTACTGAACATCAACCAGGATGAGCACATCACCAACAAGCGTCTGTACGGGGCATTACCAAGTGTAACGGAGAAGATAGCAGTAAGGAGGATGAGACTAGCTGGCCACTGCCACCGACATCATGAACTCCCGGCCAAAAAGCTTGTACTGTGGGAACCAACACACGGGCATCGATCGAGAGGACGTCCCACACCTACATACGTGGACGTACTAAAGAAAGATACTGGTGCGGAAAGCACAAATGAGCTGGCCAGATGTATGGAGAACCGAGATGACTGGAGACGACGATGGAGGGCTCGTCTGAGGACGACGTAGAGAGAGTCACAATGCATCATGGTGCGACACATTAAGCTTGTAGAACGAATATTTTCACTACTTGAGAGACCTAGATGAGTAGTTTTCACACTTTCAAGATTTTTCGCTAAACTCTAAAATGACACATGATAGGGTGCGGTCACATCCAACTTCCATATTTTCTACCTGTGCGTGCTCGCAGACTCTGCCAATTATTTTCAATAGGAACGGAGCGGCCATTCACGGACTACTACCAAAAAAAACTAAACAAAAAAAACACTTGAAAAGCTTTGGCAGAATCCACCCACATAGGTAGAATTAAAGCTCAAGTGTGACCACACCCGTGGGCCTAAAAAATTAAATAAATACCGGTACATAAATAAATAAACACAACACGATGTATCATCACAGAAGGTCAAAAAATTAAAACACAATCCTATATAGAGCCTTTATTCTAGGTGAATAGTACAATATGGTTCATTCTGGGGTGTACTGTAGTGTACAGTATGTCATGTTTGTGTTGCTGCAGCATGAAGTTAGTCACTGTAGAGAGGAGATGTACAGCAAAACGAAACACACCCACAATTAACGTTATTACCTTCAGCTGTGCTTACACGTCAAAATGTCTGCTGTGAAAAAGGGTCTATTGCCATTGTGTGCGTGCGTGCGTGCCGTGCATGCGTGTGCGTGTGTGTGCATGTGTGTGTCCAAACAGTAATCTTATTGAGTGTGGTGGTGAGGGTGGGTCTGCCTCTCTGATATCTCCAGCCCTGCTCTCCGTAACCTTATAAGTAAGTCCCTGCACAGTGTCTTGTCTGTAATCTTGATCACTGACTGCAAGGTTGTGCGTGCGTGCGCGTGTGCGTGCGTGCTCGTGGTCGAGCCTGTGTGTGCGTGTGTAATTGTAGGTCTCCCTGGGTTAACCCATTCTGACCTGAGATCAGATTCATACGAGGTTTCCACTGGACACACACTGGTCTGATTAACCCATTCTGACCTGAGAACAGATTCTAAAAATGTCAGTCGTTCTTCGATTTTTCAAAAATAGCAGACCTACAAGCTCGTATCGCGCCACTCGGTGGCGCGATATGAGCTTGTAGATCTGCTATTTTTCAATAGGTAAAGCATAACATGATGCCAACACCAAAATGGGTGCCCGGTCAGAATGGGTTAACATGCCTGCCCCCCCACCACCACCACCACCCTCACTCCAGTCAGGCTTTGGGTTGCCATAGCGACGGCTCCCTTTTCCACATGCCACAGAGTGGTAGATCATGCTTTAGACAAGGAGGGGGAAGGTGCAGCGAGAGAGAGAGAGAGAGAGAGAGAGAGAGAGAGAGAGAGAGAGAGAGAGAGAGTGAGTGAGAGAGTACTCCTTATGTCAGCGATTCCCAACCCGCAGGTCGGGGCCCGTTGGCTGGCCGTGAGGATATTGCATGCGGGCGCACCCAAAGAATTCCAAAACACTATGACTAACTTTTTTCCTGTAAAGGATGTTTTTTGGCCACGGACAACCTTCAGATTGTTGAGGGGCGCCAGCCTCTCCTATATTCAGCTTTAAGTGTGTGTTGTTCACAAACTTTGTCCTACACAAACATTTCCATTGACAATGAATAGAGAATTTCACGTCATAGTGTCTGAGCAAAAAGGCATAGTATCTATTTTAGGTCATGATGATGTACGACGATAAGAGCGCCCCTCACTTCACAGGGGTGTGATCTTTTTTAAACAAAGCTCGCAGCGCGTACAGTACATCTGCCAACAAACGTATAAAGCATGGATGAAGTGGTTCAAATGATTGTGATGCTGAATTAAACATGTTTTATGGAGGGACAGACAGTAGGCTGACAGGAGATGGGGAGAGAGATGGGGGGGGAAGAGATGCAGTGAAGGCTGTCAGGATCGAGAGTTGAACCCACGGCACACTGCCAGCCAAGGTGCCTGGACCGCTGAGCCATGGCCCAGGCCTGAATTAAACATTTTGCTGGGAAAGAACCCAACTTTGAGAACCACTGGTATTGATAATATGACATTCTTATCAGGAATATTTGAAACTTCCGACTGAACTCTGAACTTTAAAGTTAAGTCAGACGTGTGAGTGAAGTTGTTTCGGGGAGCGCTCGTTTCATATCACTCAACATCCTGTGCATCACTTGATCTAAATGATATATCGTCTCTGTTGGGCGGATTTGGGATTCAAATTCTAAAGTAACAAAAGTAGCAGATATACAAGCTCAGAATGTGTCTCTTTGCGGCACATTTCGAGCTTGTAGATCTGCTTTTTTTTAATGCTTTTGTGTAATGCTGTAGTAGTGTGATCAAGTAGGGCGTTCATTTACGAGAAAACACAAAAAGTTTAAATAATGTGATTAGGCACTTTCTGCCCGACGGCACAAGTATATTCTGGTCATTGAGTGACATAATAGGAGCGCTATACCCAAAACAACTTTCTTCTGACTCTCGCGCAGGTGTAAAACGCAGCAAAAAGGAGACACAACCAGCAGTTATCTTCAAGGACAGCTGGTGGACTGGAAGTACCACAGACACATGACTGCCGTTGTTATACTTGTTATAGACTCTGAACTCTGAACCAATGTGAAAATACCCTCCTCCAGGTTCTGCTCCTCTTAGAAGTACAGAGCTACGTTGAAGTCGAATACAAAACAAAAGTCAACACAGATAATACTGACCGCGAGTTTACACAGGTGCGGGCAAAAGACTGCCGCAGTATCGGACTGCCCTTGAATTAGTACTGCTCGCTCACTCACTGGCACCGTTTCCCATGGCCTAGTACTGGGATGAAGGCCTACATAATGTTCAGATGATGGAAATGCTTTGGTCAATAGATTATTGAGCGTACCTCCCAGCCCTGGCAGAGTAGTTCTGGAGTAGTTCCAAAGGGATTGTGTGGCCTTGGTCTTTCCCTAATGGGATTGATCGAGGGAAGCTAGTGGGACGTAAGTCGGGACTTGATCAACCCCGGCTGGGTCGCCTGAGTGAGGGGTATGATGTTGGAGAGACCCGAAACCATGATGACCTTGGGATACATCACTGAGGATACGTCCCAGGTGCATCCATGTAATGTTTTTTTGTTATTTATTGACCGTTATCGTTGTGGGCAGAAACTTGCTGACAGCTGAGCTGGTCAATCTGCTACGATATACTGGCATGTCCACCATAATTAGAGGCCTGCTTAGGCTAACTGCTGTAAATGTTTCCGTCGATAGATTGCATATTGCTCACTATATTATCCACAGAAGATTGACCTCACGGTATTGATCTATATTTAATCCATATCCTTAATTATCCTATATTATATAATCATGCAGATATTTATATCTGTAAATGGAAATGGTTCACTTTATGTTAAGCCCGGGCAGCCCATACTGCTGGCGAGAGCTTGTGACATGACACTTTACTTTGTGCCTGTATTTATGTATTAGTTAGTATGTTCGGATCGCTAAATGATTCATACACTATATGCAATATTAATTACATTTTACCGCCCCAGCTGTACACGTGTGGTCTTTGTGAAAAGGGCCCTGACACTTTGAAATGTCATCACACTACCGCATGGTGTGCCGGTTTGATCGCTAATGCCTGAGTAGTCAAGACAGCTAGCCCCCCCGTTAACATATAGGTGAACAGATATAGGAATAAGTATTAACATATAGGTGAACAGATATAGGAATAAGTATTAACATATAGGTGAATAGATATATGAATAAGTAGTTAACATATAGGTGAACAGATATAGGAATAAGTATTAACATATAGGTGAATAGATATAGGAATAAGTATTAACATATAGGTGAACAGATATAGGAATAAGTATTAACATATAGGTGAACAGATATAGGAATAAGTATTAACATATAGGTGAACAGATATAGGAATAAGTATTAACATATAGGTGAATAGATAAAGGAATAAGTATTAACATATAGGTGAACAGATATAGGAATAAGTATTAACATATAGGTGAATAGATATATGAATAAGTATTAACATATAGGTGAATAGATATAGAAATAAGTATTAACATATAGGTGAATATAATAGAATAAGTATTAACATATAGGTGAATAGATATATGAATAAGTATTAACATATAGGTGAACAGATATAGGAATAAGTATTAACATATAGGTGAACAGATATAGGAATAAGTATTAACATATAGGTGAACAGATATAGGAATAAGTAGTTAACATATAGATGAATAGATATATGAATAAGTATTAACATATAGGTGAACAGATATAGGAATAAGTATTAACATATAGGTGAACAGATATAGGAATAAGTAGTTAACATATAGATGAATAGATAAAGGAATAAGTATTAACATATAGGTGAACAGATATAGGAATAAGTATTAACATATAGGTGAATAGATAAAGGAATAAGTATTAACATATAGGTGAACAGATATAGGAATAAGTATTAACATATAGGTGAATAGATAAAGGAATAAGTATTAACATATAGGTGAACAGATATAGGAATAAGTATTAACATATAGGTGAATAGATAAAGGAATAAGTATTAACATATAGGTGAACAGATATAGGAATAAGTATTAACATATAGGTGAATAGATATAGGAATAAGTATTAACATATAGGTGAACAGATATATGAATAAGTATTAACATATAGGTGAATAGATATATGAATAAGTATTAATATATAGGTGAACAGATATAGGAATAAGTATTAACATATAGGTGAACAGATATAGGAATAAGTATTAATGTATAGGTGAACAGATATAGGAATAAGTATTAACATATAGGTGAACAGATATAGGAATAAGTATTAACATATAGGTGAATAGATATATGAATAAGTATTAACATATAGGTGAACAGATATAGGAATAAGTATTAACATATAGGTGAACAGATATAGGAATAAGTATTAACATATAGGTGAACAGATATAGGAATAAGTATTAATGTATAGGTGAACAGATATAGGAATAAGTATTAACATATAGGTGAACAGATATAGGAATAAGTATTAACATATAGGTGAACAGATATAGGAATAAGTATTAACATATAGGTGAACAGATATAGGAATAAGTATTAACATATAGGTGAACAGATATAGGAATAAGTATTAACATATAGGTGAACAGATATATGAATAAGTATTAACATATAGGTGAACAGATATAGGAATAAGTATTAACATATAGGTGAACAGATAAAGGAATAAGTATTAACATATAGGTGAACAGATATAGGAATAAGTATTAACATATAGGTGAACAGATATAGGAATAAGTATTAATGTATAGGTGAACAGATATAGGAATAAGTATTAACATATAGGTGAACAGATATAGGAATAAGTATTAACATATAGGTGAACAGATATAGGAATAAGTATTAACATATAGGTGAACAGATATAGGAATAAGTATTAACATATAGGTGAACAGATATATGAATAAGTATTAACATATAGGTGAACAGATATAGGAATAAGTATTAACATATAGGTGAACAGATAAAGGAATAAGTATTAACATATAGGTGAACAGATATAGGAATAAGTATTAACATATAGGTGAACAGATATAGGAATAAGTATTAACATATAGGTGAACAGATAAAGGAATAAGTATTAACATATAGGTGAACAGATATAGGAATAAGTAGGGAAATGGAGTATAAGAAGGCAATAGAATTTCAATTTATTTTCCGAAGTTTCCGAAAGGCAAGAGTCTTTCCCTACAAATGTGTTTGTTTCTGTCTGCACAGGTACATATCCCTCACCACAATGGCAGCAGAGCCTGTCCTTATAAACAGCTTTATCACAGTGAAAGACAGGGTCACTCTTTTTAATACAGCTCCACAATGTGATTGATCCCTTTTGAATACTTAGAAGTAAAAGATATAGCTCTCTCTCTCTCTCTCTCTCTCTCCGTGTGTCTCTCACTCTTCGCTCTCATCAAATCCCATTTCACGTTTTCTGCATTTCATTCCCTCTCAAATCTCTCCTTCTCTCACTTCTTTATTTTGTCATTTTACCCCCTCTCCCTCTCCCTCCCCCCCCCTCTCTCTCTCCCTGTTTATGTGTGAGTGGTGACTCATGTCTTCCAGCTTAGCATGCCGTCCAGCTATGCAGGTATAAAGGCAGGCGGGTACATACGGTATACATACAGTCAGCCTGTCTGTCTGCCTATACTTCCTGCCTGTCTCACTGCCTTTTTTCGGCTTAAGCCCTAAAACTAAGCCCTTAGCGTCTCCCTTCCCTTTGTACACACACGCACACGCGCACACACACACACACACACACACACACACACACACACACACACACACCGCCGTTTGTCCCGTTAAATGTCTTCCACATGGCCCCCTCAGGCTGCTGTCTCCACATGGCCAGAGCGGCTGCAGGACACGCACGCACGCACACACTCACACACACACACAAACCCCCAGCCTGAACCAGAGCCAAGAGTTCATAGGTTACTCCCAGCAGACCTTGAGAAAGCAACTGTTTGAAAGTGGCCCCTCACTCCCGTTAAAATAGCCCTCACCTCCGTCTGGCTGGCGGCCGTGAGGACAGCTCAACCCATAGGCTAGAGGAACCTAGCCCGGCGGCTGTGAGGACAGCTCAACCCATAGGCTAGAGGAACCTAGCCTGGCGGCTGTGAGGACAGCTCAACCCATAGGCTAGAGGAACCTAGCCTGGCGGCCGTGAGGACAGCTCAACCCATAGGCCAGAGGAACCTAGCCTGGTGGCCGTGAGGACAGCTCAACCCATAGGCCAGAGGAACCTAGCCTGGCGGCCGTTAGGACAGCTCAACCCATAGGCCAGAGGAACCTATCCTGGCGGCCGTGAGGACAGCTCAACCCATAGGCTAGAGGAACCTAGCCTGGCGGCCGTGAGGACTGTGTAAAATCACACCTGTGTGAAGTGAGGGTCACTCTTATCATCAAACATCATCACATTCCGGCCAATCACAATTGGCATCCTCACTTTTCTGTCCTCCTCACGTCCAATCCGCTAATCACTTGTGACATCCTCAATGTTCTGTCCTCACATTTTATCCTCATACATTGCTCAGCCAATCTCATCATAGCTATGGGGTGCTCAGCCAATCAAATCATCGCGATGGGGTGCTCAGCCAATCAAATCATCGCTGTGGGTTGCTCAGCCAATCAAATAATTGCTATGGGGTACACACAAACACAAAGCTGGACATAAAATGGCACACTTACAGAGCGCCTTCATCCACAGCACTTTACAATGTGCATTACATTCTCCCATCAATGTACACATTCACACGCCAACAGCGGAGGCAACCATGCAAGGCACCAACATGCTCATCTGGTTCAGACACTTCAGACACTTCCACACTAAGTTGGGGGGGTCGAACCGGGAACCTTTCCTTTCCCAAACCAGTTGTCTAGGGGACCACTAGTGGTCCTTGAGGAGGAGAAATGAAACATTTACACTCAAGTGTTTCATTTTACACTCTCAGCAGTTAAATTACTGTTAAACATCTGCATTACTTCATTTACAATAAGTCTAAGAATGTAGAAGAATTGTTATTTTTGATCAATGTTTGCCAACAGCAACAACATTTTCTCTCATTTTGGGTGTGAGAGGCTAAATGTCATCTGTCATAATTATGTCTCTCTAGGTGTGGCTCTGAAAGAACAGGCTAGCACAATTTACAGACAGTCTTCTGTTTGCAGAAGAAGTAGATTCACACTCTGACTCTGACACGGAGTCATGCAGTTACTTTAACCCGTTTTCTTCTCGTCTCAAGTCTGCTTAAAAAGCAAGCGAGCGGTTATGTATTTGCTGCACTGACCCCCAGAGCTGAATTCAAACTAAATTCATAATTGTTCAAATGAGACAACTAAACGCTGAACTGCATGCTCACGTGGATGACATACGTTCACCTGCCATACACGATCTGATATGTTCGGGTCTGGCTTCGTCCGTCGTTAAATGGCGAGGAATGTCCGGAATGTTGAAGATAAAGTTTGTTTTAATTGACGGGTTAAGTATGTTTTGCAAAGACAATGAAGGGAAGAGCGGCCCATGTTGTGATGTGTCAAAACGTACGACTGACGAGAAGAGAATGGCAGCTACTCTACTTCTTAGAAAAACAAGAGTAGATGGAAGAAAAACAAAGCACATTGGCACATGAATGTGGTGAAATAGCCACACAAACAATGTCCAATTGGAGGAGTTGGCAAAACATTTTCTTAAAAATAAAAATAAATACTGTACTAGCTGGTGTGTAGGTCTACTCGTCCGACTCCAGTGTGTACACTACATGTCCTGTAAGTTACGGACACATACCCGGTAGTTGCCGTTAATTCATTAAAAAATAAACACAAATCTGTTTCCGTTTGATGTATAGCTTCAGCGATGCAAATAGCCTGCGTTCTGCATCCTTAGACTCACTGAATTGAGAATGGACGCAATCATGTCACCCTCCCGCCACCCCTGGGTCCCAGGACCCATAAAGACCACCCCTGGGTCCCAGGACCCATAAAGACCACCCCTGGGTCCCAGGACCCATAAAGACCACCCCTGGGTATTTACATCCCTGTAGCTTAGTTGATTTACCTGCCACTACAGGTGCCCTGCATAGTCAGGCATCGCTAATGAGCTCCTCTCATTCCCTTCGGTTCTTAGGATGGCTCACAGCCAAAGATGTTCTGTGGTTGGCATTGACTGTTTTATAACGGTAATTCTGTCAAAATGAAGACTTATATTCTTTCCTTTCTTGGTTTCTGCACTCCATGACACGTTCATAACAGATTCCAGTTTATTGGTGGTTGCTAAACCAGCTTAGAGGTGTATTATCCTTTATGGTTTATGCTCAAGTGAATTACTTCCTTTTTTCTTTCTGCAACCTGTGCCCATGACCACGGCCATCTTGAGATCATCAGAGTTTGGAAGTGCTTACTTGCATTATGTGCACATTCAAAGCGCGTGGTACGCATGCAGGGCAGTTGAGTGAAATCTAACGAGCACTTCCAAACTGCAACACTTAGATAATCAACTGCAAGGAAAAACAAAAGTAGCTCATAACATGTCTACAGTGGATTTTTGAGTGGTGCAACCACTCCAAGGAACAGCTATGTCCCTAGCTATGTCCCTATGTTTAGACAGGGGGCACTGTTGCACCACTCACTTCAGACCGGTCGGATTTTTCGCACAGCTGCAATGATTGGTGAGTTTGACGTCGTTTAATACAATCAGGCAAATTGCACCTACGTAATGGCAAGATGGCCGCAGTATATAGTCAATGTTTGTATAGCCTATAATAGTTGCTCCAAGTTCCAAGTTGTTTTTGACAAACTACACCGTTGGTTGTCTGCCATGTCTGTCTAAAACTGATGGCTAAACTGATGGATGACAGGTTGGCTGGCAGACATCATGTGCCAGGACTTCATGTTGCGTTTGTTCAAAATGAACACGGCGGTCTAGCACACACATGCAGCTCCTAAAGGTTTAAATGGAGGGCATTTCAAAGACACACCACAGCTCTGCCTCGCTCTGTTCTGTCTCAGAACCAGGGGGTCCCCAGTGGGGTCCTTGGGGTGCAGTAACCAGGGGGGCCCCAGCTAAATTATCGTCACAATCATTCTAACCACTCCAAACATATTTTATACTTTGGCTATTCAATAGCAGATATACAAGTTCATGAGCCCATACAT